>NC_086446.1:193537704-193845204 GCF_028390025.1 Pseudophryne corroboree | reverse complement strand
TTTTTTTTATAAAATAAAGTATCATCAATCAAAGTAAATCAAATGTAATGAAAATTGTTTATTAATTGTAGACTCTACAGTATGTCATACAAAGTTTCATTGATGTTTTGATATAAAGCTATTAATAAGCACTATTATTCTCAGCACTCCAGGCTCTTACAGCGCAACTGACAAGTCTGGATGGAAGAGTTAATACATTGCAATCAAAATTAACACAGCAGCAAACAGGTTTGTGAGCCCTAGTAAAATTGTTTGATTTTGGTTTACATCTACATATATATATATAGAGAGAGAGAGAGAGAGAGAGAGAGAGATGTGCACCGGACCATTTTTGCTGGTTTTGATTCTAATTCCTCATCCGATTTAGGTATTGTATTTGGGCCTAGAGTATTATTAACTTTAATTTCCGGTCAAGTTTGACCACTAAACAGCTCCCAATATTTTTTTCAACTCTTCACCAATATTGGCCAAAAGCTGCAATGAGCTGGCTGGTTAAATTAAGTGTCAGAGCAGCAGCACAAATACACGGCACATTGCATATTACTGTACATCACACAGTAGTGCCTGTTATTCACATTACACCACACAGTATTTTCCGTTATTCACATTACACCACAAGTAGTACCCCTTATACTTGTTACACAACAGTAGAGCCATTTATACATGTTACGACACTGAAAGAGCCCTTTATGCACATTGCGCCTCACAGTATTATTATTATTATTATTATTATTATCCTTTATTTATATGGTGCCATAAGGGATCCGCAGCGCCCATTACACAGTACATAATCAAATGAGCAAACAAGAAAACAACACTTACAGTTCAAGACAATATAGGACAGGTATAGATAATCAGGGGTTAGGTGCCATCAAAAGGAGTATGGAGTATAAGATAGTGTAAGTAAGAAAAACAAAGGCACATGAGGTAAGAAGGCCCTGCTTTTGAAAACTTACAATCTACAGTAGTACTCCTTATACATGTTACACTACAGTAGAACCGGTTATACACCTTACGCCACAGAAGAGCCATTTATACCATTGTAGATGCCTTCCTCCTCCTCATTCCTCGTCATCATTCCTCCTTTCCTTCCCTTCCCTGCACTGTGCCAGAACACACACACACACACACACACACAGGGTTATACCGCACTGTATATTTTCAAGCACATGCAGGGTTACGCTGCATTGCACCAGCACATACTAGGGTTGCCACCTCATGCATAATCGATTCCTGCACAGTAGGGGATCTCTGACACCATGGGCTCTATAGTGATAAAGGAGGCGCTCAAGAGGCACAGGGTTTTGGAGGACATTCAAGGGGGCACAGGGTTGGGAGGATGTTCAATGGGGCACAGGATGGGCAAGTGGAGCTCAGGGCAACACAGGGTAAGGGGGATGCTCAGGAGGCACAAGATGGGGGAGGGGAGCTCAGGGTGAGGAGACAGAACACCCCTATTGCTAGGACCTGGTAGGCTCTCCTCCGGCAGACACATATCCTCACTGGCACTTGCTCCCTTCTTCCCCGGGGGACAGTCATTAACAGCCAACCAGCAACATGTTATCGTGGTAACGGCCGCTGATTGGATCCAACAGAGGAAGCTTTCTGAACCAAAACACAGAGATCCAATGTCGGGATTTCTGTGTTTTACCTCAATTTCATATCTGAGTCCGGCAGGAAGAACCTAGCTGGGAAGTTTTGGGTAAGTTTGTATTTCTCTACATATATATTCATCCAAGTGCCCCGGCACTCCGGTAACCCATCCGGGTATATCTTTGCTCCATTGCCCTTCTAAAGGGATTGCACCCCTAAGTATGCATGAATGGGAGAAGAGGCAGCACTCATGAGACTTAAAGCAGTAAATATGACTAAATTGTGCTTTTAATCCAAGTCTACGTTTCGTGGTGCTGATGAAGGGGGTCACAAAGCCCCAGAATGTAGACTTTGATTAAAAGCAAGACTTGTTCATATATAAGTTTTATGAGAGCCGTCCCTTCTCCAATTCATATATATATATATATATATACATATAATACGGAGTCAAAGATCTGGCAATCATTGTTCTCCAAAGAGCTTACTTGCTCCAGTACCTTCCATGGTAGAACCACGTTCCCCAAAACAGCATGCAATTACAGTGGCACTCAGGGACTCACCAGTTTTGTGAAGAAAAACTAATTTAATGTGATCTACATTTTGGAGACACACTCCCCTTACTCAGGATCAAGAACAGTGAGTACAAAACAATACATGATATAAATACCTTACCGCCTTGGTACCTCCAGGCCATACCTCCTCCACACATTCGGCCGCTGGGTCCATTGCTTCCGCTCCTGGAAATTATGACACCCAACTCCTGTCAGCTGGATGCGCGCTGAAAGGACACATAACCATGGCAAGAAATAAGCAACTATAATAAGATTAAATATTCATAAAACACCATGGTATTGTCACTTGTTATGTCTGGTAAGAGGGCACCGGAGCACATAAACTAACAGCTGTATTCCCCAGAGTGCCGGACGTGCAGTATATATATATATATATATATATATATATATATATATTATAATATAATCTAAAATTATATTTATGATATACAGATGGAGCCACGCTCATCGAGCGTGGCTACATCACAGGCGGGGTAGCCCCGCATGCCTCGGCGCACCTGCGCCCAGGCATGCTGGGGAGCACACAGAGATGCTCCCATTCACTTTAAATGTGAATGACGCGCGTCCCATTTGTGCCCAGCAATCCACCTTGCCAGGCACACTCAGTTGCAGATGGAGCGACGATTAGCGGGGCTCCATCTGTATATAACCGCCTTACTTCCGGGTGTTCTCTGAGCATGTGTCTGTATCAGCTCCTGGAAGCTCAAGAAGCCAGCACCCTCTCCGAGGGTGACACCCGGGCTAGGGCCGGACCCCCCTTCTGACACACCTGTCCTTACCTCTTTTGGGGGAATCCAACCATTTTGTGCAACAACGACCACTAGATGGCGCCTGATGGAGCAATTCAACAGCTGCTCCATTTGGGCACACACAGCCACTGGCAATGACATTACTGCAGGGACGTGCAGTCAGGGGAGGCAGTGCCTCCCCTGTCTTTAATGATTAAAATAATATAAAGAAAATACTTATGACACATATTCTGTGTCATAAGTAATTTCTTTGTATTATCCTATCCATTTCAGTGCTTAAAAGTCGTTTGGGAGGCACTGATAGCAGTGCCTCCCGTTTACAATAGGGACAGGTTAAAGCGAGGGGGGGCAGGGCAAAGCGCTGGCTGTAAAAGCCCATTAAAACAGAGGGGAAAGCGGCACTTATGCAAGTGCCTCGTTGACAAGGGAAACCCACCCCTGTCAGCGAGGCAGATGTTATTGGACAGCGGATATAGTGCTAGATCTGCTGGTCCAATCACATGGCGGGGTAAAGCGGAGGCGGGACCCGGGACCAGCTACCGTGGAGCTGTCACTACAGCAGCGGCAGCCCTGGAGCCAGCAGGACCCAGTGTTACTGATGTGGATGGAGCCAGCGGGAACCCCAGAGATAGAGAGCGTGCGGCGGCGGGCAGCGCTCTTACCTCTCCCTTCTCCTCATCTGCCCTCCCATGCAGCTATACTCTCCCGGACCTGGAGCCCAGGACCACCCAGGTCAGAAAGGGAGGGGGGGGTTGGACCGGGTGGGAAGTGACTGGGCAGTTCACCCCCAGATCACTTGGGCTGCAGGTACAGGGAGGTGCAGTATATATATATATATATGTATATATATATATCTCACTGCCTCCCCAGCCAATGACCTCACCGCATATCACTGCAGTACTGTTATGTTTTTCCATCATTTGGCGGGCTGGTAACTAGTTAATAAATGAAGATACATTTAATTGTGATATGTGTGTTGTATATTTGCTTTCTATTTAACAAATGTTTTATCTGCTTTTATATACAGTAGATGTATGACCACAGACCGCACTAACCCCATTCTATTTCCCACTATCTTTTTCTCCTCAGGCTTGAATTACTTTGGACAATGACCACTCATTTTATTTAATTTGTTACACTTACAGTATCCATTTCATTTGTTCTACATTTTTTAAATGTGTTTACAGGAAAATCATATAAATTCAACCTGCAGAGATCTAATGGCAAAAACATCTAACTGTTATAAAACTGAACATCACTTTGCACTTGTTCTGTAACCAATGTAACCTGCAAAGAAGCAGTTGGACAGAACAACTGTTTTTGCAACAACTGGTCTTTACAGTATCTTTTTATAAACATTTCACTCCAATGTTTTGCTCCTTTCTAGCAAGGAGTCTTGGGGACACATTATTGAAAAACCAAATCTTTTTCTGAAATACTGTACATACTTGTCTGTATACCATATTATTGCTTAATTGTTTAAATAAATAAATAGTCATTATTAATGGTTTTATTATAATTACACTGTTAAACATAACATGATAAACAATGAATTCAACAGCCTCAGAATGGATAACATTTAGAATCACCCAGTAAACTCTTCCTTTTTATTTGATTTCAGCCTTCACATTTTTCAAAGGAAGAGCCACAAGTGGTGAAAAGATCTATGTCTCAAATGGTGATAAAGCGAATTATAATGATGGAAAGATGGCTTGTGCCAAAAAAGGAGGTCAGCTGGCTTCTCCAAGGAATGTCAATGAGAACCAAGCTGTGTTAGCCATCTCCTTAGAGTACTCGTTCCCTCCATTTTTGGGTATAAATAGTATGCAGACAAAAGGCACTTTTAGATATCTAAGTGGTGAAATAATTACTTACTCAAACTGGAGTCCCGGTGAGCCAAACAATGACAAAGGAGTGGAGTCTTGTGTAGAAATGTATACCAATGGAAAGTGGAATGATAAGAATTGTAAAGAAAAACGTCTTACCATTTGTGAGTTTTAATCTGTTTTGGCTCCATTTTTAAATGTAAACAGTTTTTATAATTAGTGGAGTGTTTCAATTTATTTTCCTAAATTGACTTTTAATAGGATGAACTATTTTAGGTCTATGTACAGGCCTGGCCAACCTGTGGCTCTCCAGATGTTGTGAAACTACACATCCCAGCATGCCCAGCCACAGTTTTAGCATTCCCTAATAGCAAAACTGTGGCAAAGCATGATGGGATTTGCAGTTTTACAACAGCTGGAGAGACACAGGTTGGCCAGGCCTGTACTAGAGACAAATAGATGTTGTTGTTTTTGTTATTGTGTTATGGGGGTAAAAGCTTGTTTTCAAAATATACACTATTATATAGCGCCCGTTAATGTACTAAGCCTTGGAGAAAGATAAAGTGGAGAGAGAGAAAGTACCTACCAACCAACCAACCAGCTCCTGTCGTTTTTCAAACACATCAATTAGTGGAAAAAAGGTTTGGTTTGGGATGCAGTGCAGGACTGTCAGACAATAAGTAGAAAGGATTACTATTATTGGTCTCTGAAACAACCGACGCTATAGACAACAGTATCAGTTTATCACTGTATATCTATTGCGTCATGCTTGTTAGGTAACATTTATGTCAGTGGTGCTCCCATGGGTTATTAACATAATTCAATATGCAGCCAATGAGAAAAAATACTTTGTCTTGGTTGGGAGCACTAAAAGGAAGTAGGTAGCAATAATGATAATATCTTATGGGCAGAGGATTTGCAATGCCCAATCATGTGTCCGATGTCTATACATAACTTGACCTTAAAAAAACATTTGATAGCATAAATACAAGTTTATGCACCTCCCTTCAATGTATGCAGAAAATATCTCAATAATCTTTTTAATCTGTTGCCAACACCATCAATACCCCATAATTGCCTTGAGACCCCAATGTACATATAATTGGATGCACAAATAATAACAGCCTGATTGCGTGGTGGATGCTAATGCATTTGAGGATGACACTTTTTTCATCACAGCAGTGCTAATACGCAAATGTTAGTTTCAGCCTTCTCCTTGTACAGTAACCTAGCATGCGCTGAACTGTGCAAGCCTTAAAACACTCACTATCAGTACATCTTGCCAAAGTCGAAAAATATTGCAGAACACACAGCACGTATAAACTGCACACACATGCCCACTGCGTGTGCACTTGTTCTGCAGTGCGTGCACATGTACGCACTTTGCGTATGGTCGCTCCCGCGGTCCTGCGCATCGGCGCGTGGTATGGGTATTTATGGCAGAGTTTGTGTACGCATGGAGGGCCACCAGAACACATTACATATTTAATCCAAATAGTGCACAATGTACACATAGCCTCCCTGCACCACATCAGAAAGTAATAGCTTTTTAAAATGGTTACAGAACAAAGGGATTCACCTTTACAGGATAGGAGGGGACAGAACAAGGTTACAAGGTGGTGTTTGGTATCCAGCTGTAGGGTATTTTAAAGGAAACATTCTGGTCTTGGTTTGAGGAAGATCGCATGTTCCTGCGGATAGTTATGTGCAGGAGCAGAATATAGATATAAACTGTATTTACTGTACATTATGTATGTGGCGGGAATCCAGAGGAGACCACCTACAAGAGCAGTGAAAATAGACATCGCCCACCTATTCAAACAGACCTATGACCTCTCCTGTACTGTAAATGACCATCCCTGTGTCCAATGGACAAAGAGATTACAGTATCCATTGTGTTATGTTTTGGATGAAGTGAATAAAGAGAGCCTGCAGCAGGCTTGGTCACACAAGACTCACAACGTTATCTATTTGATTACGGAGGACTGGACCAGGAAGCGCACGCGAATATTCTCACGTATGTACATTGACTGTAGCCATTATTCTGTTTTATATATTGTCTTGTATTGTAGTGTATAATTTGTATTGTAAACCCCCTTTCAGAAATAATCCACTGTGGTGTCGGAACCCAGCGGTTAATCACAATTGGTGTTGTGTCCTCATTGCCTGCTAAGGTTTAAAGTGTACTATTATTGCATAGCATTGCTGCTAAGGTTTAAAGTGTACTATTATTGCATAGCATTGCTGTAGAAGGTTTAAAGTGTATCTCTGGGTGTGTATGCGCTGTGAGTACTTTGTACCGGCAGCGCGGCGTGTGTACGCAAAGTCCGTACACTACGGAACCCTTTACGCTAAAAGCGTAAAAGGTGCGTAGTGTGAATTAAGTATAGCGGCCACAGCGGCTAAAGGTTTAAGGTGTGTTTAAGGTATAGCTTTCATTCCTGTAAAGAAAATCAGCTTTATCAATCTCCACTGGTGCTTCAGAACACTCCACCATCAAGGCAGTATTGCAGGCACTATTGACACTGGCAATATTTTATGGTAGGTGCAGTGTCTACTTCTAAAATTTCACTAAACAGGGCCTCTGTGACTGAGGATCTGCATTTGGGAAAGCAGACGTGTCACTCCCATAGCATGCCCATGTAAGGTCCATATTTGAATTCACTTCAGGTCTATGACATCATCTGTAGGTAGACAGGTCTGAACATCCTAAGACCTCAATGTCCCATAGGTCACATCCTTTGGTCTTTGTCCCCTGGAATAAGTATTGACCTGCAACATGTATGCCATTGGGGTCCCTCTTGTAAACCTGCATAATATGGTTAGGTAATGCATACTTTAAATACAGTTTTAATGTGAGAACTTTGTATCGATCATATTTAATAGTAGCACTGGTGCAATCGTTTCCACAGGGTCATCAGAGGATCCCTATTGAGATAAGGAATAAAACAAGTACAAACAGTACTGCGCACAAAAATCACTTTAATCCCAATAGTACACATTGGGGCAGATGTATTAAGCCTGGAGAAGTGATAAACCAGTGATAAGTGCAAGGTGATAACGTACCAGTCAATCAGCTCCAATATGTAAATTTACAGTTAGAAGCTGATTGGCTGGTGTGTTATCACCTTGCACTTATCACTGCTTTATCACTTCTCCAGACCTAATACATCTGTCCCACTGTGTGGTACTGACTACATAAAAGCATCTTTATTATGTTTTGTTGCCAATATCATTTAAGTGTATTTATTTCATGAGCTGCATCTGAGTCATAACCTTAACCATTGTCAGTGTTAACATAACTTGCAACCTGTATAATAAAAGCAAATAAATCACAATCGCATGAGCCCAAATTGCACACAAATAATTGCATACAATTCAATTTGGGCGATTTGTAACCTGTGTTAAGAAATGCCTTCATCCAACTAACCTGTCTTCAACAGAGACGCGCAGAGAAATCCAGTCTGCCAGTAAGATGCCCTACAGTACATCTGCTGCTTGGCTGTTTGCTAATAGCATTGAATGCTAGATTAAAGGACAGGTAGATAGTTGCTGGTTAAGTATATACCAGACACTGGCATATCTATAATGGGTGCAAGGTGTGCAGTGCAGGGGGGCTCACACACTGCACACTCGTCTGCACCCATTTATTTATACTTACTGATCCTTCAGCCCAGCGCTGCCTGCAGCACTGCAGAAATCACTGGGAAAATGGCTACCACTGCTATTTTCCCAGTGATTTACACATGCACAATAGACATGTCACCAGGAACGTGGTACGGGCAACATGTTTCTGGAGACCTTCGCAGTAGACTCTGACAGGAGAGGAGCCTCTGACAATTGGAGCCTGCACTTGGACCCCCTCCTCTTTTAAAATGCCTTTGAGACCAGAGGACATTTCTGTTGTCAGTATATATGCAGATGAAGGAGTGTATTTACTAAAGGTCAATTTTGATTAATTTACAAAGCAATGAAAATCGATGCAAATCAATCTCAATCGATGATGGGTTCCAGAAACAGAACACACATTTGATATCTGCAGATTTTTTTTATATTAATATACAAATATTAATACTGTAAATGTGTGTTTTAGTCCTAGAAGTACAACATCAATTTTGATCGATTTTACTCATTTTGAAATTGATCAAATTCGACCTTTAGTAACTATTAGAGATGAGCGGGTTCGGTTCCTCGGGATCCGAACCCCCCCGAACTTCATCCATTTTACACGGTTCCGAGGCAGCCTCGGATCTTCCCGCCTTGCTCGGTCAACCAGAGCGCACCCGAACGTAATCATCCCGCTGTCAGATTCTCGCGAGATCCGTATTCTATATAAGGAGACGCGCGTTGCCGCCATTTTCACTTGTGCATTGGAGATTGAACGGAGAGGACGTGGCAGCGTTCTCTCCCTGAAAAGCTCCGTAATCTGTGCTCAGTGTGCTGAAAATATCTACATTCTCTGCCTGAAAACGCTACATATCTGTGCTCAGTGTGCTGCAAATATCTGATCAGTGTGCTGCATTGTGGGGACTGGGGACCACCAGTATAAGTATATACATGATGTGGCCATTCACTGGTACCTGGTGACAGAACGTATACTGGATTCCCCCACAATGTAACTTTATATCTGTGACCTATATACATGATGTGGTCATTCACTGGTACCTGGTGACAGAACGTATTCTGGATTCCCTTTTTATCTGTCACCTATGTACATGATGTGGTCATTCACTGGTACCTGGTGACAGAACATATACTGGATTCCCCCACTAATGTAACTTTATATCTGTCACCTATATATATACATGATGTGGCCATTCACTGGTACCTGGTGACAAAACGTATACTGGATTCCCCCACAATGTAACTTTATATCTGTCACCTATATACATGATGTGGTCATTCACTGGTACCTGGTGACAGAACGTATTCTGGATTCCCTCACAATGTAACTTTATACCTGTCACCTATGTACATGATGTGGCCATTCACTGGTACCTGGTGACAGAAGGTATACTAAATTCCCCCACAATGTAACTTTATATCTGTCACCTATATACATGATGTGGCCATTCACTGGTACCTGGTGACAGAACGTGTTCTGGATTCCCCCACAATGTAACTTTATATCTGTCACCTATATACATGATGTGGTCATTCACTGGTACCTGGTGACAGAACGTATACTGGATTCCCCCACAATGTAACTTTATATCTGTCACATATATACATGATGTGGCCATTCACTGGTACCTGGTGACAGAATGTATACTGGATTCCCCCACAATGTAACTTTATATCTGTCACCTATATACATGATGTGGTCATTCACTGGTACCTGGTGACAGAACGTATACTGGATTCCCCCACAATGTAACTTTATATCTGTCACCTATATACATGATGTGGCCATTCACTGGTACCTGGTGACAGAACATATACTGGATTCCCCCACAATGTAACTTTATATCTGTCACCTATATACATGATGTGGTCATTCACTGGTACCTGGTGACAGAACGTATACTGGATTCCCCCACAATGTAACTTTATATCTGTCACCTACAGTATATACATGATGTGGTCATTCACTGGTACCTGGTGACAGAACGTATACTGGATTCCCCCACAATGTAACTTTATATCTGTCACCTATATACATGATGTGGTCATTCACTGGTACCTGGTGACAGAACGTATACTGGATTCCCCCACAATGTAACTTTATATCTGTCACCTATATACATGATGTGGCCATTCACTGGTACCTGGTGACAGAACGTATACTGGATTCCCCCACAATGTAACTTTATATCTGTCACCTATATACATGATGTGGTCATTCACTGGTACCTGGTGACAGAACGTATACTGGATTCCCCCACTAATGTAACTTTATATCTGTCATCTATATAATAATTATAGTAGTACAGTACAGTAGGCCATTGCTGTATCTTGCAGCTCTGTGTCACTGCAAGTGTCCATTCCATATCTCTGCAGCATTGTTTGTGAGCAGTATATATAGTATTACAGTGCAGCATTTTGGTGACTAACAGTATACAGTTGTACAGTAGGCAATTGCTGTATCTTGCAGCTCTGTGTCACTGCAAGTATCCATCCATTCCATTTTCTTCCAGTGATTTGGACCAATAATACCATTGATTAGAACAAATAATTCCAGTGATTTTGTCATTTTCTTCCAGTGATTTGGACCAATAATACCATTGATTAGAACGAATAATTCCAGTGATTTTGTAATTTTCTTCCAGTGATTTGGACCAATAATACCATTGATTAGAACGAATAATTCTAGTGATTTTGTCATTTTCTTCCAGTGATTTGGACCAATAATACCATTGATTAGAACGAATAATTCCTGTGATATTGAGGTGTTTGTGTCGCTTAGCTTAGCCGTCCAGCGACCACAGTGCACCTCTTTTTCTCTTTTCTTTGCATCATGTGCTGTTTGGGGCCAATTTTTTTAAGTGCCATCCTGTCTGACACTGCAGTGCCACTCCTAGATGGGCCAGGTGTTTGTGCCACCCTCTTGGGTCTCTTTGCTTAGTCATCCAGTGACCTTGGTGCAAATTTTAGGATTAAAAATAGTATTGTGAGGTGTGAGGTGTTCAGAGTAGACTGGAAATGAGTGGAAATTGTGGTTATTGAGGTTAATAATACTATAGGATCGAAATTACCCCCAAATTCTATGATTTAAGCTGTTTTTGAGGGTTTTTTGAAAAAAAACACCCGAAGCCAAAACACACCCGAATCCGACAAAAAATTTTCAGGGAGGTTTTGCCAAAACGTGTCCGAATCCAAAACACGTCCGCGGAACCGAATCCAAAACCAAAACACAAAACCGAAAAAATTTCCAGTGCACATCTCTAGTAACTATATCGCTAAGTCTGATATCAATTGATAGTTTTTGTAACAGTCTATAGATAGTACAGTATGTTAGTAAAATAAAAGACTTGGTCGATATTAATAAAAAGTTTATGTGACAAAATGTGATTTTGCAATAATTGAATTTTAAAAAACAAAACAAAAGGGATACTAAAGCAGTTTTTCCCAAACATTGGGCCTGATTCAGGTTGGGTTACAAATTAAAAATTAAAATTTGCAATCCATGAGATCACATGCTAGAGGGCGTCCATCGCAGGGCAAGGCCGCCCAGCATGCTGACCACCACCACCACCCCCCCTTCATCAAACAGAAATTGCGATCACATCCACACTCTAATATCAAATAAAGGCTCAAATGCCCATTGACCTAGATTAATATTGAAAATTATTATTGCTTATGGGACTTGAACATGTCCTTTATTAATAATAGAGTGAAATAGTAAAATCCAAAAAGAAAGGAACAATAGATGTCATGGAAATTGAACAAAATGTGAATAAAGATTTAAAAACAAAGCTAATGTGTTGTTCCCTTTATATATTACCTTGGGAATTATTCCAAATGTACATAAATGTGCATGTATTAGTACAGCACTGTACCAGTGCTAAATTTAATCGCAATCTATATTTTCCGTATTGACTGGAGCTTATATCATATGCCACAGAGGGAGATAAGTTATCTTGCTTTTTAAATCACAAGCTATTGCAGTAAGTTGCAACAATGGTGTTAAAATGTTGCAGCAATGAGTCTCAATTATACGAACCGTAGGTTTAGTAAGATGATACTTAGTGTTATACTATAAAATAAATGAAACACTGTTACTAAGTTATGACTCATGCACTGAATCCAGAACACCATGTAACAGAGAGAGGTAGTAAGGGATGTGTCTGGCTACGACAGTGTTTGTCAAATCGTGTGCAAATACATGAATAACTATGCTATATGTAATGTCAGTCCTAGATACTTGGCTGCCTTATTACACTGTATTAAATTGTGTCTGTACAGAATATATAAGCATCCCTTAAAGATAGCTGATCGTGCCTAGATGTATGCACACATGTAACACTTAATATGGCTACCAGGGGACACTGTCCTTGGTTATAGATTGACAAAAGGTGAAGTTTATATATGTTTAAAGCACTGTGTAGTATTGGTATGCAGTTACAAACAAATATACAGTTGCACTGAGTGATTGCTAAGCATAGAGATAGCGTAGCATGCACGCAGTGTCTAGAGTAGAAATCACGTTGTTCTCTTTTGATAGCGTAGCAAACACAAAGTTTCTAAAATAGAAATCACGTTATTCTCTTTTGTGTTTAATACATTCCCCGGCTATCTCTCATGTGAAAGCTTTAAAGGATCGTGATCCACAGCACATGTATGGGGTGCTGATGCGTGTGAGAAATATGCATTCAACAATCCCTCTGTAATTTAAGCATATTCAGCTCCTAATAGAATCTCTTAATTATAAAATGCATTCATGTATCATTAGCACATTAGAATATTTTTAGTAATTCGGGGATACATAGGAAAAGCCTGTGCGCATTTCACTCCTTATAGAGCTTCCTCAGGGCACTATAGTAAACGGCGCCCGATTAAACCATCTGTGTGCATCTATGGATATCTTTAACATATGGACCGTTAAAGTGCCTTGAGGACCAAGTTTGGGAATTAATGTACTAATAACCGCAAATTAGAGAGGCAGATGAGTAATAAGCAACAAAAACATTATAATATTTATAAAAATATGTTATTGTTTTTTTTATCTGCATTACATAATAAACAAAACCATATATACAGATCATACAGTTTACACCTAAACAAAGTAACATGCAGTAGGAATAAGGGTAAGAAAGAAAGTAAGAAAAAACAATTTAAAATTCAGCATAATTTTTAAACAGGCACTTTTGCAGCACCAGATTCTACAAAGCCTTCTTCTCCTATAATAAAATGGCTTTTTTGGCATTTCTATGTTACTGAGGATGTTGGAGCCAGCATTCTTAGGAGGCAATTCAATTGTTTATGTAAGCCCAATTTCCCTTCTAAAGTAATGGGAAATTGGGGAGGGGCTATTAAAATGTTATTTTATTGCACATGTCGTGCCCTAACAGGCCAAGTTTAGCCACTGTGGCAGTATGAAGGTACATTGCATTATTGACACATGTTCAGAGTGTGGCTGAAGGGATCTGTCAATGCAGAGGAGAAAAAGGAGGTGTTACCACCCATAATGGCTGCAGAGAGGAAACAGTCCAGGTGGGCCTGTGCAGTCAAATGAGCTTGTTGCCTGTGTATCCAGACC
This sequence comes from Pseudophryne corroboree, assembly GCF_028390025.1. Lineage (NCBI taxonomy): Eukaryota > Metazoa > Chordata > Amphibia > Anura > Myobatrachidae > Pseudophryne > Pseudophryne corroboree. Next base: position 193,831,265 of record NC_086446.1, on the reverse strand, counting down.
AAGTGGGATTGTACAGTCAGAGTGGAAAACGTTGGTGCCCAGGAGGATGCAAGTAGATCCCTAATTCTCTGACAATGGTGGTAATTCTGAGTTGATCGCAGCAGGAACTTTGTTAGCAGTTGGGCAAAACCATGTGCACTGCAGGTGGGGCAAATATAACATGCACAGATAAAGTTAGATTTGGGTGGGGTGTGTTCAAACTGAAATCTAAATTGCAGTGTAAAAATAAAGCAGCCAGTATTTACCCTGCACAGAAACAAAATAACCCACCCAAATCTAACTCTCTCTGCACATGTTATATCAGCCCCCCCCCCCCCCCCCCCTGCAGTGCACATGGTTTTGCCCAACTTCTAAAAAATTTCCTGCTGCGATCAACTTGGAATTACCCCCATGGTTTTGCCCAACTGCTAACAAAGTTCCTGCTGCGATCAACTCAGAATTACCCCCCAAGTTCCTGCTGCGATCAACTCAGAATTACCCCCAATGTTCTTGTGAGACCGTGGAAACAAAGACCAGGCCAAAGCCTGGGTTAACCTGCAGGAAGCAGGATTGAGATTGTGCATGTGAGAAGCCAGCCAAGACTGGCCATGCCCTGTAGGAGACAATACAGAGACTTCTCATATAATATACTTTATGTTTGCTAATTAGTGGTCCTGAATGCGGGCTAGGCATTTGTAATTTTCTGTTCATTTGGATTATTCCAGTTATAAAAAGCACCATTACATTCATTTTAAAAGCTATGTTGGATCCTGTTTGAGCACCTGGATACTGCACAAATTTAACCTTTTACTGAGCTATTTACCCCATGTCATGACATTATGGTGGAGAATTTGCTTGCAAAGATTCTACACAGAAAATGTGGATTGCAACTCCTGATGAATATATGGTGCCTGTGAAGAGAAATGCATGAGATCACATACACAAATCGTCATAAAGGTTGATGATTTCTTCTAGCAAAAACAAAATTGTTTAAATTGTTTTTCAGCATTGGAGGGAATTAAAGGGAAATGTGTGTTTTATTTTGCTAAATTGTCAAGCCTATGATCTGCTCGAAAATTCAAGTTGTGTTGTTCTGTGGTCAGGACTTTCCTGTTGCATATAAAAAGAAAAAGCCTTGCTATATGCTGGTGATTGCAGTCAAAGTGTGGTAGAAGTGACAACCAAAGCAGTTGCTTTGTTACATTGTGACACGGCAGCTGCAATTGAAAGCCAAGTGTTGTAAATTAAATAAAAAAAATTACTAATAAATAAAGGGGGGTGAGCGGAAGGGTCTACCATTTAAAGTGAAAGACACTCAATTTGGTGAGGCTAAAAAGACTGTTGTCCTATGTTCTTCATAGTGATGTCATCAGCTGATTAGGCAAGCCAAATTCTGCTTCACTCCTACACCATGAGTAAACATGGAAGACATTTTAAAGGCCTTGTTGCAGGCTACATCAGCTCAGAAAGCTGCCACCAGGGCTCAGCAGGAAGCTACCCGGATGCAGCAAGGAACTATGGAGGAAAATCGCAGACAAAAACAACTGGGGCTTGAGGAAAACTGAAAGCAACAAGAAGTTCTTATTAATAAATTTCATGAACATCATGTCCAGGACCACAAGGCTTTAAAAGAGGTGGTGGGAAGTTAGCAGCCCAGTCTGGAGATACTCCCACAAATGGTACTACTTGCTCCATACGGGCTAGTCACTTCCCACAGAAGATGACCCATGGTGATGATGTGGAAGCTTATTTGATAACATTTGAAAGAACCGCTGCAAGAGTGAGTTGACCTAGAGCCCAGATTGTCAGAATTTTGGCATAATTTCTATCAGGTGAGTCGCAAAAAGCCTATAATGATCTAAGCCTTGATGATGTCTTGGACTATAATAAGTTAAAAGCAGAAATTTGGTACGTGCATGACGAGTGCATTCCTGGTGGATAAACTGTCTCACTCATAAATGTTCAAACTTATCCACCTCACCACGAAGTGGCAGGAACCAGAAAAGCTAACAGGGCCACAGATCGTTGAAAAGGTCATTATGAACTGATATCTGCTGTTCTTTGCCAGCAGCACTACGTAAGTGGGTGAGCCGTCCAAACCCTAAAACAGCAGACCAATTGATTGACATGGTAGAGAGGCATGTGTCAACTGAGGAATAGTGGAGCACACACACCAATGTTCTCAAGCCCCGCAAGGGTGATCTCAAATGACTTCTGGGGTAAGACTGTACCAGAGGAAATGGGTGCTGGATGTGGGAATTAACTTAAGACTGTGGGCTTGGAACCTAGAGATCTGCAATCTGTGCCAGGAAGGTTCTTTCCAAGTAAAATAATTGATAAGTATGATCAAATGCTTCCAGTGTGGTGAATTGGGCCATATTGCTAGTAATTGTCCAATGAATGCTGAAAACATCAAATGTGATTATGCTTATGAAAATCGCAGAATGTCTTTCATAGCTCAGCTAGCATTATCAGTAGAATGACAGACTGAGTCAAAGAAACAATTATCTTCAATCACTATAGAAGGCAAATGGTTAAAAATGCTGTTAGACTCTGGCAGATCAAGTGGGTGATCACCTCAAGGTGACAGGAGAAAACTCTAGGGGTAACCTGCATACATGAGGACACTCAGTATTATGTTGCAGCTGTGTAAGTGAACATATAAACACAGTATGACACTGTTGCCTTAGTTTATGAATTCATGTATGATGCAATATAAGGGACAGATTTTCCCCACTTTTGGAAGCTGTGAAGAGCACGGTTCATGGATGTAAATAATCAAGGCCAAGTTAATAACATTACTGTTACAGTAGCAGGGGAGGAATAGAATTTAGGCCCGGGGTCTTATTTTAGAGTGTAACCCAAAATGATGTCCGATGCCTTCACTGAATCTAGTGTGACAGAAGTACAATGATGTGAATGTGATCCAATCACACTGTTTTGCAATGGAAAGTAGAAACTGGCAGAAAGTTCATATTGACAGTTTTGTGACGAGTAATACTCCTGTAGGTGAAACAATGACTTGTCATGGCCCAGGGTAATGCTCCAAAAAAACAACCTTCTGTTTTACCTACTCGGACACTGGGCAGATGCCAGTGGCTGTAACAGCCAGAAGGTGTGGGATTCGTGGGGCGGTGACAGCTTCTGTGGCCAAGTCCAGGAGTGCCATGGATACCGCACTGGAGTGCATAGGACAGGATTCCAGGATTGCCTCGCATGATGTATGTGCGGAATGGAGTTCAAAGTACGCTGCCAGCATTCCACATGGTGCAGTTCCCACCAGACCAGCAGCATGGACAGCGCCATTTTGCTCTGTATCAGGTGATATGTCTCTGACCAATCCTGTCCAGTCTGGCATCCAACTGACACTACCAACCAATCCTGAAGAACCTTTGGGTATAAAGCTTCCTGCTTTGCAGGACCAAGGTTGTCAGTACCATAAGTCACACAGCTCTGCGTGTGAGCATTGTCTCTGTACTCTCCAGCTTATCCTGTTCGGTTCCAGGGAATACTGATTCCAGTATAGTCACTCAATAAGTATCTTCAATGTATTGTATATAGTGGCACAGTCCACTACCATCAGTGTAAGTCCATAATTCCCAACCATTGGTGCAAGTCCGATATTCTCAACTCTCAGTGCAAGTCCGATATTTCCAACCATCAGTGCAAGTCTGATATTTTCAACTCTCAGTGTAAGTCCAGTATTCTCAACCATCAATGCAGGTCTAATTTTCTCAACCATCGGTGCAAGTCTGATATTCTCAACTCTCAGTACAATTCTGACATTCTCAAACCGTCTGTGCAAATCCTATATTCTCTACAATCTGGACAAGGCCAATATTCCTATAAACATTCCTTTCCAGTGCTAAGCCAGGTGACCCAGACAGGGGGTTGCACCTGGCACATCGGGCGCAGCTAAGCCCAAATTCCCTTGCGAACATCCCTGGTAAGGTCCCACTCACCTGGTTTGAGTCTTAGTCAACTACCTGTCGTAAGTTTATTTACTCTGTCTACTTCTTTAGCCTCTGATGTGCAGGAAGCCAAACCCAACACCACACAGCCCGATCACATGTTACAAGATCCTTCCACAGCAAATCCTAAAAGCCTTCATGCAACTAGGATGATAGTGGCTATTTGGAAGACAGTAAGTTACCAGTAAAGTATGCCAGTAGCCAATACCTTGCTTTAAGCTGAACATTAATAAAGTTCATATGGTAAAAGGGAAAAAGTGAGACGAAAAGGAAACCACAGAAATTGGAAAAGCAAACCACCAGATGATGGACAAGTCTGGATGAAAAGTGGGAATGTGGTGAAAGGCCCTGATAAGAAGAGTGAACAGGGATTTTGCCATGAGAATGCTTTATCCCATGTCACTTAACCCAGTGGTTTTGAGCAGTGGAGGGGGATATGTGACAGTATAAAGGTAAATTGCATTACTGACATGTGTTCAGAGTGGGCTGGAGGGATACACCCACACAGGGGAGAAAAAGAAAGTGTTACCACTAGAGATGTGCACTTGACATTTTTCGGGTTTTGTGTTTTGGTTTTGGGTTCGGTTCCGCGGCCGTGTTTTGGGTTCGACCGCGTTTTGGCAAAACCTCACCGAATTTTTTTTGTCGGATTCGGGTGTATTTTGGATTCGGGTGTTTTTTTCAAAAAACCCTAAAAAACAGCTTAAATCATAGAATTTGGGGGTCATTTTGATCCCAAAGTATTATTAACCTCAAAAACCATAATTTCCACTCATTTTCAGTCTATTCTGAATACCTCACACCTCACAATATTATTTTTAGTCCTAAAATTTGCACCGAGGTAGCTGTGTGAGTAAGATAAGCGACCCTAGTGGCCGACACAAACACCGGGCCCATCTAGGAGTGGCACTGCAGTGTCACGCAGGATGGCCCTTCCAAAAAACACTCCCCAAACAGCACATGACGCAAAGAAAAAAAGAGGCGCAATGAGGTAGCTGTGTGAGTAAGATAAGCGACCCTAGTGGCCGACACAAACACCGGGCCCATCTAGGAATGGCACTGCAGTGTCACGCAGGATGGCCCTTCCAAAAAACACTCCCCAAACAGCACATGACGCAAAGAAAAAAAGAGGCGCAATGAGGTAGCTGTGTGAGTAAGATAAGCGACCCTAGTGGCCGACACAAACACCGGGCCCATCTAGGAGTGGCACTGCAGTGTCACGCAGGATGGCCCTTCCAAAAAACACTCCCCAAACAGCACATGACGCAAAGAAAAATTAAAGAAAAAAGAGGTGCAAGATGGAATTGTCCTTGGGCCCTCCCACCCACCCTTATGTTGTATAAACAGGACATGCACACTTTAACCAACCCATCATTTCAGTGACAGGGTCTGCCACACGACTGTGACTGAAATGACGGGTTGGTTTGGACCCCCACCAAAAAAGAAGCAATTAATCTCTCCTTGCACAAACTGGCTCTACAGAGGCAAGATGTCCACCTCATCATCATCCTCCGATATATCACCGTGTACATCCCCCTCCTCACAGATTATCAATTCGTCCCCACTGGAATCCACCATCTCAGCTCCCTGTGTACTTTGTGGAGGCAATTGCTGCTGGTCAATGTCTCCACGGAGGAATTGATTATAATTCATTTTAATGAACATCATCTTCTCCACATTTTCTGGAAGTAACCTCGTACGCCGATTGCTGACAAGGTGAGCGGCGGCACTAAACACTCTTTCGGAGTACACACTTGTGGGAGGGCAACTTAGGTAGAATAAAGCCAGTTTGTGCAAGGGCCTCCAAATTGCCTCTTTTTCCTGCCAGTATAAGTACGGACTGTGTGACGTGCCTACTTGGATGCGGTCACTCATATAATCCTCCACCATTCTTTCAATGGGGAGAGAATCATATGCAGTGACAGTAGACGACATGTCCGTAATCGTTGACAGGTCCTTCAGTCCGGACCAGATGTCAGCATCAGCAGTCGCTCCAGACTGCCCTGCATCACCGCCAGTGGGTGGGCTCGGAATTCTGAGCCTTTTCCTCGCACCCCCAGTTGCGGGAGAATGTGAAGGAGGAGATGTTGACAGGTCGCGTTCCGCTTGACTTGACAATTTTCTCACCAGCAGGTCTTTGAACCCCAGCAGACTTGTGTCTGCCGGAAAGAGAGATCCAAGGTAGGTTTTAAATCTAGGATCGAGCACGGTGGCCAAAATGTAGTGCTCTGATTTCAACAGATTGACCACCCGTGAATCCTTGTTAAGCGAATTAAGGGCTCCATCCACAAGTCCCACATGCCTAGCGGAATCGCTCCGTGTTAGCTCTTACTTCAATGTCTCCAGCTTCTTCTGCAAAAGCCTGATGAGGGGAATGACCTGACTCAGGCTGGCAGTGTCTGAACTGACTTCACGTGTGGCAAGTTCAAAGGGCAGCAGAACCTTGCACAACGTTGAAATCATTCTCCACTGCGCTTGAGACAGGTGCATTCCACCTCCTATATCGTGCTGAATTGTATAGGCTTGAATGGCCTTTTGCTGCTCCTCCAACCTCTGAAGAATATATAGGGTTGAATTCCACCTCGTTACCACTTCTTGCTTCAGATGATGGCAGGGCAAGTTCAGGCGTTTTTGGTGTTGCTCCAGTCTTCTGTACGTGGTGCCTGTACGCCGAAAGTGTCCCGCAATTCTTCTGGCCACCGACAGCATCTCTTGCACGCCCCTGTCGTTTTTTAAAAAATTCTGCACCACCAAATTCAAGGTATGTGCAAAACATGGGATGTGCTGGAATTTGCCCAGATTTAATGCACACACAATATTGCTGGCGTTGTCCGATGCCACAAATCCACAGGAGAGTCCAATTGGGGTAAGCCATTCCGCGATGATCTTCCTCAGTTGCCGTAAGAGGTTTTCAGCTGTGTGCGTATTCTGGAAACCGGTGATACAAAGCGTAGCCTGCCTAGGAAAGAGTTGGCGTTTGCGAGATGCTGCTACTGGTGCCGCCGCTGCTGTTCTTGCGGCGGGAGTCAATACATCTACCCAGTGGGCTGTCACAGTCATATAGTCCTGACCCTGCCCTGCTCCACTTGTCCACATGTCCGTGGTTAAGTGGACATTGGGTACAGCTGCATTTTTTAGGACACTGGTGACTCTTTTTCTGAGGTCTGTGTACATTTTCGGTATCGCCTGCCTAGAGAAATGGAACCTAGATGGTATTTGGTACCGGGGACACAGTACCTCCAACAAGTCTCTAGTTGGCTCTGCAGTAATGATGGATACCGGAACCACGTTTCTCACCACCCAGGATGCCAAGGCCTCAGTTATCCGCTTTGCAGCAGGATGACTGCTGTGATATTTCATCTTCCTCGCAAAGGACTGTTGGACAGTCAATTGCTTGGTGGAAGTAGTAAAAGTGGTCTTACGATTTCCCCTCTGGGATGACCATCGACCCCCAGTAGCAACAACAGCAGCGCCAGCAGCAGTAGGCGTTACACGCAAGGATGCATCGGAGGAATCCCAGGCAGGAGAGGAATCGTCAGAATTGCCAGTGACATGGCCTGCAGGACTATTGGCATTCCTGGGGAAGGAGGAAATTGACACTGAGGGAGTTGGTGGGGTGGTTTGCGTGAGCTTGGTTACAAGAGGAAGGGATTTACTGGTCAGTGGACTGCTTCCGCTGTCGCCCAAAGTTTTTGAACTTGTCACTGACTTATTATGAATGCGCTGCAGGTGACGTATAAGGGAGGATGTTCCGAGGTGGTTAACGTCCTTACCCCTACTTATTACAGCTTGACAAAGGCAACACACGGCTTGACAAATGTTGTCCGCATTTCTGTTGAAATACTTCCACACCGAAGAGCTGATTTTTTTTGGTATTTTCACCAGGCATGTCAACGGCCCTATTCCTCCCACGGACAACAGGTGTCTCCCCGGGTGCCTGACTTAAACAAACCACCTCACCATCAGAATCCTCCTTGTCAATTTTCTCACCAGCGCCAGCAACACCCATATCCTCCTCATCCTGGTGTACTTCAACACTGACATCTTCAATTTGACTATCAGGAACTGGACTGCGGGTGCTCCTTCCAGCACTTGCAGGGGGCGTGCAAATGGTGGAAGGCGCATGCTCTTCACGTCCAGTGTTGGGAAGGTCAGGCATCGCAACCGACACAATTGGACTCTCCTTGTGGATTTGGGATTTCGAAGAACGCACAGTTCTTTGCGGTGCTTTTGCCAGCTTGAGTCTTTTCATTTTTCTAGCGAGAGGCTGAGTGCTTCCATCCTCATGTGAAGCTGAACCACTAGCCATGAACATAGGCCAGGGCCTCAGCCGTTCCTTGCCACTCCGTGTGGTAAATGGCATATTGGCAAGTTTACGCTTCTCCTCCGACAATTTTATTTTAGATTTTGGAGTCCTTTTTTTACTGATATTTGGTGTTTTGGATTTTACATGCTCTGTACTATGACATTGGGCATCGGCCTTGGCAGACGACGTTGCTGGCATTTCATCGTCTCGGCCATGACTAGTGGCAGCAGCTTCAGCACGAGGTGGAAGTGGATCTTGATCTTTCCCTAATTTTGGAACCTCAACATTTTTGTTCTCCATATTTTAATAGGCACAACTAAAAGGCACCTCAGGTAAACAATGGAGATGGATGGATACTAGTATACTTATGGATGGACGAGCGACTGCCGACACAGAGGTAGCTACAGCCGTGGACTACCGTACTGTGTCTGCTGCTAATATAGACTGGATGATAATGAGATGAAATCAATATATATTATATCACACTAGTACTGCAGCCGGACAGGTAGATATATTTATTATGTAATGACTGATGACAGACCTGCTGGACACAGTCAGCTCAGCAGCACCGCAGACTGCTACAGTAAGCTACTATAGTAGTATGTATAAAGAAGAAAGAAAAAAAAACCACGGGTAGGTGGTATACAATTATGGATGGACGAGCGACTGCCGACACAGAGGTAGCTACAGCCGTGGACTACCGTACTGTGTCTGCTGCTAATATAGACTGGATGATAATGAGATGAAATCAATATATATATATATAATATCACTAGTACTGCAGCCGGACAGGTAGATATATTTATTATGTAATGACTGATGACGGACCTGCTGGACACTGTCAGCTCAGCAGCACCGCAGACTGCTACAGTAAGCTACTATAGTAGTATGTATAAAGAAGAAAGAAAAAAAAAAACCACGGGTAGGTGGTATACAATTCTGGATGGACGAGCGACTGCCGACACAGAAGTAGCTACAGCCGTGGACTACCGTACTGTGTCTGCTGCTAATATAGACTGGATGATAATGAGATGAAATCAATATATATATATATATAATATCACTAGTACTGCAGCCGGACAGGTAGATATATTTATTATGTAATGACTGATGATGGACCTGCTGGACACTGTCAGCTCAGCAGCACCGCAGACTGCTACAGTAAGCTACTATAGTAGTATGTATAAAGAAGAAAGAAAAAAAAAACACGGGTAGGTGGTATACAATTATGGATGGACGAGCGACTGCCGACACAGAGGTAGCTACAGCCGTGGACTACCGTACTGTGTCTGCTGCTAATAAAGACTGGATGATAATGAGATGAAATCAATATATATATATAATATCACTAGTACTGCAGCCGGACAGGTATATATATTTATTATGTAATGACTGATGACGGACCTGCTGGACACTGTCAGCTCAGCAGCACCGCAGACTGCTACAGTAAGCTACTATAGTAGTATGTATAAAGAAGAAAGAAAGAAAAAAAAACCACGGGTAGGTGGTATACAATTATGGATGGACGAGCGACTGCCGACACAGAGGTAGCTACAGCCGTGGACTACCGTACTGTGTCTGCTGCTAATATAGACTGGATGATAATGAGATGAAATCAATATATATATATATAATATCACTAGTACTGCAGCCGGACAGGTAGATATATTTATTATGTAATGACTGATGACGGACCTGCTGGACACTGTCAGCTCAGCAGCACCGCAGACTGCTACAGTAAGCTACTATAGTAGTATGTATAAAGAAGAAAGAAAAAAAAAAAACACGGGTAGGTGGTATACAATTATGGATGGACGAGCGACTGCCGACACAGAGGTAGCTACAGCCGTGGACTACCGTACTGTGTCTGCTGCTAATAAAGACTGGATGATAATGAGATGAAATCAATATATATATATATATAATATCACTAGTACTGCAGCCGGACAGGTATATATATTTATTATGTAATGACTGATGACGGACCTGCTGGACACAGTCAGCTCAGCAGCACCGCAGACTGCTACAGTAAGCTACTATAGTAGTATGTATAAAGAAGAAAAAAAAAAAAAACCACGGGTAGGTGGTATACAATATTATATATATTATATACAATTATATATATATATATATATATATATATATATTAAACTGGTGGTGACTGGTGGTCAGGTCACTGGTCACACTATCAGCAACTTGCAAGTAGTACTCCTAAGCAGACAATCACAATATATATTATACTGGTGGTCACAGTGTGGTCACAATGGCAGTGTGGCACTCTGGCAGCAAAAGTGTGCACTGTACGTTATATGTACTCCTGAGTCCTGCTCTCAGACTCTAACTGCTCCCCACTGTCAGTGTCTCCCCCACAAGTCAGATAATATACAGCCACACTATCTATCACTTCAGCAAGTAACTAGTACTCCTTTCTAATGCTCCCCAAAATTACTACTGTGTCTCTCTCTACTGTCTCACTCTCTTCTCTATAAACGGAGAGGACGCTAGCCACGTCCTCTCCCTATGAATCTCAATGCACGTGTGTAAATGGCGGCGACGCGCGGCTCCTTATATAGAATCCGAGTCTCGCGATAGAATCCGAGCCTCGCGAGAATCCGACAGCGGGATGATGACGTTCGGGCGCGCTCGGGTTAACCGAGCAAGGCGGGAAGATCCGAGTCGCTCGGACCCGTGTAAAAAAACATGAAGTTCGGGCGGGTTCGGATTCCGAAGAACCGAACCCGCTCATCTCTAGTTACCACACATAATGGCTGCAGAGAGGAGACAGTCCAGGTGGGCCTGTGCGGTCAAATGAGGGTGCTGCCTGTGTATCCAGTCCAAGTGAGATTGTATATGCTACTCTGGTGAGACAGAGCCGATGTGGAAGTGGTACAGTCAGAGTGTAACAGGCTGGGTAGCCAGGGTTAGACTTGTAGGATGTAGGTAAATCCCTAATTCTCTGAAACAGTCCTTGTGAGCCTATGGAAGCAGAGACCATGCCAAAGCCTGGGTTAACCAGCAGGAAGCAGGATTGAGATTGTGCATGTGAGAAGCCAGCAATAATTACTATACCCTGTGAGAGACACCACAGAGACTTCTCATTTAAGAGACTTTATGTTTGTCGATGAGCTGCCCAAGATTAGTCAGGGGTGAAGAAGTGAGATAGTTGCTATAAATGGGGGCTAGGCATTTGTTAGTTTTCTGTTTATTTGTGTTATTCCATTTTTCTGAAAGTAAAGCACCATTATGTTCAATTACCTAAAAGCTCTGTTGGATCCTGTTTGAGCAGCTAGACACTGCATAAATTCACCCCTCTACTGAGCTAATTATTCTATGTCATCACACAACATAAAGCAGCTAAACCCATATAAAGTAATGGGCATGATGTGAAAATTGCTGTTTAAGCATCCAAACATCCACCTCCGGGAGCTGCGAGATGAAATACAGTACTGGCGCTGGCGGCTGTTTGCACATGAACAGAGCTGGCACAAATAATTTATATAACTTAATCCTACTAATAATGCTTCTGCATTTTTACTTAGTTTGAATATGTTTCCAGCTAATTGTTCCACAAAAGTTTACTTTATATTGTCATAACTCCCTCCCTCCCTTTTTTCTTTTCTGTATTCCTGCCCTTTTCTTTATATTGTTGTGGATATTGATTTTTTTAAAACCTCTAATAAAAATTATTGAAGTTAAAAAAAATAAGGAGGTAAAATATGGTAAAGAGGAAAAAATAAAACATCTACTGTACTGTAGTCCATTTTAGGTTTCCAGGGATTGTCAGCTTCCAGTCCAAGGTTCCTTTATGACTGCTTTCAAGTGTCTGGATCAAATTGATCTTTTGTTTGCATGTGCAGTCTTTGAATCTCATACACATTCTGCCACTTCAGCCTATACCTTTTTCCTTTTCCCTTTGGAATGCCAGATATTACAGTATATAATAATCTGTCCACTTTCCATGACCACTTTATCACCAACTCCCTCAACCTCCTTGCTGTCAACAAAACTTGGTTCTACCCATGCCCCTGTATTTTGAGGTTCTTTTGTTCTCACACACCCAGGGCCAGTGTTACCTGCTCAGCAAAGGGATGCAAAGCAGAGAGGCACCAGGCTATAGAGGACATCTCTGTACTAACTATATGAAGTTGCGTGTAATTGTCAGAGAAGTAACTGCATATAGTTAGAATTCTCAAGCTTTCTATACAGGAGCAAATAGCTCCATCAGTAAGGTGCCTGCTACCAGTGGAATAGGTTGTGGGTTCTAATCCTTGGTGTGACATTTTTAAAATGTGCATCTATAATAAAGAAGGTGTAACTTGTAAGGTGTAGGAGCTAGTGAGGGAGGGAGTCGGCCACAGAAGAAATAGCGGTGGCAGTCAACTTAATTGAATGGTGTAGCTGAACACGGAACAGGAGGAGAGGTGCACCCCAACAGAGCAGGAGCCCGGTAGCAGCCGCCTCCATTGCCGCCCACAGTTATGCCTCTGTATACTTCAGTGCAATGGAGCAAACCTTATTACGCCCAAATTTTATTCTGGCCAATACTCAACTGGGCTGGCAAATCAGATCACTCCATCATTGCAGCATCATCTGTCATAACATCGACTCCTCAAACAGCCCCTGCCTACACAGCCTATGCTTCTACACAGCCTATGCTTGAACTTTTTCAAAATATGGCCACTGTAGCTGTGGTGCTGCAAAAGAGATCACATCTGCTTGCCGAAACATGCTCATAGCACTCCCATAACACATCTTATTTTTGTAATCACTTCACATTTACACATACTGTAGAAGTATGTGTATATCTGTACCCAATAGGTCCGGGGTAGCTCCCCCTTCTTATTCCCACCTTTGAACCATATTAATGGTAGATGAATTGGATAATAGCGGTCAAACTACGAGACACAATAAATAAGTCCTAGTGCAATACAACCTTTCTCTCTATATAGTCATGTAATCACTTCAGGTAACCTCCCGGTCTCCATTCTGAAATGACTATCTGCAGCAGATGCTGTCACAAGTCATAGCAATGTCATACGCAAATGCATACACCATCACACATGTGCAATAGCAAATAATTGCTCAACTGCGCAAACACTGCATCCACCACTGAATCAGGTCCATAGTGATTTGGGAACATCATGGAGAACGTCCTCACTAAATAATGTTCCCAAATGAAAAATAATAAAACTTTTTTTTTTTTTTTTTTGCATTTGTAAGGTCATTGAGGGCAGGTAACATGAATTATTTTACAATGTCGGTCTTTTAGTTAATGTTTAAAGTGCAGTTGCATCACAGGTCTGTTGTTCACAAAACTTGTTTGGAGAGCGCTGATTATACAAAAGTATATATTAAAATATAAATGAAGAACCATAAAAGACACACAGGAGACCGGTGTTAATAATATGAGTAATAAAATCTTGTTATTTTATTAAAAAGAGCACAACAGTATGGCTATTAAATAAAAATTAAACATTAAACTAATAAAACAGAATAATTAGCAGAAATCACTTGACACATAAGCACACATCAGTGGAGAGAATAACCGTGGCTTGACCCTTTTAAGATCATTAGCTAAACAGCATATTTTAAACAAATAGATATAGACAAGAAAGGTAAAGTACAGATGCAGCTTAAGAAGTCCAATTAAACGAGTCTTAAGAGCTCTACACACTTGGCGATATCTTTTAAAGATATGAACGATAGCGTTCAAAAATTAACTTCTTTGTTCTTTCAGTGTGTATACAACAACGATGAACAATGCATGTCCTCGCAATCATTTATCGTTGATCGATCATCGTTTAAACATGTAAGCCAATTTGGACGATATTGCTGTATGTAATGTCATATCATCCAAATCGGCAATAGATATCATCCAGTGTGTATACTAAAAATCGGCGATGAAAAATCTGCCAACGATAATATCATTGGTCGGTAAAATCGCCCAAATTGCCAAGTGTGTAGGGCCCTTTAGGAGGCTATTTGTCCCAATAATAAATGAAGATTTTCAGTCATTTAGGAACAGTGTCCCAATCTTACTGCTTATATGGAGTGGAAGCAGACAGACAATTATCTGGAACAATCAGTGTAAAAGCACAAGTATGTCCGTGACAGTTTGTAGTTAGTGAGTGTGGAGACTAGTCAGGGTAGATTTATGAAAGCTTCTACAAATGAAAAGTATATGTGTTGCCCATCAAACCAATCAGATTCTAGCTATCATTTCTCTATAATAACCTATAAAATAATAAGCATCGTACATAATCTGACTGGTCACTTTTAGGCAATAGTACCACTTTTCGGGTCTTACTGTATTTATCAACGAGTTATATCATGGAGCAACGTGTTTTAAAACTCATTGTGATTATGATATATGATGCTTGAGACAATCAGTTCCCAACTGTCATTTTTAAAACACATGACCAGTTGGAAGCTGAATGGCTGGATCACCATTTATTATATGCAACAAATTTCTCCTGAGGAAACCGCTGATTGTACAGGCAGAGAAACGCGTTGAGAGGTCCAAAGCACACGGACCTGGCAGTACGTCTATCTGGGACACTTACATGCAAACGGATCTGAGGTGTGGCGGGACTCAAGGGAGGAGTCGGCTGTGGAGACTCTGACACAGTAAACAACCAGCTGGTCGGTGAGAACCCTTAGCAATCAAGCCCACTCAGTAACCAGTGCCCAGGACAGATTATGAGAGCCCCAGTTAGAGGGCAGTATAATAATATGGTTGCATGCCCATGTCAATTTTGAGTGGATCAAAGTGACTTACTAACCTAAATTCTATATAACCTAGCTTATGGACATTGCTGGCTATACTAACAAACTAACCTAATATCTGGATGCACATGTGCCTAGCTTTCTATCTGCTTATATGGACACAATTGTGACTGAATACTGGATGCTATATGCTGTGGACAATTATAGCCCAATTGCTTCTGTGCTATAAGGTAATCGATGGATAAGTCCTAATCATCAGGGGCCCCTTAGATAATTATACGCATGCTATTATTTGATCAATATACCAGTGATGCATCATTGATGGGTTATGAATGAAATAGAGGTCATTTTGGGAGATATATTATATGGGTTGATGGTTTTTTAGAATTTAAATTTGAAGCAATTTTAATACCGGCCGGGTCTATGTGTATGTGTTATGTCTATGTTGTTTGTTAATATATTGTGTGATTAAAAAAACTTGAAATGATTCCGGCTATGCAGCGCTTTATTTAATATTTTTCTTGCAGTTTTCCACTTTTTTTTGAGATTCAGTGATCTCCTTGATAGAGCTGCAGCATATCCGGAATACCAGTGTTTTTATACAGGAGATCCCTTGCTAAGTCAGCGCAGAGTGTTTCTTTTTTTATTATTTCATATTATATCCCTGCAGACACCAGGGGTTTGCACAGGGATAAGGGACACACACAGGATACCAGGGTCCCCATCCCCCATGTGCACAAGCAGTATATGTGATGTCAGTTTTATGTGGAGCAGTCTTCCAAAAAACAAATGTTGTATCATAAGGAGCCAACCAGTATAAACCTTATATAGTGAGTGAAAATGTCACAGGTCCAGGAATTTCAGTTACTGGACTTCTGATGTCTGAGGTCTCACAAGTCAGGAGTATTCAAGCATGTTGGAGGGAGATTAAGGGAATTGCTGCATTCTATTTGACAAATGTAAACAGAATTGTTAGCATCAAAGGCTGAGTATGACATTATAGGTATTACGGAAACATAGTGGGACGACTCTCATGACTGGGTTGCAAACTTGGAGGGGTATTCTCTTTTCAGGAGGGACAGGGCAAGCAAAAGAGGAGGAGGTGTATGTCTTTATGTTAAACCATCTCTTAAACCATACTTAATGGAGGTTATTTATGAGGGGACTGGCGATAATGTGGAGACACTATGGGTTGAAATCTCAAGTGGGGGTATTGATGCAAAAAAAACTAGTCATAGGCACGTGCTACAAACAGCTGGATATTAGCATACATGAGGAAGAACAACTATTGCAGCAAATCGAAAGGGCTGTGGGATTGGGGGACATCCTAGAGATTGGGGATTTTAATTATCCTGATATAAATTGGAGTAACGATTCATGTGTTAAAGAGAGGGGCAACAGGTTCTTAAATATGTTAAAGGATCACTACTTGTCTCAATTAGTTGAGGACCCAACTAGGGGTAAAACTACTCTGGATCAAGTAATTACTAATAATGTGGACATTATATCAAACACTAAAGTTGGGGAGACTTTGGGTAACAGTGATCACTATATGATCACATTTGATATCAGTTTCAACATAGCTATAAGGGTTCAACCAAAACATTTAACTTTAGGAAGGCTCATTTCAGTATGCTGAGATGTGCACTTAACGACATTGAGTGGGAAGTTCTGTTTCATAAAAAGAACACTTTGGAAATGTGGGATGATTTAAAAAGGTTGCTAGATAGCAATATTCACAAATTTATTCTCATGGGCAGTAAACGCAGGAGAACTAAATTCAAACTGATGTGGCTTAACAAGAAGGTCAAGGCAGAAATAGATAAAAAGAAGTGTGCTTTCAAAGTATTTAAATCTAATGGAAAGGAGGAGTCCTTCAAGTATTACAAGGAATGCAATAAAAAATTTAAAAAAGCAATAAGAGCAGCTAAAATGGATAATGAAAAGCAAATCACTACAGAGAGTAAAACCAATACTAAAAAGTTGTTTAAATACATAAACAGTAAAAGGATAAAAAAGGAGAACATAGGTCCAATAAAAGATGAATTTGGAGTAATGATAAATGATGACGAAATAAAAGCGGAATTACTGAACAAATTTTTTTCATCAGTGTTCACCAGAGAAGAACTGATGGTGGGAGTAATGCATAATGATAGTGACAGTAATGATTCGTGGTTAGATACTTGTTTAAGTGAAGAAGTAGCCCGGGAGAGATTAAGCAAAATTAAGATTAATAAATCACCTGGTCCTGATGGACTTCACCCGAGGGTTCTTATGGAGCTTAGGTCACAACGAGCAAGACCACTATACTCGATTTACAATAGTTAAATTAGATCAGGTATGGTACCGTAGAATTGGCGTATAGCTGAGGTAGTGTCATTATTTAAAAAGGGATACAAAAATTATCCAGGTAACTACAGACCGGTTAGTTTGACGTCTATAGTGGGGAAAATATTGGAAGGAATTCTAATGGATAGCATACAGGAGTATCTACAGACTGCTATGATTACTAGCATGAACCAGCATTGGTTTATGAGGGACAGATCATGTCAAACTAACTTAATTAGCTTCTACGAGGAAGTGAGCAATAATCTTGACCAGGGAAAAGCAGTGGATGTGGTCTACTTAGATTTTGCAAAACCTTCGATACAGTACCTCACAGGAGACTGATCACCAAATTAAAGAAGCTTGGCCTAGAAAAAACTGTTTGCACATGAATAAGTAACTGGCTGGATAACAGGGTACAGTGAGTAGTGGTCAACGGGAAGTCCTCAAGCTGGACCCAAGTAGTCAGCGGAATACCACAAGGGTCCGTACTCAGGCGTCTACTGTTCAACATATTTATCAATGACCTAGAAATAGGCCTAGAAAGCACAGTGTCAATCTTTGCAGATGATGCTAAACTGTGTAGGGTAATTAATATGGAAATAGATGGGGAGTCTCTGCAGAATGATTTATCAAAACTTGAAACCTTGGTGTCTAAATGGAGAATGAGATTCAATATAGAAACATGCAAGGTTATGCATTTTGGGCCCAAAAACAAACCTGCATCCTACATATTAAATGGGGAAAGTATTAGAAAAAGACTTGGGGGTACTCATTGATAATAGGCTTAATAGCAGTATACAATGTCAAAGTGCAGTAAAGAAGGCAAGTATCGTGCTAGCATGCATAAAACGGGGAATTGAGACAAGGGACTCAGATGTAATGCTGCCGCTGTTGAAATCATTGGTACATCCGCACCTGGAATATTGTTATGATTCCAGCACTCTGGTCAGAGGAGATCTTATGGCAAGGACCGGAGCACTGGAACGGAATGCTGGGGAAGGGAGCAGGACAGGAAAATAGCTCCTGGCGCCCTAACTCTGTTGTCTCACCCGTGTTGTCAGAAATCCCCTACGAGACTATGGTTTCTTGAGCCCTTGGCAGCCGCGTTTGAAGGGCGGATTATGTCTGCCCAACTCCGATGCCCCCCGGTCTTAATGAGAGACAAAGGGAAATCCGAGACAGGGTGATAACAAGAGGCCCTCTAACTAAACAACCAGGCCAGGGGCTAAGCTAACTCAAAACTATAATATGTGCGGAGAAACCGCCAGGGAAAAGGACAACCAAAATATCCACTTGTCCAATTCTCCTACCCGACACCGCCGAGTACCAGAGAGGACTTGTGGAAGTGGAACCCTCCGCAAATGCTCCAAAAACAAAATATAAAAGGTAAAGCGGCTGAGCCGCAACACACGGCAGAGCCGCAACACACGGCAGAGCCGCAACTCACGAACACCACTGGATATAAAACGGTGATCAGTCAGGACTCCAGGGAACCAAACGACCTCCTGGGATGAGATGACAACTCCCGAATACCGGACTTCTGAGGACTGGAATGACCGGATACAGCAGGACTGGAAACAGACTCTCAGCAAACAAAGGCAGCATGCAGGAAGCTATTACCGGCGTCTGTGAGAAGCCCTGGGAGTGTATTTAACAAGGAGTCCTCCAATCAGCTGCTAAAAGGCTGATTAGAATAAATGCCATGCAGCTGCCTTGCTGCACGGCCAGAGAGCAGGTGAATATATTAATTCCTAAAGCCTAGCAACGGGGGACGCGGTCCGCCAGTGGCGTCCCCGTTGCTAGGGTCCGTGCGGCTCAGCGCGCCCGGTGTCTAGCGTTGCTAGGGAGCCGGCGGCTGTACGCGCATGGCGTCTCTAGTTCGCCGGGCCGCGCAGACAAGCGGACCCCGGCGCCTAACAAATATTGTGTTCAGTTTTGGGCACCATGGTATAAAAAAGATATCGGTAAACTCGAAAGGGTTCAAAGGCGAGCTACTAAATTGATTAAAGGGCTAGAGGGACTGGATTACGAGGAAAGGCTTACTAGGTTGAATATGTATACACTTGAAAAGAGGCGTCTAAGAGGAGACATTATTAATATCTTCAAATATGTAAAGGGGCATTACAAAGAGTTATCAGAGGAATTACTTATTAAAAGAACACTGTTTAGGAAACATGGGCATTCGCTGAGGCTGGAGGAGAGAAAATTCTGTATGCAACGGAGGAAAGGGTTCTTCACTATTAGGGCAATAAGGATTTGGAATTCCCTGCCAGGGTAGGTGGTAATGGTGGACTCTGTAAATGCATTTAAAAATGGATTGGATACATTTCTGATTGAAAATTATATCCAAGGTTATAACATTTAAAATATTGACGTTGTTAATCTGGGTGTAGCATGATTCTAATTGTTATCTAGTTATAAAACATTACTTCAGCAGGTACATTATAACCAACTCAACGTAATACGGGTTGAACACAATGGGCATTTTGCCTCTATTCAACCTCAATTACTATGTTACTATGTTACTATGTTTAACAGCAGTGTATACAAGTGCTGATTGAATACATTTGGAAAGTAACAGATACTTTGCAGCCTGTCCCTCCCAGCATGAGATACTGCAGAGACATGCTTGGATGCCCCTAGACATGCTTGGATGACCTAGATAAATGCCTAGCCAGCTCTGCTCAGATGGCATACCAATCCACCACACATGAATCTAAATAAAAAAACAAAAAGTGGAGCAGTTCTTTTTGGAATGATATAAAACTAGTCAGTGTGACTCTGAGAGGGGAGAAAATGAAGACCACAAGTGAAGATAATATGAATAATACAATCTACTAAAATAAATGTCTAGACAATACAAATGTTACCAATAAAAACATACAATAAGTGATGTGATAAATAAAACAAATTACAGTGTTAAATATTAAATGGGGCAATCTGAGACTTCCTTAGTCCTGCTCCATCCACACTGAATAAAAGTCTTTGGTAGACTAATCAACAGTACATTTTTTAGTGTAACAGTACATTTTCTAGAGTATGTAAAAGAATAATTCCCTGTGATCTAAGTCTCCAGCTGAGGTATGAGCCAGTGTAAATCTCTTTAATGGTGATCCATCTATACTATTCTTCTTATTGTTGTCAATACAGTAAATGAGTCTGAATTCTAGCCTGAAGTGTAAGACAGCTGTGGTGTGAAAAACAGATGTCCCAACACTTTGGTCCTTTGTAGCTGCTCTCATATTCGATTTTGAGCAGTTGGTGATCTCTAAGGGGACAGTATCTGATATCCATGTTCTCTAGCTGAACCTAAGCTAAACATTAAAGCTATCTTCTACAATTATCCCCTTCATTATTATTATTACTTCTATACTTGCTGTATGTCATTTAAAGAGTATTTGTAAATCTCTGCAGAATAGAAGATGAGGGATACAGATAGAGGGTGCAGCATATAAGTTAAATAACAGTCATTTCTAGATTGTTCTCTGCTCTGAGAAATGTACTACTAGAGAAAGAAACAGATCTAAACAAAGATAGACAATAGCAAACATTTTATTATTTGAGGATGTCTAAATCACATCTTCATTGCCAAATACACTGATTTACAGCATATCTCGTAAAATCAAAAAGATACAGTATTATTGTAAGTCACTACCTTTTAAATGTTGCAGTAACTCATATCTCCAACTTTACCTGCAATAGAAGACTCTTTCATGCAGAAAAATATTTGTGTTAAAGGTTAAAAGTTCATATTTTTGGACAACATGTAACAAAGTATATTACTATAAGGTTAAAGGTGATGATCACATATTTTGGAAATTTACCTGCCACATAATAGTGGAACAATGCAATCACACCACTGATCACTCTTAAAGTAGAGCACTGATGAAATGTAATTTCTGTACATTTGTCTGGAGAATTTAATTCTGGTGGAGATTCTCCATTCATGGCCCTCATTAAGAGTTGATCGCTCGCAAGGCGAATTTAGCAGAGTTGCTCACGCTAAGCCTACGCCTACTGGGAGTGTATCTTAGCTTCTTAAAATTGCGACCGATGTATTCGCAATATTGCGATTACAAACTACTTAGCAGTTTCAGAGTAGCTTCAGACTTACTCGGTATCTGCGATCAGTTCAGTGCTTGTCGTTCCTGGTTTGACGTCATAAACACACCCAGCGTTCGCCCAGACACTCCCCCGTTTCTCCGGCCACTCCTGCGTTTTTTCCGGAAACGGTAGCGTTTTTATCCACACGCCCCTAAAACGCCGTGTTTCCGCCCAGTAACACCCATTTCCTGTCAATCACACTACGATAGCCGGAACGAAGAAAAAGCCGTGAGTAAAAATACTATCTTCATTGTAAAATTACTTGGCGCAGTCGCAGTGCGATTATTGCGCATGCGTACTAAGCGGAATTTCACTGCGATGCGATGAAAATTACCGAGCGAACGACTCGGAATGAGGGCCCATATACATTGCATTGCTATTTTTGATCACATCTAAGTAATCAAATGATAGTAAGTGTGTGTACCCACGGTGAGATCCCTGCTATGTTCGATTTTGACTATGCGATTTCCCTTGAACTCCCCCAGAGCCCAGATAGCACAGATTGTACAGATTTTGACTATCTGTGCTTGAGATTTTGTCTATGTACGATTTTGAGTAAGTGCCAATTTTGACTATACTTTGTACTAGATTGTACACTAGATAGTCAAGATTAACTTGCCTGCAGAGTCTATCTAGCCTTACGATACCGACCACACTAGAGATGAGCGGGTTCGGTTTCTCTGAATCCGAACCCGCACGAACTTCATGTTTTTTTTCACGGGTCCGTGCGACTCGGATCTTCCCGCCTTGCTCGGTTAACCCGAGCGCGCCCGAACGTCATCATGACGCTGTCGGATTCTCGCGAGACTCGGATTCTATATAAGGAGCCGCGCGTCGCCGCCATTTTCACACGTGCATTGAGATTGATAGGGAGAGGACGTGGCTGGCGTCCTCTCCATTTAGATTAGAAGAGAGAGAGAGAGAGATTGACCTGATTTACTGGAGCTTAGGAGTACTGTAGAACTGTAGAGAGTGCAGAGTTTACTAGTGACTGACCACAGTGACCACCAGACAGTGCAGTTTTATTTAATATATCCGTTCTCTGCCTGAAAAAAACGATACACAGTGACTCAGTCACATACCATATCTGTGTGCACTGCTCAGCCCAGTGTGCTGCATCATCTATGTATATATCTGACTGTGCTCAGCTCACACATCTTATAATTGTGGGGGAGACTGGGGAGCACTGCAGTGCCAGTTATAGGTTATAGCAGGAGCCAGGAGTACATATTATTATTAAAATTAAACAGTGCACACTTTTGCTGCAGGAGTGCCACTGCCAGTGTGACTGACCAGTGACCTGACCACACTGACCACCAGTATAGTTAGTAGTATAGTATACTATATTGTGATTGCCTGAAAAAGTTAAACACTCGTATCTGACTGTGCTCAGCTCACACATCTTATAATTGTGGGGGAGACTGGGGAGCACTGCAGTGCCAGTTATAGGTTATAGCAGGAGCCAGGAGTACATATTATTATTAAAATTAAACAGTGCACACTTTTGCTGCAGGAGTGCCACTGCCAGTGTGACTGACCAGTGACCTGACCACACTGACCACCAGTATAGTTAGTAGTATAGTATACTATATTGTGATTGCCTGAAAAAGTTAAACACTCGTCGTGTGACTTCACTTGTGTGGTGTTTTTTTTTTTATTCTATAAAAAACTCATTCTGCTGACAGACAGTGTCCAGCAGGTCCGTCATTATATAATATATACCTGTCCGGCTGCAGTAGTGATATATATATATTTTTTATATCATTATTTATCATCCAGTCGCAGCAGACACAGTACGGTAGTTCACGGCTGTAGCTACCTCTGTGTCGGCACTCGGCAGTCCGTCCATAATTGTATACCACCTACCCGTGGTTTTTTTTTCTTTCTTCTTTATACATACATACTACTACTACATCTCTTTATCAACCAGTCTATATTAGCAGCAGACACAGTACAGTACGGTAGTCCACGGCTGTAGCTACCTCTGTGTCGGCACTCGGCAGTCCGTCCATAATTGTATACCACCTACCCGTGGTTTTTTCTTTCTTTCTTCTTTATACATACATACTACTACTACTACATCTCTTTATCAACCAGTCTATATTAGCAGCAGACACAGTACAGTACGGTAGTCCACGGCTGTAGCTACCTCTGTGTCGGCACTGGGCAGTCCGTCCATAATTGTATACCACCTACCCGTGGTTTTTTTTTCTTTCTTCTTTATACATACATACTACTACTACATCTCTTTATCAACCAGTCTATATTAGCAGCAGACACAGAACAGTACGGTAGTCCACGGCTGTAGCTACCTCTGTGTCGGCACTCGGCAGTCCATCCATAATTGTATACTAGTATCCATCCATCTCCATTGTTTACCTGAGGTGCCTTTTAGTTGTGCCTATTAAAATATGGAGAACAAAAATGTTGAGGTTCCAAAATTAGGGAAAGATCAAGATCCACTTCCACCTCGTGCTGAAGCTGCTGCCACTAGTCATGGCCGAGACGATGAAATGCCAGCAACGTCGTCTGCCAAGGCCGATGCCCAATGTCATAGTACAGAGCATGTCAAATCCAAAACACCAAATATCAGTAAAAAAAGGACTCCAAAACCTAAAATAAAATTGTCGGAGGAGAAGCGTAAACTTGCCAATATGCCATTTACCACACGGAGTGGCAAGGAACGGCTGAGGCCCTGGCCTATGTTCATGGCTAGTGGTTCAGCTTCACATGAGGATGGAGGCACTCAGCCTCTCGCTAGAAAAATGAAAAGACTCAAGCTGGCAAAAGCAGTAGCACCGCAAAGAACTGTGCGTTCTTCGAAATCCCAAATCCACAAGGAGAGTCCAATTGTGTCGGTTGCGATGCCTGACCTTCCCAACACTGGACGTGAAGAGCATGCGCCTTCCACCATTTGCACTCCCCCTGCAAGTGCTGGAAGGAGCACCCGCAGTCCAGTTCCTGATAGTCAGATTGAAGATGTCAGTGTTGAAGTACACCAGGATGAGGAGGATATGGGTGTTGCTGGCGCTGGGGAGGAAATTGACCAGGAGGATTCTGATGGTGAGGTGGTTTGTTTAAGTCAGGCACCCGGGGAGACACCTGTTGTCCGTGGGAGGAATAGGGCCGTTGACATGCCTGGTGAAAATACCAAAAAAATCAGCTCTTCGGTGTGGAAGTATTTCACCAGAAATGCGGACAACAGGTGTCAAGCCGTGTGTTCCCTTTGTCAAGCTGTAATAAGTAGGGGTAAGGACGTTAACCACCTCGGAACATCCTCCCTTATACGTCACCTGCAGCGCATTCATAATAAGTCAGTGACAAGTTCAAAAACTTGGGCCGACAGCGGAAGCAGTCCACTGACCAGTAAATCCCTTCCTCTTGTAACCAAGCTCACGCAAACCACCCCACCAACTCCCTCAGTGTCAATTTCCTCCTTCCCCAGGAATGCCAATAGTCCTGCAGGCCATGTCACTGGCAATTCTGACGAGTCCTCTCCTGCCTGGGATTCCTCCGATGCATCCTTGCGTGTAACGCCTACTGCTGCTGGCGCTGCTGTTGTTGCTGCTGGGAGTCGATGGTCATCCCAGAGGGGAAGTCGTAAGCCCACTTGTACTACTTCCAGTAAGCAATTGACTGTCCAACAGTCCTTTGCGAGGAAGATGAAATATCACAGCAGTCATCCTGTTGCAAAGCGGATAACTGAGTCCTTGACAACTATGTTGGTGTTAGATGTGCGTCCGGTATCCGCCGTTAGTTCACAGGGAACTAGACAATTTATTGAGGCAGTGTGCCCCCGTTACCAAATACCATCTAGGTTCCACTTCTGTAGGCAGGCGATACCGAGAATGTACACGGACGTCAGAAAAAGACTCACCAGTGTCCTAAAAAATGCAGTTGTACCCAATGTCCACTTAACCACGGACATGTGGACAAGTGGAGCAGGGCAGGGTCAGGACTATATGACTGTGACAGCCCACTGGGTAGATGTATGGACTCCCGCCGCAAGAACAGCAGCGGCGGCACCAGTAGCAGCATCTCGCAAACGCCAACTCTTTCCTAGGCAGGCTACGCTTTGTATCACCGCTTTCCAGAATACGCACACAGCTGAAATCCTCTTACGGCAACTGAGGAAGATCATCGCAGAATGGCTTACCCCAATTGGACTCTCCTGTGGATTTGTGGCATCGGACAACGCCAGCAATATTGTGTGTGCATTAAATATGGGCAAATTCCAGCACGTCCCATGTTTTGCACATACCTTGAATTTGGTGGTGCAGAATTTTTTAAAAAACGACAGGGGCGTGCAAGAGATGCTGTCGGTGGCCAGAAGAATTGCGGGACACTTTCGGCGTACAGGCACCACGTACAGAAGACTGGAGCACCACCAAAAACTACTGAACCTGCCCTGCCATCATCTGAAGCAAGAAGTGGTAACGAGGTGGAATTCAACCCTCTATATGCTTCAGAGGTTGGAGGAGCAGCAAAAGGCCATTCAAGCCTATACAATTGAGCACGATATAGGAGGTGGAATGCACCTGTCTCAAGTGCAGTGGAGAATGATTTCAACGTTGTGCAAGGTTCTGATGCCCTTTGAACTTGCCACACGTGAAGTCAGTTCAGACACTGCCAGCCTGAGTCAGGTCATTCCCCTCATCAGGCTTTTGCAGAAGAAGCTGGAGGCATTGAAGAAGGAGCTAAAAGGGAGCGATTCCGCTAGGCATGTGGGACTTGTGGATGCAGCCCTTAATTCGCTTAACAAGGATTCACGGGTGGTCAATCTGTTGAAATCAGAGCACTACATTTTGGCCACCGTGCTCGATCCTAGATTTAAAACCTACCTTGGATCTCTCTTTCCGGCAGACACAAGTCTGCTGGGGTGCAAAGACCTGCTGGTGACAAAATTGTCAAGTCAAGCGGAACGCGACCTGTCAACATCTCCTCCTTCACATTCTCCCGCAACTGGGGGTGCGAGGAAAAGGCTCAGAATTCCGAGCCCACCCACTGGCGGTGATGCAGGGCAGTCTGGAGCGACTGCTGATGCTGACATCTGGTCCGGACTGAAGGACCTGACAACGATTACGGACATGTCGTCTACTGTCACTGCATATGATTCTCTCAACATTGAAAGAATGGTGGAGGATTATATGAGTGACCGCATCCAAGTAGGCACGTCACACAGTCCGTACTTATACTGGCAGGAAAAAGAGGCAATTTGGAGGCCCTTGCACAAACTGGCTTTATTCTACCTAAGTTGCCCTCCCACAAGTGTGTACTCCGAAAGAGTGTTTAGTGCCGCCGCTCACCTTGTCAGCAATCGGCGTACGAGGTTACATCCAGAAAATGTGGAGAAGATGATGTTCATTAAAATGAATTATAATCAATTCCTCCGCGGAGACATTGACCAGCAGCAATTGCCTCCACAAAGTACACAGGGAGCTGAGATGGTGGATTCCAGTGGGGACGAATTGATAATCTGTGAGGAGGGGGATGTACACGGTGATATATCGGAGGATGATGATGAGGTGGACATCTTGCCTCTGTAGAGCCAGTTTGTGCAAGGAGAGATTAATTGCTTCTTTTTTGGTGGGGGTCCAAACCAACCCGTCATATCAGTCACAGTCGTGTGGCAGACCCTGTCACTGAAATGATGGGTTGGTTAAAGTGTGCATGTCCTGTTTATACAACATAAGGGTGGGTGGGAGGGCCCAAGGACAATTCCATCTTGCACCTCTTTTTTCTTTTATTTTTCTTTGCGTCATGTGCTGTTTGGGGAGGGTTTTTTGGAAGGGCCATCCTGCGTGACACTGCAGTGCCACTCCTAGATGGGCCAGGTGTTTGTGTCGGCCACTAGGGTCGCTTAGCTTAGTCATCCAGCGACCTCGGTGCAAATTTTAGGACTAAAAATAATATTGTGAGGTGTGAGGTATTCAGAATAGACTGAAAATGAGTGGAAATTATGGTTTTTGAGGTTAATAATAATATGGGATCAAAATGACCCCCAAATTCTATGATTTAAGCTGTTTTTTAGGGTTTTTTGAAAAAAACACCCGAATCCAAAACACACCCGAATCCGACAAAAAAAATTCGGTGAGGTTTTGCCAAAACGCGGTCGAACCCAAAACACGGCCGCGGAACCGAACCCAAAACCAAAACACAAAACCCGAAAAATTTCAGGCGCTCATCTCTAGACCACACTGGAGCCGCTTCGGGATCGAATCTGTATCGCAAGCTGCCTAACACCATGAGATATGCACTAACTTTTCATAAGATTTTGACTATATAGTCAAAATCTCACAGATTTATCTCACCGTGTGTACACACCCTAAGAAGTACATTCAGATTGACCCAACATCACCATTAAACTAACTTCCTGCTATTAGGGCTGTCAATCCCGGTATTCCCAGGATTCCCGGGATTGGGTTGAAGACCTGCCCAGCCCATAGAAATACACACCATCATGGGTGGGAGCCGGGCTCGTGGGTGGCGAGGTGCTGTCCAGGTGGCTGGCATCATAATCACCATCATGGGTGGGAGGGCTCGCAGGCTGTGGGGGCGAGGTGCAGTCCTGGTGGTGCGGGCAGCTGGCAACAGACTGTGCAGTGTGACCTCTGATATCATGTCGCGCTTCGCAGTACGCACTGTCAGGACAGGGGGATCAGGTAAATCCCGCAATCCCCGGGATTGGAGCTTTCAATCCTGGGATTAAATCCATGACATTTTTTGGCCTAGATAACAGGATCCCACCGATCCCGGGATTGGCAGGCCTTCCTGCTATCAAGGGGAAGAGGAATGTTGTAAGCAAGTTCTCAGAACTGCACAGTAAAGCGGTTTTCCATGGGCTGCAGTCAGGGGCGTCAGAACGTTTTTAGGTGGGGGGGCAACATATAATCTCATTTTGGCGCCCCTAAATTGCTGAATTGCTAAATTTCACCCTCTCATAGTTAATGCCTCATAGTTAATGAAATGTGATCGCCGACTGCACTTAGGGGTCTATTTACTAAGCCTCGGAAGGAGATAAAATGGACGGAGATAAAGTACCAGTCAATCAGCTCTTAACTGTCATTTTTCAAACACAGCCTGTGGCATGACAGTTAGGATCTGGTTGACTGGTACTTTATTTCCGTTGACACTCAGGAATATTCAATTTGGCCCGAGGGTGCCGGGTGATAAGTATCGGCACCAGGGGCTATTTAATTGGCCCCGATAAGCCGACGCGTGCAGCATCTTATAGGGGGTTTTGCTTCACCTGCCTCCGGCAGGCAAAGCAAAATGCCCGATAACAGCCCTGTTTTCATCCGAAAACGGGGCTATTTCACCCAAAAACACACAGGTTTCACTGAACTTGTGTGTTTTCGGGTGTAAGAAGACTCGTTACCGGCCGAGCAAATTAAATAGCCAAATTGAATATTCCCCTTTATCTCCATTCAAGGCTTAATAAATAGACCCGCAGTCACAGTATAGCACATACGTCAACGCTGAGTGTGGCTACATCCATATATCCTTATGGGATGGTTATGATATCCCGGCGGACAGGATGCTGGCTGTCAATATACTGATAGCGGCATCCCAACTGCCAGAATACCAGCAGCGGGGTGAGCGCAAAGAGTCCCCTTGTGGGCTTGCTGTGCTCGCCATGCTGCGGGCGCAGGGGCTTGCTGCGCTTGCCACAGGTTTTATTCACTCTCTATGTGTGTCGTGGACACCCACGAGTGGGAATAGCCTTGGTGAGTGCTGTCAGCATTCTCGGATCCTGAACGCATGGATCCCGAGAGCCGGGAGAGTAACTACATCCCATCTCATTACCAACATTAGCCCTCACTAATCAATTAATTGAATTAATATATTAACTCCCTCATTACCTCCCTCACTACAATCAGAATAAGTATTTAATCTTAAGTCCAATAAAAGCAATAGCTCTTCATCTTAACCCTTTCACCCCTATAATGACTACCCAACCATAATTATAATATTAATAACCCCCTTATATTTAGTAACCTTATATTTATTATTATTTATATTATATATAATTTTACCCTTCCCCCCCACTTTCAACGTACCTGTGGTGTTGCCACTGGCGTTTCTATAATGGGTGCAGTGTGTGCGGTGCACACGGGCCCCTGAATCCAGATTGGGCCGCCACCGCACACACTGCATCCATTTTTAAATGGTCCAGCGTCGGCATCCGCAGCGCTGTTAAAACACAGTGAAAATGGCCCAGCTGCCATTTTCACGGAGTTCTGCGCATGCGCAGTAGAGAGATCTCAGGGAAAATGGCCAGATACTGTATCCTATGCTGCAGAACAGTGGGGCCTGCCTTCAGTGCCTTGTGAGGACTGAGTAGTCCTCAGACCTGGGGGTGGGGCCCTGGAGGAAGGGGAGGCGGTACCAGAATAGGAGAAGAAGTAGGCACAACATAAAAAAGCCTGGGAGGTCCAGGGATGGAGGTGCTGCAGTTGGCGGAGGAGCAGTGGTGTAAGTAGAAAAAAATTCTTAGTGGTAATGTGTGCACGCGCCAAAAAATGGGTGTGGCCACATGTGGCGCGGCCAATGAAAATGGGGTTGTGATACACATATGACCCCAATACTGCAGTGCCAGATACACATATGCCCCCAATAGTTCCAGATACACATATGCCCCCACAGTGCCGGATATGAGCGCACAGTGCCAGATACACCTATGCCCCCTCGGTGCTAGATACACATATGCCTCCTCGGTGCCAGATATGCCGTCATTGTGCCAGATATGCCCCCACAGTGCCAAATACACATGCCCCCATAGTGCCAGATATGCTTCCATGTTGCCAGATATGCCCCCACATTGACAAATACACATGCCCCTACAGTGCCAGATATGCCCCCATGTTGCCAAATACACATGACCCCACAGTGCGAGATATGCCCCCACGTCACCAAATACATATGCCCCCACAGTGCCAGATATGCCCCCAGCAGTGCAACTCACCATTGTTGCTGTTGCTGGCTGTCTGGGGCTGGCTGTGTACTGTGAATGTCGGGGAGAGGAGAGCGCAGCACGCAACTCTCCTTTCCACTTAGTTTGGGCTCCTCCTGTGGCAACGTCCTGTATCTTCGAACTGGCGCCGGTCCATGAGCCAATCAGAGCTCATGGTCCGGCGGCAGCGGCTCCTGATTGTCTGTCGGTCCTCGAGCACTGATTGGCTCGTGAACTGGCGCCAGATCCGAGATACAGGATGCCAACGCCGCCGAAGGAGGAGGGGAGACCGCAGGTCACCGGAGTCCGGGTTGACTGGGTAGGCAGGAGAGGGGCAGGAGAGGAGAGGCATATGCTGTGCTCTCCTCTCTCCGACATGGTGTCTGCAAGATGGCGGCCCGGTGGTACTGTGTACCGGCTGGGAATTTCTTACCAGTACACAGTACTGCCCCATACCACCACACTTGCAGCACTGTGGAGGAGGAGCTTGGGACCAGCGCATAGCATTATATACATAAATAATATATATCTATATATATATATATATCCGGTCTGTGGTTACGTATATATATATATATATATATATATATATAATTATATACACACACATTTCATACACATCATACACTGTTGCATGGAAGTAAGAGTATGTCCAGTATACTGTAGCAGCACTTTCCATTTGCCCTTACGGTACAGTATCTCAGGTGAGTAAGCACAGCAGGCACCCTCACCTTGTGTCCAGAGCCGTGCTGAGGAGAAGAGTGCACTCAGCAGCTGCAGCGCTATAAGGAGCTACTGTATGCGCTGCAGCAGCTTCCCTAAAACCGGACCCCCGTCGTTACCCCCTGCCGCGACCCCTGACTGGAGCCCGAGGGCAGCGTGGTAGCAGCATGGATCGGCCCAGCAGGTGGGAGTTCTGAGACATGCGCCAGTGACATTGCGCGCAGGTTTTTTTTTAGGTACTCGGAAACCCCCCCAGTGTGCGCGTATGGGCTGGCTGGTAGTCTGATCAGGGAGTAGGAGGGGCTAAGCATTATGTACAGTGCTCCTGCACGTGGCTCAGCTGGATTAAGGCTTTGGGAGGCCCGGGGCACTTATAACAGGGGGCCCTATAACTTAACAAAATATATATAGCAAGTTCTCTGTAGGCGGCACTCATGGCTCCAAGAAAAGGTAGACAGGACACTGTCTGACTCGTATCAACATTTCAATGTTTCTAGTTGAACATTTTCATCAGGTCCTGTCTTCCTTTTCTTGGAGCCGTGAGTGCCGCCTACAGAGAACTTGCTTTAGATGCATGGTCACCAATGGAGGGCATCAGCGTTCATTAATTTGTGTACATTGCACACTAAGGAGTGCCGCTAACAGACTATATATATATATATATATATATATATATATATATAAGGTTTGCAAGCAAATATATATATAATATAGATACTCCATTTGCCTTTAATTGATTTAAAAAAAAATCACTGCTGTCTTACTTTTTTTTTTTCCGATAACGATGATGCTGCCGGGCTGTGTGCAGTGCACACTCTGAATGCTGTAGCGTGCTGACCGCTCCTCTCCCGAGATTGAATTTTTATGCTCCCACCACCAACCCTCCTTCATTCCCTGCAGCTCACACGGCGGCTACGCTGGGCCTGCGGACACTCAGTGTGACCACACTCGAGCCTGCGCAGACGAAGGCTTTCACTTTGTAATATCCTTTTGTCTTGCCACCGGCGCTTGAACTGCGATGCCGGCAGATAGTGGCTGCAGCGCTGCGGATCGGTAATTAAGATCCGATCTGCAGCGGCTGTCCTTGCAGCAGGGGGGGGGGGGCTACATTCACTGCAGAGGAGGATGTAATGTGCGGTCATTCACCTGACCGCACATCACTCCTCCGTTCAGTGCAGTGAATGTAGCCGCCGGCAGGAGCATGTGCGCTGATAAATGTGTCATGATCCTGACTGCATTTCTCATATTCTGGGGCTTACCTCAGCATATTCTGTAACTTACATCTGTTCAGCTCAGCATGATGACTGCAAATCTGTGTTTGCTTCCCTTTATTAGCCAACTGAGTAGGAATTCCTCTAAGCAATCAGCTGTGTGCAGCATTTTAATTCTTCACTTTGTTCAGCAATCTGGAGTTTAGGCCTAAAAGTCAGCATTCTCTGTTCATTTGTAGAAATTCAGGCTTCAGTGTTTTTTCGGCCTGCTAGGGCTCACTCCACATTAGAGCCTAACCTGGAGAACTGACATGACAGGGTCTGGTCACCTGACCTGGAGCTATCCAATCCTGTGCCTGCCTGAGAATCTCTGAATCACTTTACTCTGGTAACCAATCACCAAGGACCAGGACGTATAAGTAAAGAGACTTGTGTTACAGAAGCTGCCAGTTCCTTGAGTCACACAGCTTAGTGTGAACTTAGTAGTTGAGCTACCTAAGAGGTAACACTATTAGCTTAGTTCCTGTAAAACTCTGCTATTTTGCTACCCAGGCTGGATTACAGTTGTATTACCAGTTATATCCAGTATTCTTCAGTCTCATCTTAAAGACACAGCCACAGTATTCTTCAGTCTTGTCTTAAAGACACCGATGCAGTATTCTTTAGCCTCATCTTAAAGTCACAGCCACAGTCTTCAGTTCTTCTTCAGCCCCGTCTTAAAGCTACTGCAGCAGTATTCTTCAGTCTCATCTTAAGGACACAGCTGCAGTATTCTTCAGTCTCATCTTAAAGTCACAGCGACAGTCTTCAGTTCTTCTTCAGCCTTGTGTTAAAGTCACAGCCTCAGTCATTGTTCTACATACAGCTGCGTTTCCAGTTATATCCGGTACCAGCCCGGATTACAGTTGCGTTCCAGTTATATCCGGTACCAGCCCAGATTACAGTTGCGTTACAGTTATATCAGTACCCAGCCCGGTTCAAAGCCCGGTTCTCAGTCTCACTGGTAACCATGTCCAGTTCTTAGTCTTGCCGGTAACCAGCCCGGTTCCAGTCTCACCGGTAACCAGTCCGGTTCAAAATCTCCTAGAACCGCATACTCCAGAGAACCTATTTCATAGTATCCTCGATTACACAAACACCTACTCCTATGACAGTATATACAGTTCGTTCTCACCAATACATTTACCATCCTGCTACAAACACCAAGTCCCTGGTGATCCAGTGGCCAGGATATGGCTCCAACTGCCGAGGCCCGGGTTCGACTTCCAGGCAGAGATTGCTTCTTACTACTTCATCTCAATGATGCCCATAGACCAGCCAAATAAACACATAGTCCTCCAGTTACCTGCACAGACTTCACATACACACTGGGTACACAAAACCACAGTCATGACAGCAGGAACTGGCCCTATGGACCCGGCTGAAAGTGTTTGTCTGACACGAGACCTCCTAAGCAATATTGCAGGATGCTTGGAGGGTTTGGAGTTGACTCAGCATCAATTGGCACAGTGTCTGCAGCGGAATTCCTCCAGAGATTCTCTACCAGATGTTAATACAGTTACAATAACTTTTGACTAGTATTCTTTCTGTGATGCGTGAACTCCTCAGAAATACCACCAACGTTGTTTATCCTGTTTTGTCCCATCCAGTTACTAATGTCTTTTACTCTGTGCAAGGAAAAGTTGTTCATGTGAGCTATCCACCGCCCAAGCTCTCTGAAGCTGTACGTCAGCGGCATAGGGAGCTACACCTCTGTCTTTACTGTGGAAATTATGGTCATTTTGTTAAGGATAGCATTCATCTCAATCCAGGAAATATTGACAAATCTCAGTATCATAGCGCTCATGTCTACAAGTCATCTTTTGTAGCTGATCCTGCTACTGCTGACGGGGGTGTCAAGACACTTCCTCAAAAAGAGACTCAAATTTATGATTGGGGTCCTGTGATTAAAAGACCCTATCCCAAAGTGGGTGTCCAGAAATGAATGTTCAAGCCACTTAAAGTCACAGGGGTCTGTTTCTGCAGCCCAAGGAGGGGCATCTGTTTCTGTAGCCCAAGGAGGGGTGTCTGTTTCTGCAGCCCAAGGAGGGGCATCTGTTTCTGCAGCCCAAAGAGGGGCATCTATTTCTGCAGGCCAAGGAGGGGCGTCTGTTTCTGCAGCCAAGGAGGGGCATCTGTTTCTGCAGCCCAAGAAAGGGCATCTGTTTCTGTAGCCCAAGGAGGGGTGTCTGTTTCTGTAGCCCAAGGAGGGGTGCCTGTTTCTGCAGTACAAAGAGGGGCATCTGTTTCTGCAGCCCAAGGAGGGGCGTCTGTTTCTGCAGCCAAGGAGGGACATCTGTTTCTGCAGCCCAAGAAGGGGCATCTGTTTCTGCAGCCCAAGAAGGAGCATCTGTTTTTGAATCACAATGAGTGGCATCTGTTTCTGCAGCCCAAGGAAGGGTGTCTATTTCTGCAGCACAAAGAAGGGCATCTGTTTCTGCAGCCCAAGGAGGGGCATCTGTTTCTGCAGCCTATGGTGGTGCTTCAGTTTCCTTGGTCCATGGAGGGGCATCCAAACTTTCAGTGCCATAAAGGGCGTTAGACCCTGCAGCCTCTGAGGAGGCATTTGATTTACTGACTCCAGGAAGTGTATCTGAAGTTCACACTCCAGAAGGGACACCTGAGTAGTCTTCTAAAGAAGAAGTGTCTAATCTGTTAACCCCAGGAGGGATGCTGGATTTGCCAACCCTTAGTAAGGTGTCTGACTTGTTAACCTCTAGACGAGGTCTCCGGAGTTTCAGCAGCAAGGGAGGTATCCAAGGCCAAGTTCCCAGAAGGAATTCTTAAAGCCACAGATACAGACACAAACTCTTGCTCACCACCTTCTGAGAGTGATACCATGTTTGCAGTCAGCATGTTCCAGGTCCAGGATGGGCCACCTGAACTTTCAGATTCAGTTCCTGCCAGCTCAAGTTCATCTGGACTCAATCTGGTCCTGTCCATATATCCAGTTTAGTCTGTCCCAGTTCCATCCAGTCCAGCAATACTCTAGGTCCAGCCTGGTCAGTCCGTTCTGGTTCTAGCCAGTCCAGCAATACTCCAGGCCCAGCCTGGTCAGTCTGTCCCAGTTCCAACCAGTCCAGCAATACTCCAGGCCCAGCCTGGGCAGTTCGTCCCAGTTCCAGATGGTCCAGCAATACTCCAGGCCCAGCCTGGTCAGTCTTTCTCAGTTCCAGCTGGTCTAGCAATAATCCAGGTCCTGCCTGGTCAGTCTCTTTCAGTTTCAGCTGAATCCAAAACTTCAGAACCTAATCTGGTTCCATCCGTAGGTCTAAAACCTTCTCCAGTTACAGCTACTTCAAGTTCATCTGGAGGTGATCCAGTCCCATCAATTTTTTTCAGAGGATCCAGTAGTTTCAGCCACTCCAAGTAAAATTATTCACTCAGTAACTGTTGAGGATTCTAGTGCTACAGAGCTGGACACCAATCCGAGTACAGCTTTCCCAGCTTTGTCCCTAAGCTTTTATGAGCAACCGATTGTTTCATCTGCTGATTTGGATAAAGGACTTCAAGCTAATATTGCTGAGAAGGATACTGATATTGCTTCCTCAGTCCAGTCATTTATCTCAGTCGCAGACACTGGTGTCGCAGCTTCAGTGAGAATTACTAGCTATCCAGAAGGAGATTTCAAGTGATTTCTGTCTCAGGTGAGGATTTCAGCCAGACAACTTCAGAAAGGATATTTTCTCATCAGTCTGATATTCCTCAAACCAATTCCATTCCAGCTTCTGAGAGTGTGTTTTCAGCTATAGCCTCTAAGCTTTCGTCCAATGCTTTATCACCTATTTAATTTGATGGAGATTTACTACAATATGTCGCTCTAGTTGATTGATTTCTCACTCTGATGGAGTCAGATCCTTTGTGTTCAGTAACTCCTTCCAACGTTACTCAATATCTGTTTCTGGCATTCAGTGGTAGAGCTTTGGAGTAGGCTAACATGCTTTTCAAGAAAAATACTCCTGTGCTCCATGATTTACAGACTTTTAGTAATGCAGTGATTAAAGAATTTAGTCCTAAGCCCTCAGAATACAACTCTACTAAAAAATCATGCTCCAGAAAGAATTCTAGTTCTCCGCCAGAGAATTTAAAACTCCAGTGCACTTCCTTGTCATCTCCAAACTGCGTATCTACCAAATGTTCTGAACTTTCCTCTTCATGTTACTTTCAGGATTCTCCAGTTAATCAAGTTCCCGATGAGGAAGTTTTTTCTTTACAGGAAATTCCGCTCTCCCTGGTCAAATCCGGATGAAGAAGAAGAGGTATCAACGAAGGTCCTAAGTTCTTCTGTATGAATTTTAAAAGTTCCTCTATGATTCAAGATGGGTGTCCAGAGTCCACCCTTGAAGAGGGGGGGTACTGTCATGATCCTGATTGTAGTTCTTATATTCTGCAACTGTAACTTGCATCTGTTCATCTTAGCATGATGACTGCAAATCTGTGTTTGCTTTCCTTGATTAGCCACCTGAGTAGGAATTCCTCTAAGCAATCAGCTGTGTGCAGAATTTTGATTCTTCACTGTGTTCAGCAATCTGGAGTTTAGGCCTAAAAGTCAGCATCCTCTGTTCATTTGTAGAAATTCAGGCTTCAGTGTTTTTTCGGACTGCTTCGCCTCACTTCACATCAGAGCCTAACCTGGAGCACTGACATGCCCTGAGCTATCCAATCCTGTGCCAGCCTGAGAATCTCTGAATCACCTGACTCTGTAAACCAATCACCAAGGACCAGGAAGTATAAATAAAGAGACTTGTGTTACACAGCTCACTGTGAGCTTAGTAGCTGAGCTCCCTAAGAGGTAACACTATTACCTTAGTTCCTGTAAAACTCTGCTCTTTTGCTACCCAGGCTGGATTACAGTTGTGTTACCAGTTATATCCAGTAATCTTCAGTCTCAAGTTAAAGACCCAGCCGCAGTATTCTTCAGTCTTGTCTTAAAGAAACAGCCGCAGTATTCTTCAGTCTTGTCTTAAAGACACAGCCACAGTCTTCAGTTCTTCTTCAGCCTTGTCTTAAAGACACACCCGCAGTATTATTCAGCCTCATCTTAAAGTCACAGCCACAGTCTTCAGTTCTTCAGCCTCATCTTAAAGACACAGCCACAGTATTCTTCAGTCACGTCTTAAAGACACAGCCTCAGTATTCTTTCTTCAGTCACATCTTAAAGACACAACCTCAGTATTCTTCAGTCTCATCTTAAGGTCACAGCTACAGTCTTCAGTTCTTCTTCAGCCTTGTCTTAAAGTCACAGCCACAGTCATTGTTCTACATACAGTTGCCTTCCAGTTATATCCGGTACCAGCCCGGATTACAGTTGAATTCCAGTTATACTGGTACCCAGCCTGGTTCACAGCCCAATTCTCAGTCTCACTGGTAACCAGCCCAGTTCTCAGTCTCGCCGGGAACCAGCCCAGTTCCAGACTCACCAGTAACCAGTCCGGTTCAAAGTCTTCAGCTCTCCTCCCAGATCTGCATACTCCAGAGGACCTATTTCATAGTAACCTTTTGTACACAAACACCTACTCCTGTGACAGTATATCCAGTTCGTTCTCACCAATACATTCACCATCCTGCTATCAACACCTAGTCCCTGGTGATCCAGTGGTCAGGATACAGCTCCCTCTGCCGAGGCCCGGGTTCAACTCCTGGTCAGGGATAGCTCCTTACTACTTCATCTCACTGATTCCCACAGACCAGCCAAATATACACATATTGTAGTCTTCCAGTTACCCGCACGGATTTCACATACACACCTGGTTCACGAATCCACAGTCATGACAAAATGTGGCTGGTGAATTGTGTTAACCAGATGGACAGCTCTGCTACAACATAATATGTAGTGTGTGCTCCCTCCCTGTACTGTGCTGCATGTAGTGTGTGCTCCCTCCCTGTACTGTACTGTATGTAGTGTGTGCTCCCCCCTGTACTGTGCTGTATGTAGTGTGTGCTCCCCCTCCCTGTACTGTGCTGTATATAGCGTGTGCTCCCCCTCTCTGTACTGTGCTGTATGTAGTGTGTGCTCCCTCCCTGTACTGTGCTGTATGTAATGTGTGCACCCCCTCCCTGTACTGTGCTGTATATAGCGTGTGCTCCCCCTCCCTGTACTGTACTGTATGTAGTGTGTGCTCCCCCTCCGTGTACTGTGCTGTATGTAGTGTGTGCTCCTCCTCCCTGTACTGTGCTGTATGTAGTGTGTGCTCCCTCCCTGTACTGTGCTGTATGTAGTGTGTGCTCCCTCCCTGTACTGTGCTGTATGTAGTGTGTGCTCCCTCCCTGTACTGTGCTTTATGTAGTGTGTGCTCCCCCTCCTTGTACTGTGCTGTATGTAGTGTGTGCTCCCTCCCTGTACAGTGCTGTATGTAGTGTGTGCTCCCTCCCTGTACTGTGCTGTATGTAGTGTGTGCTCCCTCCCTGTACTGTGCTGTATGTAGTGTGTGCTCCCTCCCTGTACTGTGCTGTATGTAGTGTGTACTCCCTCCGTGTACTGTGCTGTATGTAGTGTGTGCTCCCTCCCTGTACTGTGCTGTATGTAGTGTGTGCTCCCTCCCTGTACTGTGCTGTATGTAGTGTGTACTCCCTCCGTGTACTGTGCTGTATGTAGTGTGTGCTGCCTCCCTGTACTGTGCTGTATGTAGTGTGTGCTCCTCCTCCCTATACTGTGCTGTATGTAGTGTGTGCTCCCCCTCCCTGTACAGTGATGTATATAGTGTGTGCTCCCCCTCCGTGTACTGTGCTGTATGTAGTGTGTGCTCCCTCCCTGTACTGTGCTGTATGTAGTGTGTGCTCCCTCCCTGTACTGTGCTGTATGTAGTGTGTGCTCCCTCCTTGTACTGTGCTGTATGTAGTGTGTGCTCCCTCCCTGTACTGTGCTGTATGTAGTGTGTGCTCCCTCCCTGTACTGTGCTGTATGTAGTGTGTGCTCCCTCCCTGTACTGTGCTGTATGTAGTGTGTGCTCCCTCCTTGTACTGTGCTGTATGTAGTGTGTGCTCCCTCCCTGTACTGTGCTGTATGTAGTGTGTGCTCCCTCCTTGCACTGTGCTGTATGTAGTGTGTGCTCCCTCCCTGTACTGTGCTGTATGTAGTGTGTGCTCCCTCCCTGTACTGTGCTGTATGAAGTGTGTGCTCCCTCCCTATACTGTGCTGTATGTAGTATGTGCTCCCTCCCTGTACTGTGCTGTATGTAGTGTGTGCTCCCCCCTGTACTGTGCTGTATGTAGTGTGTGCTCCCTCCTTGTACTGTGCTGTATGTAGTGTGTGCTCCCTCCCTGTACTGTGCTGTATGTAGTGTGTGCTCCCTCCCTGTACTGTGCTGTATGTAGTGTGTGCTCCCTCCCTGTACTGTGCTGTATGTAGTGTGTGCTCCCTCCCTGTACTGTGCTGTATGTAGTGTGTGCTCCCTCCCTATACTGTGCTGTATGTAGTGTGTGCTCCCTCCCTGTACTGTGCTGTATGTAGTGTGTGCTCCCTCCCTGTACTGTGCTGTATGTAGTGTGTGCTCCCTCCCTGTACTGTGCTGTATGTAGTGTGTGCTCCCTCCCTGTACTGTGCTGTATGTAGTGTGTGCTCCCTCCCTGTACTGTGCTGTATGTAGTGTATGTAGCTACCCCTCCTTGTACTTTGAAACATATAAGGTTAAAAAAAAGGGGTTTGTAAAATGAAAAATCTATAAAATCAGAAGTAGAATAAAGGCACGACTGCAGTGTCAGTAGACACTGAAAGTGGGCATATCGGTCCTACTCAGTCATATTCAGATGTACAGATTTACATCAGGGAAGGGCATTGTAGCAGCATATGCATAAAGTCTTAGGTAAACATTAGCATAACATAAAGCAACGGAGGCCCCAACTGTGTCTATCTCAGAATCAGGACATCTGAGGAGTGACCCTGTCCTCTTGACAGGCCCCTTCCCCTCAACAGACTTAGGACTGCTTCCATAAATTTCCTGGGCTGGTGTTCAATCCCAATCCACCCCTGTTTAATTGAAAATTAGTTTAATCACTTATTTCTTTTTTACTTTGTCCAAAATAAATTTGAGACTTTTGTGCGCCATTTGGGAAACGTGTAACACAATCTGAATGTGGCACATAACTTAATAGCAGAGACATAAAATACTGTACATTTGCAAACTTATGGGGATACTTTGCTGATGAATTGCTGGTTTAACTGGATTTTCATGTTCAGCTAATTATTTATCTACTCTGCTTATCACTTTCAGGCCATTGTAATTTACAACTAGAAATATCGAGTTCCATCTATATAAATTATGTAACTAAGAAAACTATTTAGTACAGTATATATACACACAGTAGATATGTATTGCAGGGATTTAATTAAGTGTACAGCAGTTGACTTTTACAGTGCTCTCTAGCTCTTCACATCTGAAAAGGTAAGAACAGTATCTGCATACTATTTATATTACATATTTATATTTCTAATAATTATATATGTGGATTGAGATTTAAATCTAGAGAAAAGAGAAACAATTAAGTAGACACTGAAAATAATTGTCTTTTTGCTAATTTGGATTTATTTAATAAATGTGTAAAACAAACTACTGTACTTTGAAATAGAACTTCTTTTTCTCTTAATATCTTGGAGCAAAATTATAGTTTCCAGTATTTTTGTGCAGCAAGTTTGGTAACACAGCACAGCAAATTTGATAAAATGTTGCAATGAGAAGAACGTTGCACTATGAGTATGAACATAAAAAAAGTTACCATTAAATGGTTTTGTTAAAATATTTTTTTAAGATTTAGCAATTATTTATATTTTTACACAACAACAACACTAATGGAAAAAAAATTTTTTTTTTCATCTGTAGTACTAACAATAAACTTTACATTACCTCTTTACTTCTTATCCACTAAAGATCTGTAATATTTGGAATATGCAAGCTCTTCAGGCTCTCTGCACCCTAATCAGTGCATCATTGGTGTTATCTGGGACTCAGATATGTAAAGATCCAGATAGCAATGCCTATTCTGTTATAACATGTGGCGCTCCGGGAAAGGATGGTTTACCAGGAATGGATGGTAAAGAAGGACTAAAAGGAGAAAAAGGAGAACAAGGTAAACTAAAAACTCCTTCAAAATAGAATTTTATATATATATATATATATATATATATATATATATGTGTATATATATATATATATATATATATATATAAAAGCCCTCACTCACTGACTGACTGACTGACTGACTGACTGACTCAGCACTAATTTTCTTACTTCCCGATATGTTAGGAAGCTGAAATTTATCATAGGTATTCTTCAGGTGGGAAATAGGAAAACTTAATTATTAGAATTTTAATAAACCTCCCCTAGGGGGATGAAAGGGGTTGATATAATGACGGCGTTATCGATGC
Organism: Pseudophryne corroboree; assembly: GCF_028390025.1. Lineage (NCBI taxonomy): Eukaryota > Metazoa > Chordata > Amphibia > Anura > Myobatrachidae > Pseudophryne > Pseudophryne corroboree. The sequence goes on along the minus strand of NC_086446.1, from coordinate 193,789,564 downwards.
GTGGCTTGCATTGCAGGAACGATAATGCCCAAATGGAAAATTGGATCAAAATTTGGATTGCACCTCCAATGTGTAGAATTTAATGAACTACAAAAATAGTCCTGTCACTTTTTACCGTATCTGTGTGTGTGTGTGTGTGTGTGTGTGTGTGTGTGTGTGTGTGTGTGCGTGTGTGTGTGTATATATATATATATATATATATATATATATATATATATAGTCTATACATATGTAGTCAATATATATATATATATATAAATATATATGTACAGGTGTGTTTGTCTTTGCTGTGTATAGCATCATTTTTTAGCATGCATCTCAGCATGCTGTGCTAGAGTGCACCCGCTGGCTCCCCATTAGCAATGAATGGATAGCAGGTGCGTGTGTACGTATGCTCCTGCTATTCCCCGCTAAGCATGCTGCAATGTGTGCCCGTCGCAGCATAGATGCATAAGGACAAAAATAAATAAATATATATATATATATATATATATATATATATATATAGAAGTCGTTCGGGCAGCACTCCCAATGCCAAAACAAATGTCCCGATGCCTTCCTAGGTACCTTCGGCAGTTCCACATAATAGAAGCAGTGTACGGCGGCACTCGGAGAAATAGACTGGTACAGCAGAGTGGTATACAACGTTTCGGAGCTTTAATGTCCCTCCGTCATCAGGTATAACAAATAATACAAACATGTACCTTAAATAGGATCCCCACCACGTGTGTCACTCGGCGTGCAGTTCCGGGATGCGGGCGCCCACTGATGACGTCCGTTCCCTATCCTTACATCACCATAGTAACGCTCTAAACAAAAATAAACCCATTAAAAACAATGTGGTACACTGAAATCAGCGTTACCTACACGTGATCACCACCATTATACTCATGTCTAAATAGTATGCAGTTATTCTACAATCAATACAAATACATTATATAAAATATTGGATGAAAAAGAATATTTGATGCAAGAAATATTTGAAGAAAATAGTTATATGAGAAAACCCAAGGCAAAATCAACATCATTGGAATATCAAAACATACCTATGGGGATCATAAAAAACAGTGTAATCCAAGGGTTTCATTTAACCCCCTGGGGGCCAATGTCCCAAGTTCATGAATCCACCTGGATTCCCTTTGTAATAATCGTAGCGATCTATCCCCACCTCGTAATTTAGCTGGCTCATGATCAATAATAATGTATCTCAATGATGCTAAACTATGCCCGGCATTTAAAAAATGCCGTGCCAGCGTTTGATCACTGTTACCAGAGGATAATGCATTTCTAATGGCCATTTTATGATTGGCCATCCGTTCTCTCAAAGTTCGATCTGTTTTTCCTACATCATTTTTGCCACATGGGCAAATAATCATGTAGATTATATACTTGGTGGTACATGTAACCCTGTGTTTAATTTCGTATCTTCTGCCATTAGACGGATGGTAGAAATACTTGCCAACAATTAAAGATCTACAGGTTATGCAATTGAGACATTTAAAGCACCCCTTCTTTAGAGATAAAAATCTATTCTGTTCACTCTGTAATGACTGTATGCCTGTGATATCGGTCTTAACCACCCAATCTCTAATGTTGCGTCCACGTGTATAACACGGCATAATGGACGTCTCACTGAGATTAAGGTCACCGTCTGTAGACAGAATGGGCCATAAACTTCTGGCTGTGCTGGCTATATCACTACTAGCAGTGCTATAATGATTGACCCAGGGCATGCGTTTATCACTGATTTTCTTATCTTTTGATTTTAATAGTTGATCACGACTCGATTTCAAGGCTCTATCCTTAGCTTTCAATAAGAGCTCCAAATCATACACTCGCTCATTAAATTTACGTATCATGATATCAATATGCTGTTTGGCATGTTCAATGTTACTGCAGGTTCTAATTGCCCGTAAAAATTGAGAGTAAGGTAAACCAAATTTGAGCGATCTGGGATGAAAGCTCTGTGCATGAAGTATAGTATTCCTATCGGTAGATTTATAGAATAGTTCAGTACTAATTACTCCTTACATCCAGATAATTAACTGTTTCAGTGCTGGCATTGTATGTAAACTTAACCGGATAACATTGGCTATTATGTTCTTCAATGAACCCAGAAAGAGACTCATAATCACCGGACCAAACCAAAAACACATCATCTATGTACCTAACATAAAATAAGGCACATGTTTTGAATAAATCATTATTGAAAAATATGTCCTCCGCGACCATATACATGTAAGCATTTGCATACGACGGGGCCACGCTGGACCCCATCGCACACCCCGATGTCTGGAGATAAAATTTTCCATCGAAAAGGAAATAGTTGCATGTTAAGACCATTTCCAAAAGATCTATGAATAATGACACATCTGGTCCTTTGTATAAATCATTATCAGTAATGAGTTTCCTAACAGCCCACAGTCCCTGGTTGTTCGGGATTATCGTGTAAAGGCTAGTAATATCGATGCTACAGAGTAGACTATCAGTTTTAATGGTGCCCAAGGCCCTCAATTTGTTAAGAAACATGGTAGTGTCAAGAAGATGTCTCTGATGATTGACGATACACGGTTATAACATAGCATCCAAGAAGACTGCCAGTTTTTGAAACAGGCCCCCTCGAGCCGATATTATGGGCCGTCCAGGGGGGTTTATCAAACTTTTATGAATCTTTGGCAGTGAATACAGGACCGGTACTACAGGACTATCCGTAGTGAGTGCCTGCATGAGTTCACTAGTCATGAGTCCTGCATCCACTGCCAATTGGAGTTTATGTCTAAGTTGTTTGCTAAATAGATGTCGGATCATTCTTAAGTAGTTTGTAAACCTTATCATCACTTAACTGCCTCTGCAACTCGCTCTTATATTCTTCCATATCCTGAATCACTATAGCCCCGCCCTGGTCAGCGGGGCGTATCGTGATATCAGTGTATGAAGAGAGATCTTTAAGAGCATTAAACTCTTCCTTACTTAAATTATTGGCAGAAGGTTTATTTTTGTACATTTTATTAATCTCAGGTATAAGTGAATTTGCAACAGTGTTATCCAACATGCGGTTAAAGGTCTTAATCGACATATTGTTAGACATGGGATCAAAACATGAACGCTTTTGTATCTTACTTAATTGGGGTGGCAACTCGTTCTGTCTCTGAGTCCCTATGTTTGCCTTCGAACCCCGAAAGTGTTCGTGAAGTTTCAATTTCCGATTAAGGCTGCATTTTTCAACTTCCCATTGTAGAGTGTCAAATCGTACGGTGGGCACAAAAGATAGACCCTTTGATAGTACCCTCGTTTCAATGTCCGTCAAAGGGTGTGATGAAAGATTAAACACTATCTCCTCCCTTGTAGCGGCGGACGCCCGCACTTGCCTCGTCCACGTTCTTTGGTTTTGGCCGCCTCTCCTGGTCCATCTCCTCGGCCGCGTCCGCGGCGGGTACGTACCCCTAAAGGGGCAGTTGGATCTCGTGAGCGGCCATCCACCATTGCATCCGTGTCACTATTAGATGTTCTCTCTTGGGAAGAATCAGTCTGCCACAATTGTCTATAATTGCGCTGCTTGTACATACGCATACGATCATTACGTGTGCTGCTGACCCATTGGTAAACTCTGTTCATTTCGTAATCAGCATTAACCTTCAATAATTTTTGTTTTTTAAACTGTATTAAGTCCCGTTTATATCTTACAAGCTGATTGTGTAGTTTATCAAACCAATCAGTGTCAGTATCAGCTGATATTGCTGCTTTGTGTTGTGTCTCAAATGCAGTGATTTTCTCACGCGCTATATTCAGCTCTCTTGATGATTCCTCGATAACGAGGTGTAATAAATCAAAACTGCACTTATTTAGTACAGCTATCCAATTTTTACAAAATGAAGTATTATGTCTGCCGATTGTAGGTGAATTTCTAATCCTAAATCCACTAAATTTTTTTATCCTTATAATAATCACTTAACGTGATCCCATGGTATAGATAGTCAATCTCTTTTTGTTTCAATCTCAATAATTCTCTATACAGATATTCAATCGGTTGTGCATCAATATCATCATCCAAACACTGTTTAACCAATATAGATTCTGCTTCTGTGTCAGTAAGAGTCAATGTGGTTCCCTGTGTTAGCAAAGACAGATTCACATTTGCAATGTCCACATCATCCACCACAGTGTTAAGTTCAGCCATAGTGAAAAAAATGTTCTGATACGTGGTAGGAAATACTCAAATCACATCACTTGGGTGCTAAAGCCCAGAGATCCCGCTCTCTGCAAGGGGGTAACAAAAACAAACAATATGTAGAAGTCGTTCGGGCAGCACTCCCAATCCCAAAACAAATGTCCCGGTGCCTTCCTAGGAAGGAAAGGGAACGGACGTCATCAGTGGGCGCCCGCATCCCGGAACTGCACGCCGAGTGACACACGTGGTGGGGATTCTATTTAAGGTACATGTTTGTATTATTTGTTATACCTGATGACGGAGGGACATTAAAGCTCCGAAACGTTGTATACCACTCTGCTGTACCAGTCTATTTCTCCGAGTGCCGCCGTACACTGCTCCTATTATTTGGACCTGCCGAAGGTACCTAGGAAGGCACCGGGACATTTGTTTTGGCATTGGGAGTGCTGCCCGAACGACTTCTACATATTGTGAGTTACCCCCTTGCAGAGAGCGGGATCTCTGGGCTTTAGCACCCAAGTGATGTGATTTGTGTATTTCCTACCACGTATCAGAACATTTTTTTCACTATGGCTGAGCTTAACACTGTGGTGGATGATGTGGATATTGCAACTGTGAATATGTTTTTGCTAACACAGGGAACCACATTGACTCTTACTGACACAGAAGCAGAATCTATATTGGTTAAACAGCGTTTGGATGATGATATTGATGCACAGCCGATTGAATATCTGTATAGAGAATTATTGAGATTGAAACAAAAAGAGATTGACTATCTATACCATGGGATCACGTTAAGTGATTATTATAAGGATAAAAAAATTCCTCGTGGATTTAGGATTAGAAATTCACCTACAATCGGCAGACATAATACTTCATTTTGTAAAAAATGGATAGCTGTACTAAATAAGTGCAGTTTTGATTTATTACTCCTCGTTATCAAGGAATCATCAAGAGAGCTGAATATAGCGCGTGAGAAAATCACTGCATTTGAGACACAACACAAAGCAGCAATATCAGCTGATACTGACACTGATTGGTTTGATAAACTACACAATCAGCTTGTAAGATATAAACGGGACTTAATACAGTTTAAAAAACAAAAATTATTGAAGGTTAATGCTGATTACGAAATGAACAGAGTTTACCAATGGGTCAGCAGCACACGTAATGATCGTATGCGTATGTACAAGCAGCGCAATTATAGACAATTGTGGCAGACTGATTCTTCCCAAGAGAGAACATCTAATAGTGACACGGATGCGTTGGTGGATGGCCGCTCACGAGATCCAACTGCCCCTTCAGGGGTACGTACCCGCCGCGGACGCGGTCGAGGAGATGGACCAGGAGAGGCGGCCAAAACCAAAGAACGCGGACGAGGCAAGCGCGGGCGTCTGCCGCTACAAGGGAGGAGATAGTGTTTAATCTTTCATCACACCCTTTGACGGACATTGAAATGAAGGTACTATCAAAGGGTCTATCTTTTGTGACCACCGTACGATTTGACACTCTACAATGGGAAGTTGAAAAATACAGCCTTAATCGGAAATTGAAACTTCACGAACACTTTCGGGGTTCGAAGGCAAACATAGGGACTCAGAGACAGAACGAGTTGCCACCCCAATTAAGTAAGATACAAAAGCGTTCATGTTTTGATCCCATGTCTAACAATATGTCGATTAAGACCTTTAACCGCATGCTGGATAACACTGTTGCAAATTCTCTTATACCTGAGATTAATAACAAGTACAAAAATAAACCTTCTGCCAATATTTTAAGTAAGGAAGAGTTTAATGCTCTTAAAGATCTCTCTTCATACACTGATATCACGATACGCCCCGCTGACAAGGGCGGGGCTATCGTGATTCAGGATATGGAAGAATATAAGAGCGAGTTGCAGAGGCAGTTAAGTGATGATAAGGTTTACAAACTACTTAAGAATGATCCAACACATCTATTTAGCAAACAACTTAGACATAAACTCCAATTGGCAGTGGATGCAGGACTCATGACTAGTGAACTCATGCAGGCACTCACTACGGATAGTCCTGTAGTACCGGTCCTGTATTCACTGCCAAAGATTCATAAAAGTTTGATAAACCCCCCTGGACGGCCCATAATATCGGCTCGAGGGGGCCTGTTTCAAAAACTGGCAGTCTACTTGGATGCTATGTTACAACCCTGTATCGTCAATCATCAGAGACATCTTCTTGACACTACCATGTTTCTTAACAAATTGAGGGCCTTGGGCACCATTAAAACTGATACTCTACTTTGTAGCATCGATATTACTAGCCTTTACACGATAATCCCGAACAACCAGGGACTGTGGGCTGTTAGGAAACTCATTACTGATAATGATTTATACAAAGGACCAGATGTGTCATTATTCATAGATCTTTTGGAAATGGTCTTAACATGCAACTATTTCCTTTTCGATGGAAATTTTTATCTCCAGACATCGGGGTGTGCGATGGGGTCCAGCATGGCCCCGTCGTATGCAAATGCTTACATGTATATGGTCGAGGAGGACATATTTTTCAATAATGATTTATTCAAAACATGTGCCTTATTTTATGTTAGGTACATAGATGATGTGTTTTTGGTTTGGTCCGGTGATTATGAGTCTCTTTCTGGGTTCACTGAAGAACATAATAGCCAATGTCATCCGGTTAAGTTTACATACAATGCCAGCACTGAAACAGTTAATTATCTGGATGTAAGGGTATAGATTAATCAAGGAGTAATTAGTACTGAACTATTCTATAAATCTACCGATAGGAATACTATACTTCATGCACAGAGCTTTCATCCCAGATCGCTCAAATTTGGTTTACCTTACTCTCAATTTTTACGGGCAATTAGAATCTGCAGTAACATTGAACATGCCAAACAGCATATTGATATCATGATACGTAAATTTAATGAGCGAGGGTATGATTTGGAGCTCTTATTGAAAGCTAAGGATAGAGCCTTGAAATCGAGTCGTGATCAACTATTAAAATCAAAAGATAAAAAAATCAGTGATAAACGCTTGCCCTGGGTCAATCATTATAGCACTGCTAGTAGTGATATAGCCAGTACAGCCAGAAGTTTATGGCCCATTCTGTCTACAGACGGTGACCTTAATCTCAGTGAGACGTCCATTATGCCGTGTTATATACGTGGACGCAACATTAGAGATTGGGTGGTTAAGACCGATATCACAAGCATACAGTCATTACAGAGTGAACAGAATAGATTTTTATCTCTAAAGAAGGGGTGCTTTAAATGTCTCAATTGCATAACCTGTAGATCTTTAATTGTTGGCAAGTATTTCTACCATCCGTCTAATGGCAGAAGATACGAAATTAAACACAGGGTTACATGTACCACCAAGTATATAATCTACATGATTATTTGCCCATGTGGCAAAAATTATGTAGGAAAAACAGATCGAACTTTGAGAGAACGGATGGCCAATCATAAAATGGCCATTAGAAATGCATTATCCTCTGGTAACAGTGATCAACCGCTGGCACGGCATTTTTTAAATGCCGGGCATAGTTTAGCATCATTGAGATACATTATTATTGATCATGAGCCAGCTAAATTACGAGGTGGGGATAGATCGCTACGATTATTACAAAGGGAATCCAGGTGGATTCATGAACTTGGGACATTGGCCCCCAGGGGGTTAAATGAAACCCTTGGATTACACTGTTTTTTTATGATCCCCATAGGTATGTTTTGATTTTCCAATGATGTTGATTTTGCCTTGGGTTGTCTCATATAACTATTTTCTTCAAATATTTCTTGCATCAAATATTCTTTTTCATCCAATATTTTATATAATGTATTTGTATTGATTGTAGAATAACTGCATACTGTTCAGATATGAGTATAATGGTGGTGATCACGTGTAGGTAACGCTGATTTCAGTGTACCACATTGTTTTTAATGGGTTTATTTTTGTTTAGAGCGTTACTATGGTGATGTAAGGAAAGGGAACGGACGTCATCAGTGGGTGCCCGCATCCCGGAACTGCACGCCGAGTGACACACGTGGTGGGGATCCTATTTATGGCACATGTTTGTATTATTTGTTATACCTGATGACGGAGGGACATTAAAGCTCCGAAACGTTGTATACCACTCTGCTGTACCAGTCTATTTCTCCGAGTGCCTCCGTACACTGCTTCTATATATATATATATATATATATATATATATTGTGACAAGAACACTGGAATAGTGTTTGAGGGCAGGTATGTTTGTCCCAGGTTCTTGTCTCTTGTCTTACATGTATTAGGAAAATGAAAACTTCTAGGAAAATGTTTTGTCAGAACCTTTTCAGTTTATTGGAAAAGCTGGATAAGGGCCCTGAAAGAGAGATAGGGCAAGTTCCAGACATTGGGCCCAGTTTCGGGTCTTTGGCCTCACAGAGGGCTAATCAGGGTTTCAGCTGTGTAAGAGTGTTATAGGGCTGCTAGCCTGATTAGTGTGTGCAGACTACCTGGGAAGACTGCAGGATCTCTGTGAGAGAGATACGCTTCCTTATACAAGTGAGCTAAACAGTATTGACAGGAAAACTCTGTGTTTTTATCTAGAGACAGTTAGGAACTTCTTGTGTTTATTTAGGGCCGAACAGGCAAGGTATTTTCTTTTGGTGTTTGTTTTATTTTCTGTTTAATAAAACTGGTCGTGGCCAGTTGCACCATAAACTGGACTTGTATGATTCCTCAGCTGCTGCAAGGTGCCATTTACCCCAGGAAACAGCACCTTGTTCCCTTACAGCGTTACAACTTGGTGGAGAATGCGAGCACTCCGTTCTGCGCATAAGTGAAAGCAACAGCTTTATGAGGCCTGCAGAAAATGGTGGTTTATGCAGATACAGCCCAGTGTGAAGTTGCTGAGACTCACCCCTGAGTGTTTGATATATGTCCTGGGTGAAAGCAGCTACAAAGCCGCCTGAAAAATCTGTCGACATGGAGAAACTGCTCAAAGCCTTGCTGCAAGCTACAGCGGCTCAGCAGGAGGCCATCAGACAGCAGCAGGTGGCAATGGAGGAAAATTGGAGGCAACAGCGTCAGGATAGAGAGGCCTTAGCAGAAGTGGTGCAGAGCCTTGCAGCCCGGATTGGAGATGTGGCCGTCAGTGCTCCGACCAGCACTAGTTCTATACGGGCCAGTCACTTCCTGCAGAAAATGACAGAGGTTGATGATGTGGAGGCCTACCTGACCACGTTTGAAAGGACTGCCGAGCGTGAGAACTGGCCGAAAGCACAGTGGGCCAGTCTGCTGGCACCTTTTCTGTCAGGTGAACCCCAAAAAGCGTACTTTGATTTAAGCCCTGCTGAGGCTTGGGACTATGATAAACTAAAGACTGAGATCCTGTCCCGCCTGGGAGTCACGCTGTCAGTACGAGCACAACGAATGCACCGTTGGGTGTACACCATGGAGAGGTGACCTTATTCAGCTAACAAAAAAATGGTTACAGCCAGAGCCATTAACTCCCAAGATGGTTGAAAGAGTCATCATGGACCGCTGTTTGAGATCTTTGCCCGTGGTCCTGTGCAAGTGGGTGAGCCATGGAAGCCCAGATACAGCTGACCAATTAGTGGACATGGTAGAGAGGTACTTGGCGGCAGAGGAACTAATGATGACCACCCAGCAATCCATAGATCCTCGACAGCGCCCTTCCGTAAAGACTGGTAAGACCGTTCCATGGGAAAACATTGCTGGGCGGATAAGAGGACGCAAGGCTGGAGAGACTGTAAACACTGGCCCTGGAGACATGCCAATGGGGCTAGAAAGGTCTATGCTACCCAAACGGGTTGATAATCGTGTGGTTAAATGTTTTAGGTGTGGTATGCCAGGTCATGTTATTGCCAATTGCCTTTGAATGTCGCAAAATGTCTTTCTTTGCTAGGTTAGCCTGTACTGTGGTACCTTCACCTGAGCTGGAAAAACAAATGTGTGATGTGTTCTTAGAGGGTAACCGGGTAGAGGCCTTGCTAGATTCAGGAAGTTTAGTTACCCTCGTGATAGAGAATAGAGGGAGTGCGCTGTCAAAAAGCTGCTGGTGTAGGGGGTGGTAATTCCCCAAGAGAATGTATACAGTAAAAAAATGGTGATCAAAAGCGCTAAGTTTTATAAAGTATATAGATAATAAAACTAGTTAGATCAATAAAAAATCTAGGACGGTAGGTTATGTTGAAAAAGTATATATAGTATATTTAATAAGAACAATATCTTAAAATCACAGATGTCTTTACAACACAATTAAAAGAACATGGATTATTCAAGATTAGTGACACATCCACATGTCCCCTCAATAAGAGATTATATCATACCCCGGCTAGGACTCCCTCTGGAATTATGTCCATCAAGATTGCTGGAGAATTGATGAAAACAGTGGAGTTCAGAATGTCCCTTTTAAGCATACCAATGCAAGCGTTTCCATGCAGATAGGGAAAAACTCCAATTCCTCCACAGATGGTGGTGTCCAAGGGAAATGCTGTCCAATTAATGCCGTATGGGTAGTGATAAGGAGAATGTCCAACGGTGTTGAGGGTTTTTTCTGAAGATGTGTCCGACAGTCTCAAACTCAACGCGTTTCGCTGGTATTAACACCCAGCTTCCTTATCACTACCCATACGGCATTAATTGGACAGCATTTCCCTTAGCGCTGGTGATCACCATTTTTTAGTTGCCCTCGTGAAAGCTGGGTTAGTGAACCCCTTAAAGGTCCAGCAAATACCTATTGGGGTAACTTGCATACATGGGGATACCCAACATTATGTCACTGCTGAAGTGAATATAGAAACTTGTTGTGGGTCAGCAATTGTTAAAGTAGGACTGGTCCCCACCTTGGTGCATGAGGCCATAATAGGGAGGGATTTTCCTCATTTTTGGAAACTGTGGAAATCACGTTTATCAACAGATGTGAGAAGTAAAGAGCCAGTTGATAATCACTGTGATTTTATGGATGTACGTGTGTCTTCGGAACTTTCTGACCCTTTGCCTTTTGATAGCTTGGCTGGGGAAGTGACAGATGGGGAGTCCAGTGAAGACACTCTTGCTGGGAACAGAGACATAGTAGTTAGAACTGAAAACGTGCCTGACCTGGAGGTAAAGAAGGATCTGTTTGCATCTGAACAGTTAAAGGATCCTACCTTAATAAAGGCTAGAGAGAATGTTAAGATTGTTAATGGGGAACCTGTGGTACCAGGTGACAGGATTATGTATCCCCACATGGCCATCTGTAATGAGCTCTTGTACCACATTGTCAAAAGGGGTGAGGATGTGGTGGAACAGCTGGTAGTTCCCCAGCCTTATCGGAGAACGGTACTAGATTTAGCTCATAGTCACGTTACAGCAGGACATTTAGGGGCACGAAAAAATCACTGAAAGAGTTTTAAAAGGTTCTTTTGGCCAGGGGTTTATAAAGAAGTGTCTGAATATTGTTCTTCCTGTCCTGAATGCCAGTATCATGCCCCTAGACCCCATTTCAGGAGCCCACTAGTTCCCATGCCTATTAAAGAGGTCCCGTTTGACATAATAGCCATGGATCTCGTGGGGCCCTTGTTAAAGTCCGCTCAGGGCCATCAGTATATCCTGGTAATAATGGACTATGCCACTCGATATCCTGAGGCTGTCCCTTTACGCACTATCACAATCAAGGTGATAGCTAGGGAGCTGGTGCAGGTTTTTAGTAGAGTGGGAATACCAAAAGAAATTTTGACTGACCAAGGTACTCCATTTATGTCAAGGATCATGAAAGAATTGTGCAAATTATTTAAGGTCACTCACCTCAGGACGTCCATTTACCATCCCCAAACTGATGGGTTGGTGGAAAGGTTTAATAAAACATTAAAAAGTATGTTAAAAAAGGTTGTTGATAAAGATGGGAAAAACTGGGATTGTTTGTTGCCCTACTTGTTAATGGCCATCAGAGAAGTTCCTCAGTCCTCTACGGGGTTTTCTCCATTTGATTTGTTGTATGGTAGACACCCCAGAGGGCTGTTGGACATTGCCAAAGAGACGTAGGAAGGACAGCCCACTCCTTATAGAAGCGTTGTTGAACATGTAACACAAATGCAGGATAGGATTGCAGCCGTGGTACCTATTGTCAGAGAGCACATGGAACAGGCACAAAGTGCTCAACAGAGGGTATATAACCGGAGTGCCAAGATACAGGAATTTGCTCCTGGAGATAGAGTTCTTGTTTTGGTACCCACTGTGGAAAGCAAGTTCTTAGTTAAATGGCAGGGTCCATTTGAGATTAGGGAAAAAGTGAATGAGGTTAATTACAAAGTATACCAACCGGGAAAGAGAAAACCCGAACAAATCTACCATGTTAACTTAATAAAACCCTGGAAAGATAGGTTGTCTCTGTCAGCGGAGCCTTGCCCTTCGGTGTCTTCACCTCGGTTGCTTCCCGCAGTAAAGGTGTCAGAGACATTATCACCTGATCAGAACAATCAGGTAAAAGAATTTCTCATACAAAATAGGGAGATATTTTCAGAGCTGCCTGGCCGAACGACCATAATAAAACATGACATTGTCACAGAACCAGGGGTAGGGGTCCATTTAAAGCCATATAGGATTCCTGAAGCTCAGCGAGAAGCTGTTGCTAGAGAAGTTAAAACCATGTTAGAACTTGGAGTCATAGAGGAATCTAACAGTGAGTGGTCCAGTCCCATAGTTCTCATCCCGAAGCCAGATGGTAGCATACGCTTCTGTAATGACTTTCGTAAGTTAAATGAGGTGTCCAAGTTTGACGCATACCCCATGCCCCGTGTGGATGAGCTTATAGAAAGGCTGGGAACAGCCAGGTTTCTCACCACCTTGGACCTGACCAAAGGTTACTGGTAAATACCTTTATCTGATAGCGCAAAAGAAAAAACAGCCTTTTCGGTTCCGGAGGGGCTGTACCAGTATAAGATGTTACCCTTTGGGTTGCATGGGGCTCCAGCAACCTTTCAACGGGCGATGGATAAAATTTTGAGGCCCCATAGAAAATATGCAGCTGCCTATTTGGATGATGTGGTAATTCACAGTACAGACTGGGGGTCCCATTTGGTTAATGTGCAAGCAGTACTGGACTCAATCAGAGAGGCAGGGTTAACTGCTAACCCAAGGAAGTGCTGCCTCGCAATGGAGGAGGTCAAATACTTGGGCTACACCATAGGCAGAGGTCTGATTAGGCCCCAATTGAATAAAATTGATGCTATTCAAAACTGGCCTCGTCCAGTGAATAAAAAACAGGTAAGGGCTTTTTTGGGAATAACTGGGTACTATAGACGGTTTATTCCCAATTTTGCGACCACAGCTGTGCCTTTGTCAGACCTTACCAAAGGGAAGCAGTCAAATATGGTGAAATGGAACCCTGATGCAGAAAAAGCGTTCCAAGCGTTAAAAGTGGCTTTGTGTTCACAACCTGTGTTGATAACACCAGATTTTTCAAAAGAATTTGTGGTACAGACAGATGCCTCAGAGGTAGGGATAGGGGCCGTGCTGTCTCAAACCAGAGATGGGGATGAACACCCTATCATTTATTTGAGTAGGACACTCAATGAGCATGAAAAAAGGTATGCCATTGGGGAAAAGGAGGATTTGGCCATTATGTGGGCACTAGATACCTTGAAAAATTACCTCTTGGGTAGACAATTCAGACTAGTGACAGATCATGCCCCTTTAAAATGGATGTATGTAAATAGAGGCAAGAATGGTTTCTAGCATTGCAGTATTTTAAGTTTACTGTCGAACCTAGACCGGGAACACAATTGACCAACGCAAATGCATTGTCCAGCATCTTCTGTTTGGGGGCTACCAGTGTTCCGGCCCTTAGGTCAAAACAGGGGAGGGGGATATGTGACAAGAACACTGGAATAGTGTTTGAGGGCAGGTATGTTTGTCCCAGGTTCTTGTCTTACATGTACAGTATTAGAAAAATTAAAACTTCTAGGAAAATGTTTTGGTTTTGTCAGAACCTTTTCAGTTTATTGGAAAAGCTGGATAAGGGCCCTGAAAGAGAGATAGGGCAAGTTCCAGACATTGGGCCCAGTTTCGGGTCTTTGGCCTCACAGAGGGCTAATCAGGGTTTCAGCTGTGTAAGAGTGTTATAGGGCTGCTAGCCTGATTAGTGTGTGCAGACTACCTGGGAAGACTGCAGGATCTCTGTGAGAGAGATACGCTTCCTTATACAAGTGAGCTAAACAGTATTGACAGGAAAACTCTGTGTTTTTGTCTAGAGACAGTTAGGAACTTCTTGTGTTTAGTTAGTGCCGGACAGGCAAGGTATTTTCTTTTGGTGTTTGTTTTATTTTCTGTTTAATAAAACTGGTCGTGGCCAGTTGCACCATAAACTGGACTTGTATAATTCCTCAGCTGCTGCAATGTGCCATTTACCCCAGGAAACAGCACCTTGTTCCCTTACAGCATTACAATATATATGTGTGTGTGTGTGTGTGTGTGTGTGTGTGTGTGTGTGTGTGTGTGTGTGTGTGTGTGTGTGTATATAAGTTTCTTTTTATTTTTTTCAGGATTGCCAGGGCAATCTGGGCTACCAGGAGTTGACGGGCCATCTGGACCGGAAGGAAAACAGGGTCCCTCAGGCCAGATAGGTGAAAAGGGGGACAGTGGAGCCCCAGGTAAAAATAAATGTTGTATTCTGCCCTGATTGGATTGGTGCCCAGTTGCATTATTATTGTTTGAATTGTGAATTCTATTTTTTTAGTTACTGGTGATATCAAAAACATAAATGTTTTTCTATATATTAAACATTAAGAACTTGTTTGCTATTTTTGCATTTAAGTAAAGGATGTTATTACACCATGAGAAAATTATTTTTTGGAAAATGTTTTAGCATAATTAGCATGTAATGTATTGGCCTTAGGTTTTTGTGTATTGTGCTGTAACAAAAGAAGCTAGAAGCATACATTTGTTTATTCTCATAATCAATAGTCTACAACTGTTTTAAATTGCAGCACATATATCATATATATTATGCAATACACAGTATAAATAGTTTGATTTTCAGAATATGGCTGTTGATGTTGCCAAAAGTCCCTGGTGCAAAATCTGAGCTAAAAACCTTAGACAGGCAGTAGTACCAGCACCTAGTTACTAGATTGGAGACATTCTGTTTCTTACTTCTCATGGAAGAGCTGTGCACTGATATTATTGTTAAGAGAATAAAGGAGCCTAGGAACCTTGGGCCTCCATAGAATTCTGAGATCCTACAGGTGAATGGTACAGTGTGATCATAATACCATAACCCCCATTGCTAGACCATTGTCTTTTATGGCCAAAGTGTAAGCAATATACAATTAGCATATGTGTTTTTTTTTTTCAGGATTACCAGGGCAATCTGGGCTACCGGGAGTTGATGGGCAATCTGGACAGGAAGGAAAACAGGGTCCCTCAGGCCAGAAAGGTGAAAAGGGGGACAGTGGAGCCCCAGGTAAAAACATATATTGTATTCTGCTCTGATTGGATTGGTGCCCAGTTACATTATTATTGTTTGAATTTTTATTTCTATTTTAAAAAACCTTTTTAGTTACTAGTGATATCAAAAACATGTTATATATTAAACATTAAGAACTTGTACATGTTCTAGCATAATTAGCACATAATGTATTGGCCTTAAGAATAGTCATCAACTGTTTTAAATTGCAGCCCATATAGCAAAATACAGTATAAATAGTTTGATTTCAGAATATGGCTGTTGATGTTGCCAAAAGTTCCTGGTTCAAAATCTGAGCCAAAACCCCTAGACAGGCAGTAGTACCAGCACCTAGTTACTAGATTGGAGACATTCTGTTGTTTACTTCTCATGGGAGAGCTGTGCACTGATATTATTGTTAAGAGAATAACACAGCCAAGGAGCCTTGGGCCTCCATAGCATTCTGAGATCCTACTGGTGAATGGTACAATGTGTGGCCATACTACTATAACCCCTATTGCTAGACCATTGTCTTTCATGACCAAAGTGTAAGCAATGTAGAATTAGCATGTGTGTTTAACTTCAAAGTTACACACATCTAAAGTAAATCTGATTATTTTTTTAAGCTAAAACTGTGTTAAGGATATAAATTTGCTAGCTATGACCTGTATGACAAAAAAGCTTTATTTATGGTTGTTGTTTTGATTATTGGATGTATTGCTACAGTATTAACAAGCACTCTTTTCTCAGCACTCGAAGCCCTTAAAATGCAAATGTCGGTGTTGACTGAACAAATAAGTACATTACAATCACAGATGAGAAAGCAGAAGAAAGGTTTGTATAACCCAGTTACAGTTGCAAACACAGAATATATATAGTCACCAACTCCGCCGTCAAACAAGCCATGCTCAACACGTTTCGTTACTGCTTGGACTTCATCAGGAGCTCCAAGCGGTGATGGAACACATTGGGCGTGGCTTGATTGAGGGCGGACATGGACGTGGTGATGTCACGTGGCGGTCCCAGTGCTAGAGACTCTGCAAAGAATCTGACTTTACTGAAAGACATGGAAGACATGGAAGTTATGCCTACCTGGTGGCTAAGTGATTATTATCTGCTGATGCTTTTCTTGATATATGTGAGCCTTTATACAGTACAATTATTTTATACTATACCCATTTGTGCGCTTATTCTCTCTTTTTTGCATATACAGTATAGATACATACACATTGCTTGAATAAATAAAAAAAAAACAGAGCTCAGCACTCACAATAGCAAACTCACTCATTTTATTACATAAAGTATGGGGATTTGGTTCATGAATTTATGCATTGATGCATTAAAGCTTGCAGCCCACTTCACGGGACCCCATTTCTCTGCAAGTCCTATTCTATCACCCAGAATTTTGAGAACCTGGCAACTGCTATCACATCAGAGAACTGAAATATGCTACCTGGTATGAAGCTCACCTGCCATAGTTTAGTGGGATATAGATATTTATTCTAAAGATATCTCATTAAAAATAATATAAAAAAGATGATAGTGGACCCACAAGAAGTCTTTAATGGATTAATTTCTTATGAATCTCCCATTGTCTTAAGTATTTAATATTCAACTCTGCGGGTGCACCCCAGCTTTGTAAGATTACCCAGCGACAATTCCAAGTAATTTACATAATTCATTTTATTGTTGGTTCTTAATATCTTCAAACGTATCACTGTCTGTCTTGGGTAGAATCACCTCTGTGTATCTTTCTATGTTTTCTGTAATTAGGCATTCAAAATGATAGAGCATTAAGGTTAGAAAACATTTAGCATCTTACCATAAAATATTCATTTTTATTTTTTTATTCAATTTCAGCTTTTATGTTTTTCAAGGGAGGAGCAACAAGTGGTGAAAAGTACTATGTTTCAAATGGTGAAAAAGCTAATTATCATGATGCAATGACAGCATGTGGCAAAGTAGGAGGTCAGCTGGCTTCACCAACAAATGCAGAGGAAAACCAAGCTGTGCTATCCATAGCCTGGCAGTATAGGGCTAATCCAGTTTTGGGTATATCTGATATACAGACAAAAGGCACTTTTAGATATCCAAGTGGTGAAATAATTTCTTACTCAAACTGGAGTCCTAAGAAACCCAATAATAAAAAAGAAAATGAGAATTGTGTAGAAATGGATGACAAGGGAAGATGGAATTCTAAAAATTGTAAAGAAAAGCATCTTTTCATTTGTGAATTTTCATCAATTTGAAATTCAAAATCTGAACTCTACCATGAAATCAATTTAGAATATACTAGAGATTAATATGTCTACATATATAGTATATTTCTTAATTTCAATTTAAAAAAAAATACTTAAAATGATAACTGTAGTGAAATAATTGTTTAATTTCATAATATGAATTGACATTTTGTGTGTGGTTGAATACATCTAAAAAATGTGCTGAAATTTTCCTAAAAAATAAAAAATTAAAATGGATACCTATGCTGTTTGGTTATCTCTTAGTCATCTTTATATATTAAACCTGTTATATACACTGTGGTATGTAATAATAGGATTTTAATTACCTACCGGTAAATCCTTTTCTCGTAGTCCGTAAAGGATGCTGGGGTCCATATTACTACCATGAGGTATAGACTGGTCCACCAGGAGCCATTGGCACTTTAAGAGTTTAATAGTGTGGACTGGGTCCTCCCTCTATGCCCCTCCTACCAGACTCAGTCTAGAAACTGTGCCCCGAGGAGACGACATACTTCGAGAGAAGGAATTACACAGATAGTGGTGAGATTCATACCAGCTCACACAACAGGCAAATTCGTCTAACGTGCCGGAAAACTCAGCAACGGCTGAACAGTACTGAAACAGTAAACAATGCAGAACTTACCTAAGAACCAGGTAGTACAAAACTAGAAAACCAAAGCAGGAAAACAAATCGCTGGGCGGGCCCCAGCATCCTCTACGGACTACGAGAAGAGGATTTACCGGTACTGTAGGTAATTAAAATCCTATTTTCTCTTACGTCCTAAGGATGCTGGGGTCCATATTAGTACCATGGGGATGTACCAAAGCTCCCAGTACGGGAGGGAGAACGCGGAGGCTCCTGCAATACTGCTTGACCAAACTTGAGGTCATCAGAGGCCAAAGTATCGAACTTGTAAAACTTGGCAAACGTGTTCGACCCCAACCAAGTAGCCGCTCAGCAAAGTTGTACAGCCGAGACACCCCGGGCAGCCACCCAGGAAGAGCCTACTTTATGAGTAGAGTGGGCCTTTACAGATCTTGGACACAGAAATCCTGCCGTAGAATAAGCATGCTGGCTAGTGAACCTGATCCAGCATGAAATCGACTGCTTAGAAGCAGGACACCCAATTTTCTTGGGATCATAGAGGACAAACAAAGAGTCACTTTTTCTATGACGAGCCGTCCTCTTCACATAAATCTTCAAAGCCCTCACAACATTTAAGGCCTTTGAAGCAATTGAGGAGTCAGTAGCCACTGGCACCACAATAGGTTGGTTGATATGGAAAGCCGATACAACCTTAGGTAGGAACTGTGGACGAGTCCTAAGTTCCGCCCTGTCTTCATGGAAGATCAGATAGGGACTTTTACAAGACAAAGCCCCCAATTCCGGCACACTTCGGGCAGAAGCCAAGGCAAACAAAGCGACCACCTTCCACGAAAGAAACTTGATTTCAGCCTCCTGCAGAGGCTCAAACCAATCCGATTGCAGGAACTGCAACACCACATTAAGATCCCAGGGAGCCGTTGGCGCCACAAAGGGGGACTGGATGTGCAGAACCCCTTTCAAAAAGGTCTGAACCTCAGGGAGGACAGCCAATTGTTTTTGGAAGAAGATGGACAAAGCAGAGATTTGGACCTTGATGGAGCCCAATCTCAAGCCCATATCCACACCTGCTTGCAGGAAAAGGAGAAAACGTCCAAGTTGAAACTCCGCTGCAGGAAACTTCTTGGATTCACACCAAGAAACATATCTTTTCCAAATTCAATGGTAATGTTTTGACGTTATCACTTTCCTAGCCTGAGACAGTGTAGGAATAACCCCCTGCCAGCCGGTTACCTCCTCGAACACCTCTGGGTGGAGACCCTACTCTCCTGGATAGAGATCGTGTCTGCTGAGGAAGTCTGCTTCCCAGTTGTCTACTCCCGGAATGAAGATTGCAGACATCGTCACCACGTGTCTTTCTGCCCAGATGAGGATTCTTGACACCTCT
Source organism: Pseudophryne corroboree (assembly GCF_028390025.1). Classification (NCBI taxonomy): domain Eukaryota; kingdom Metazoa; phylum Chordata; class Amphibia; order Anura; family Myobatrachidae; genus Pseudophryne; species Pseudophryne corroboree. The sequence goes on along the minus strand of NC_086446.1, from coordinate 193,769,736 downwards.
GACATTGCAGCCCTGCTCTCCGTTCTGCCTTGTTGGTTTATGTAGGCCACTGTGGTCACGTTGTCTGACTGCACCTGAACAGCCCAATCTTGTAGAAGGTGTACTGCTTGCAGAAGGCCATTGTACATGGCCCTTAGCTCCAGGATGTTTATAGGGAGAAGGGATTCTTGCTTCGCCCACCTTCCTTGGAAGGTTTCCCCCTGAGCGACTGCTCCCCAACCTCTTAGACTTGATTCTGTGGTCAGTCCTGAACTCCGAAGCTTCGGCCTTCCAGAAGGTGTGGTAGTTGTAGCCGTCAAAAGAGCGAAATCCTGGCTTTCGGTGACAGACGTATCCTCTGGTGCATGTGTAGGTAAGTTCCCGACCACTGGTCCAAGAGATCCAGCTGAAAGAATTGAGCATGAAACCTTCCGTACTGTAGAGCCTCGTAGGAGGCAACCATCTTCCCCAGAAGGCGGAGATGCACTGATGAACCGATACCCGGGTAGGCTTTAAGACATCCCGGACAATTGATTGAATCACCAATGCTTTCTCCACCGGCAGAAACACCCTCTGCACTTCCATGTCTAGGATCATCCCCAGGAAAGACAGCCTCCTTGTCGGCTCCAGATGAGACTTTGGAAGGTTCAGGATCCAACCATGCTCCTTGAGCAGATGTGTCGTGAGAGCAATGGATCGCAACAACTTCTCCCTGGATGATGCCTTGATCAGGAGATCGTCCAGATATGGAATTATGTTCACCCCTTTCTTGCAGAGGAGAACCATCATCTCTGCCATCACCTTGGTGAAGACCCTCGGTGCTGTGGAGAGGTCAAACAGCAGTGCCTGAAACTGATAGTGATTGTCTAACAGTGCAAACCTGAGATATGCCTCATGCGGCGACCAGATGGGAATGTGGAGGTATGCATCCTTGATGTCCAGGGACACTAGGAACTCCGCCTCCATCAGTCCTGAGATGACAGCTCTCAGAGACTCCATCTTGAATTTGAACTCCCTGAGATAATGGTTCAAAGACTTTAAGTTCAGAATTGGCCATACCGAACCATCCGGCTTCGGTACCACGAAAAGGTTTGAATAGTAACCTTTGTTCCACTGATGAGGCGGAACTGGAACAATGACCTCGGACACCACCAATTTTCGGATAGCCTCCAGAAGAATTGTTCTGTCTGCCAGCAGAGCTGGCAAGCCTGATTTGAAGAAACGGTGAGGCGGGAGATTTTGAAACTCCCGCCTGTAACCCCTGGACAGTATATCCAGAACCTAAGGGTCCAGGCCAGACGACACCCAGACATAGCTGAAATGTTGGAGTCTTTTTACTGTCCGTGAAAAAGGCCTCCTCAACCTGCTCAGGAGCAGTGTCAGTAATGTGTAACACATCCCTCACTGCTTCAATCATCAACTGCACCCCCTAAGCAAGTGATGCCGTCCCCCTCGACACATCCCCATCACCGTTTGCTGTGTCAGAATCGATGTACGTGTTATCCTGCATAAGTTTGGCAAGTGCACGTTTGTGAGAATGTACCGCAGGGGACCCCGAGGAAGCAGTATCAGACCATACAACCATAGAGGATTGCAGCACCTCAGTGGCATGCTCAGTTCTAGCAACCCTTTCTGAAATCTGAGAAATAGTCCCCATAAGAGAGGCTAACCATTCCGGCTCTCTAGCTGGGATCTGCGCTACAACAGTGCAATCCTTATTACATGGGATGGGATCTTCCTGGGAAGATAAATCCTCTGCAGCATATGAAACAGAGTCTCTAGACATGTTTGCAAATACACACCAATCACCCAACATACACACAGGGTACTGGGCAGAGAGAGTTCCCCCTTCCCAAGAATGGCAGAGAGACACAGAGATTGGAGCCAACCCACACACAGCGCTATTATAGGTATAGGGAGACCCCAAACCAGAGCTGACTGTGCCCCTTAATAGGTGACACAGCCTTAACACAGTCTCCCTTCTACAACCCACTGGTACCAAACAGATAGCTGGATTTGCTCTGGAGGGACTGTTCTGGCAGTGTGTCTGCAGGCAGGAAAATGGCGCTGAACGCTGCTGGGTCCGCTCTGAGAAGAAGCTCCACCCCCGTAATGGCACTGTCTTCCCGCTCTTCTGAGATTATACTGGCCTGAGGATTTTGTGCTGGCTGAGATCATCAGACTCCGACAGGCTTGATTTGGTCAGTGTAGGGTCAGGTGCTGACTCAGGGCGCCCCTTACAGCGCCGCACCGAAGTACCGCTGAGCCATCCGGGAGCCCTCCCATCCATATGCTCTTTAAACAGGACAAACACAGTTTAATAAATCCATAATTTCAGCAACAAATGGTCCCTCTGGAAAAAGCTCACCAAATTCTCTGAATCATAGCTAGCTACAAACATACCACCTCCTTCTGTGATGACTTTTCATATTATTAGAAGAGGCAAGAGGAAGAGGACAGTGTCAATAAGGTGACTAAAAATTAGAGAGGCACACACAATCTGGAACAACACACTGGCTTTTACCTCCACTCCTATATTGCTGTGCAACAGACAGGACTTCAACCAAGCAAATATATAATTATTAATTACCACATTACTGGACAAACTGAAAAACTAGGGGCCAAAGCCTCCAAATTTGTACTATCTCCATGTTCAGGGATTAAGATAATATCAGATTTAATGCTGGGATGCAAATAAACTGCTGCATACCACAGGATCATGATTGGATATTTTTCCCTCCATGGAGTCTGGAGACTTATTTTGTGAAAACCTTGTGGGTTTCTTTTTTTCCATTTTTTTATTGCATTTTTATTCACATATTTTGTGGCAGATGCCTTATTTTTGTTTTTCACAGTTCCCAGTTACATGCATGTGAGCATACCTGTGTGTCCTAGTTACATGCATGTGAGCATACCTGTGTGTCTTGTTTATTTTATTCATTTTTTTTAAATAAAGCAGCCCCTTAGATATTTTAGCAGCCCCTCCTGAGTGCCCACAGCAGCCCTAGATGGGGCAAGTGGAGTTCGGGTGGGTTCGGTAAAGTACTAAGCATAACTGTGCAGTGAATTTTTTTGTTATTGAGCCCCTGCCTAGTGGAGCTTACCACTCAACAGTCAGAACTCAATTCATACTATAAAAAGGACTGTGGGAGGAAGCAATGCTAACCTCTGTGCCCACAGCATGCCTCAGCCTGACAAGCCAGACATCTTCCTGGCTGTTAGCCACCATGAGACTCTATACTGAACCTTTTTTTCAGTAACTGTTTGTGCCTCACAGGAGCTCCTCGCCCATCTAGTGCTGCAGTGCAATGGAAAGCTGATGCAATGTAAGATCACTGAAACTCTGTTCTATTATCACTGTGAGGTCTTGCGATAACTCTACACAGCCCTAAGGAAAAGAAGATCCCTGTAAAACAAATGTGCATCTTCTAAATAAATAATCCCAAAATGTGGAATATCAATAATAAATCAAAATTAAGGTTGACTAATTGGAGCCATTCATTTGAGTGAGTCCCTAACATGAAATAATTGAAAAGAACCTCTCTCTAATGCTCCGCCAGAAAATATCACTTTTACCTCTCTGGCAGTTGGGCTGGACTATGATTCAGTCTCTACTGAGTCACACTGACTTTGGCCACAAATGTGGCCTCACCCCACTTTATTTAAAAACACTTTGTCAAAATAACAATTTCTACCTTTTGCGGCTATGTTTTCACAAATCTGTTTGTGAGGTTGAAGCTTGTTTCATATCTCCTCTAGGCTTTTATTTAAATCTAGGATCATGTACAGCAGCACCCCTGGACTTAAACAGTGTAGGCAGCAACCCCGGAGAATTACACAGCCCAGCAGACAGGCAACAGCACCCCTGGACTTAAACAGCAGTGGGGTAGTACCCCTGGACTGATAGTGCAGAGGGGCAGCAGCCCATATAGGGCAGCACCCCTGGAATGATGTGGCAAAGAAAAGATGTGCAAGATGGAATTGTCATTGGTCCTCCCACCCACCCTTATGTTGTATAAACAGTACATGCACACTTTAACAAACCAATCATTTTAGCGACAGGGTCTGCCATACGACAGTGGCTGAAATGATTTGATTGTTTGGGCCCCCACCAAAAAAAGAAGCAATTAATCTCTCCTTGCACAAACTGGCTCTACAATGGCAAGATTTTATCCTCATCCTCAGATTCTTCCCCCCTTCAGTGTTTACATCCTCACAGAGAAATAATATTTAAACAAAACCAAATCATTTAGGTGTCAGTGGACTGCTTACGCTATTACCCAAAGTTTCTGAACTTGACAATGACTTATGATGAATGCGCTGCAGGTGACGTATAAGGGAGGATGTTCCTAGGTAGTTAACGTCCTTATCCCTACATATTATGTATTGACAAAGGCAACAAATGGCTTGACACCTGTTGTCCGGATTTGTGGAGAAATAATTCCACACTGAACAGGTGGCTTTTTTGGTAACGTCCTTACCCCTACTTAGTATAAATTGATAAACGCAACACTTGTTGTCCGGATTTATGGAGAAATAATTCTACACTGAAGAGGTGGATTTTTTGGTATTTTGCCCAGGCATGACAATGGGCTTTTTCATCCCATGGCCAACAACTGTCTCCACCGGTGCCTTATTTAAACAAACCACATCACCATCAGAATCCTCATCGTCTACTTCCTCCGCAGCACCAGCTATACCCATATCCTCCTCATCCTGGTGTACTACTACAGTGACATCCTCAATATCAGCAACTGGACTGGCGGTGATCCTCCCAGCACTTGCAGAGGGCATGCAAGTGGTGGTAAGAGCCTCCTATTCCCATACAGTGTTGTGAAGGCCAGGCCTAGACATTGCAACTGCGGACAGTGCCAGCACACCTGTATTTTCACAACACCACTGTACAGGACCAGTGTACTTTTATTTTAACAACAGCACCCCTGTATTTTTACAGCATACAGGACTAGTGTACTTTTATTTTAAAAACAGCACCCTTGTATTTTTACAGCATACAGGACTAGTGTACTTTTATTTTAAAAACAGCACCCTTGTATTTTTACAGCATACAGGATCAGTGTACTTTTATTTTGACAACAGCACCCCAGAATTTTTACAGCATACAAGACAGGGCCAGTGTACATTGATATTAATGCACACTAGATTTATTACAGCATACAAGACAGGGCCAGTGTACATTTATTTTACTGCACCACAGAATTTTTGCAGCATACAAAACAGGGCCAGTGTACATATACTTCAATGCACCTTACAATTTTTACAGCATACGAGACAGGGCCAGTGTACATTGATTTTCACTGCACCCTAGAATTAATACAGCATACAAGATAGGGCCAGTGTACATTTATTCACGGCACCCACAGAATTTTTACAGCATACAAGACAGGGCCAGAGTGCATTTAGTTTTCTGCACTCCAGAATTTTTACAGCATACAAGACAGGGCCAATGTACATTTATTTCAATGCACCCTAGAATTATTACTGCATACAAGACAGGGCCTGTGTATATTTATTTCACTGCACCCCAGAATTTTTGCAGCACACAAGACAGAGCCAGTGTACATTTATTTTACTACACCCCAGAATTTTTGCAGCATACAAGACAGGACCAGGCTTCATTTATTTCACTGTACCCCAGAATTTTAACAGCATACAAGACAGGGCCAGTGTACATTTATTTCACTGTACCCCAGAATTTTTGCAGCATACAAGATAGGGCCAGTGTACATTGATTTTCACTGCACCCTAGAATTATTACAGCATACACTGCAGAGCCAGTGTACATTTATTTTACTTCACCCTAGATTTATTACAGCATACAAGACAGGGCCAGTGTACATTTATTTCACTGCAGCCCAGAATCTTCACAGCATACAAGACAGGGCCAGTGTACATTTATTTTCACTGCAGCCTAGAATTATTACAGCATACAAGACAGGGCCAGTGTACATTTATTTTCACTGCAGCCTAGAATTATTACAGCATACAAGACAGGGCCAGTGTACATTTATTTTATTTCACCCAGAATTTTTGCAGCAAACAAGACAGGGCCAGTGTACATTTATTTCACTGTACCCCCGAATTTTTACAGCTTTGAAGACAGCATACAAGACAGGGCAGGTGTATATTTATTTTACTGCACCCCAGATTTTTTGCAGCATACAAGACAGGGCATTTTACTGTACCCCAGATTTTTGCAGCATACAAGATGGGGCCAGTGTACATTTATTTTACTGCACCCCAGAATTTTTTCAGCATACAAGATAGGACCAGTGTACATTTATTTTAACAACAGCACCCTTGAATTTTTACAGCATAAAAGACATGGCCAGCACCCCTGTATTTTCACTGCATACAGGAGGACAGTGCTCCTGCCCCTTGTACAACACAGTGACAGCCAGGACAGCAACACCCATGTACAGCTGCAGCCCCCCTAACAGCACATGAAACACCAGTGACAGCAAGGGCAGCACCCCTAACAGCACAGGTACACTAGAGTGACAGGAGCAGCACCCTTACAGAGCACACACTGACCCCACCTGACGCCACCACCCACAGAGAGACAGAGGTCTGTCTCCCTCACGCTCCAAGTCCGGAGTGAAAATGACATTTTGCCTCGTTCTAGTTTCTGAGTCTGGCGGGAAGTCGCGAGCCGGACTCGGAAACTGTCTCGGAACGGGATGTACGGGGGGGTTTGGTTCTCTGAGAACCGAACCCGCTCATGTTTAATCACAATGTAAATCCCAATGTGGGTGTTATACGAATAATTGCCAAGTACAGGTCATGGCAATATATTATTATTTATTGTCTGCATTTGCATCAAAAAGCAGATATGTTTTTCCTAAAATAGATTACATTTTTCAATGCTGAATCAATGTTGCGTTGATAATGATGATTGGAGAGTTTAAAGTGCAGTGAATACATTTGAGATGTCAGTAATTTATTTGTTGTACTAAGAATGGCACAGTAAAAAAAGTGCTTTGTGCAACAACCTGACAGTCACAAGCTGTTTGTATACAGTAAGTTGTGCAATCTGTGACTTTCCAGCTATTATGGAACTGCAAGTCACTATCTATGCCCTGGGTACTGAATCTAATGGAAACTTTATTCTTTAATAGCAATCCCTAAAATAATATAAGGGCCGTTATTGTAGGCAACCCTCGTGAGAGACTCAAGGTGGGTACACACTAAGCGATGTGTTCCTTGAGCGACATCACCTAGTGTGACCCCTCTCGGCCCGGGACGAATGATGGCGGGCAAACAGACTGTGTCATATCGCTAGAGATATTGCACAGTGACATCGTGCCGTGTCCGGGCTGTACATGCAGCTTTGGCCGTCATCAGCTGCATACACACTGGGCGATATAGTAAACCATACCGCTCAGCAGGGGGGAAATGAGCAATATTGTTTATTACTGTATATCGCTAAGTGTGTATGCACCTTCATAGCCTAACTAGGTGAGACCATAGAATAGAGCAAACCAAGGTGAGGACAGTCAGTTTAAATACAACCAACTATAGAGGAACAGAAAGTTTAACAGACAGTGGGCAGGATGTAATCACCAGAGGTGCGGAATGCTGACCGATCTCAATTTTTTTTTAAAGGGGCAATCACTTACAAGACATGGTTTTGCCTTGTAAGTGATTGCCCCTTTAGAAAAACATCCGAGATCGTCCGACATTCCGCACCAATGGACTCCTTTACATCTTGGCAAGTATATGTTTTCTACAGGGTAACCAAAAGTCTGGATACGTTTGAACCACCCTATATAAAAGACAAATGTACCATATGGACTTTTTTAACAATGATTTCAAAACATAATACAGCGTTTATTGTAAACAAAAAAAGTAAAAGAAAAATTCTGTAACTTCAAATTCAGCTATGAGTTTTCTTCTCATCTCTAAGTACATATTCCAGAGTTTTAATACCATAGAATTTGCATCACAGTCAATTGGAAAGCAAAATCAGTTGTGTACTCATCTTATTACTCCAAAATAGAGTCAGTGTATAACAATAGTACTTAATGGCATATATTAACCTATGTTCATATCACTAGATACTAATAACAGTCCCAATTAACATGGTGGAATTATGTAAAGGTGATGACAAGATTTTAAGAGACCTTGATAGAGTTTTTAGCAATCCACAGCCTGTGCCTCCATAATACCGGCTGAGGATTCAATCTGTGGTTGCAGCCACTCATAAATGTGTTGAACCCTTGGTTTTCAAATACCTATTTATTTATTTATTTATTAACAGTTTCTTACATAGCGCAGCAAATTCCGTTGCACTTTACAACTGGACACAATTAGAAGACAAAACTGGGTAAAAACAAACAGTGATAGAAGTAGGAGGGCCCTGCTCAAAAGCTTACAATCTATGGGGAAAAAGGCATTGATACACAAGGGTAGGTGCTATCTATTGCATAGTTGTCCACCAGATTGCAAAGGTTCTTGGTTGGCTGCATGATATCACATCACAGCAGTAATGAACCAGGGTCAGGAGGAAAGGAGAGTGAAGAAAGAAAATATGTGAGGAAAAGTGTGGACTGTACTGTGGGGATATAATTGGATAGGAAAGCTATGAAGGTAATGATTCTGGAATTTGATAAGCTTGTCTTAATAGGTGAGTTTTCAGGGAACGCTTGAAGGTTTGAATACTAGAGGAGAGTCTTATTGTACGTGGTAGGGCATTCCACAGAGTGGGTGCACCCCGAAGAAAGTCCTGTAATCATACATGGGAGCAAGTAATGAGTGTGGATGAGAGACGTAGATCTTGTGAAGAGCGAAGGGGCAGGGTTGGGAGATATTTTGAGATAAGTGAAGAGATGTATGTTGGTGTAGTATGGTTAATAGCCTTGTGTGTAAGTAACAGTATTTTATATTGAATACGATAGAATACAGGTAGCCAATGGAGGGACTGACAAAGTGGGTCTGCAGATGATGAACGTCTAGCAAGAAATATTAGCCTCACAGCTGCATTTAGAATGGATTGTAATGGTGAGAGTCTCTTCTTAGTAAAGCCAGTAAGAAGACTATTGCAATAATCAATGTGGGAGAAAATGAGAGCATGGATTAGGGTTTTAGCAGTGTCTTGTGTAAGGTATGATCGTATTTTGAGATATTTCTTAGAGGCATGTAACAAGATTTTGAGGCAGATTGAATGTGGGGAGCAAAGGACAGTTCTGAGTCAAGTATGACACCTAGGCATCGAGCTTGTGATGTAGGGTTGATTGTAGAGTTCTCCACAGTGATAGAGATATCAGGTTGGTAACTGCTATTGGCCGGTGGAAATATAATTAACTCTGTTTTGGAAATATTAAGTTTGAGGTGGCAAGATGACATCCAAGATGAAATGGCAGAGAGGCATTTAGTGACCCAACCCAATACAAATAGAGACAAATCAGGGGAGGATAGGTAGATTTGAGTATCATCTGCGTACAGATGATACTGAAATCCAAAAGAGCTGATTAGTTTCCCAAGAGATGAGGTATTGAGAAAAACAGAGGACCTAGGACTGAGCCCTGCGGTACTCCAACTGAAAGCGGTAGGGAAGAGAAGGTGGAATCAGAGAAATGGACACTGAAAGAGCGATTAGATAGGTAGGATAGGAACCAAGAGAGAGCCGTGTCCTGAAGACCTAGGGATTGCAGTGTGTGTATGAGAAGAGAGTGGTCAACAGTGTCAAAAGCAGCAGAGAGATCTAGAAGAATAAGTAGTGAGTAATGGCCTTTAGACCTCGCAGTGACCAGATCATTCACTACTTTAGTCAGTGGTGTCTGTGGAGTGTTGGGAGTGAAAGCCTGATTGATGTGGGTCCAATAAGATGAATGAGTTAAGAAAGTGTGTGAAGTGAGTGTAGGCAAGTTTCTCAAGTAGCTTGGAGAGACATGGGAGCTGAGAGATGGGACGGTAGTTTGAGAGAGAGTTAGGGTCAGAATTTTGTTTTTTCAGAATGGGAGTAATCACTGCATGCTTGAACAGTGAAGGAAAGATACCAGTAGAGAGAGACAGAGATATTACAGATTTTAGTTAAGGTTGGGATGAGCACTGGAGACAGAGCTTTTCTTATTTGTGAGGGCATAGGATCAAGTGGAGAGGTAGTAGAGTAGCAGGATGAGAAGAGTATTGATAATTCATCTTCATTTGTGGGATCAAATGAAGAGAAAGTGCCAGAGGGTACAGGTAAGGAATTGAGTAGGTCACTGGTTGAGGAAGAGTATACCATTTCATCTTGGATCTTATCAATCTTGTCCTTGAAGTAGAAGCAAGATCTTGCACCTTGATAGTGGCTGGTGGGTTGGGTGAAGGAGGGTTGAGAAGTGATTTAAATTTATTAAAAAGTGGTTTGGGCGTTAGAGGCTTGAGCAGAGATGAAAGTTTGGCAGTGTCCAGAGCATTACGATAAGAGACAGTCTTATATGTGAGGAAGTCACTTGGAATACGAGATTTACACCACTGGCGTGCAACTTTACATGACAGTTTTTGTAGGTGTCTTGTTACTTTATAGTGCCACGGTTCACTTCTAGGCCTACGTGGAGTATGATGGGTAGCTGGAGCCACTTCGTCAAGGGCTATCTCTAGAGTCTGGCTTAAGTGTGGTACAGCCATCTCAGCAGAAGTGAATGCAGACAAAGGTGAAAGTAGTTGTTGCAGTGAGGTGGAAAGTTCTTGAAGATTAATTGCATTAATATTTCTGTCGGTTTGAGGAGGATTGGAGGATGTCAGCGACACTGAGTTTGAAGTATTAGAGGAGAGCATGCAGGTGATAAAGTTGTGATCTGAGAGTGGGAAAAGAGTGTTAGTGAGTTCAGAAACAGAGCATATTCTGGTGAATACTAAATCAAGGCAGTGGCCCTCTTGATGAGTAGAGTAATCATAATCTAGTGTTACTAGTCTACTGCCAAAAGGACCATATGTAAGGAAAGCTGATTATTAGACATGAACAATAGAGGGAATACATGCGCGTGACCTGCATTCGGGATGCCAGCAGTCAGAAGACCGACAGCTGCATCCTTATGGTGGAAACCCGTCAGGGATTCGGAAAGTGGAAGTACCCTTTCCCCGTACACCTAATCGTCCCTTCCCGCAGCTTAAACCTAACCCTCCCTGGTGGTGCCAACATCTAACCCCCTCCCCTCAGCCTAACTCTAACCCCCCCCCCCCCCCTCCACAGCCCAACTCTAACACTCCCCAGTGGTGCCTAAGCCTAGACCCCCTCCCCGCAGCCTAACCCTAACCCTTACCCCCTGCAGCCTTAACCTAACCTCCCCACCCCCAGTGCCTATACCTAAACACCCCACCCCCTACGGCCTTACCCTAACAGTCACTGGCATACTTACGATTGGGATGCCGACAACCAGGATTCCGGTGTCGGCATTTCAATTGATGTCGTAATTCTGGCGCCGATCTCCTGATGCACATCAGGATTCCGGTACCACGGTTTCGAAAGCCAGCATTCCAACCACCGGCATCCTAAACGCATCCCCAATAAAGTTATCCTGTCTTTGTTACAGTAATTGAACTCTGTGTATATGTGCAGCAATTAAAAAGGACACCAGTTGGTTAAAGATGAATCAAACAAGTTTATTTAGTGTGAGGTTCACAGAGCATTATTACAGTATTCGAGTAGAGACAAATGCAAGGAGTAATGCTAGTAAAGAAACAAGCTTCTGGTGAGCTAATAACTGAATAATTCAACTATATGATGAATCCACAAATAGACTATGCAATGGAAATGCTGGAATGTGCCAGAATATTGAAATAATGTAAACTCTGTTAAATTAAAATTCTGAATTACATTTGGAATATGCTTACTAATTAATGTTGGTATAAAAAGTATTTACTTAAATATAAATAAGAATCTTAGCAGGCACTATATAGACGTTTTGTACAGTAATAAGCAGTTTAAAATGGCACATTCAAAGATTAACTTATTCAGGATAAATTAGTATTGGGAATAGATTGTGAAAGCACAATTTAGATCTGTCAGCATCTATTGAAATGTGTCGCACAGCAGAGCTCACTGGCCAGAGAATCAGAGCAATAGACAGACAGATCGATGGGTGGTATTGAGTTTGTCGGCTGTTGGGATCCCGGCACACAGTATATCGGCAGCAGAATCCCGACACCCGGCATACCTACACCTTTTCTCCCTCTTGGGGGTCCACGACCCCCCTGGAGAGAGAATAGATAGCACCGTACCCGCAGCCTGGTGAGCTCAGCGAGCCCGCAAGGGACCCATTTGCACTCGCCCAGCTGTTGGTATACCGGCGGTCGGGATTCCGGCGCTGGTATGCTGGCCGCCGGGAGCCTGGCCACATGCATACCATACTACACCCAGATCGATAATGTGAATGCTGCAGAAAGACCACAGTACAGCAGGGGATGATTTGATGAATGGCCAAAAGTATAAAAATCGTCATTTGGACTCACCAGCAGCCAAATATACATCCTGTAAATACTGTGGCAACATGTACAGGTGAGGGAAAGAGCAGTGCCCAGCATTTGGGAAACTGTATATCATGTAGTATTACCAATCACTTTGCTAAAGTGTGTTTGTTAAGCAAGAGACAGAGGGGGTCATTCCGAGTTGATCGCTAGCTGCAGTTGTTCGCAGCACAGCAATTAGGCTAAAAACTGGCTGTTCTGTGCATGCATATGCGGCGCAATGCGCACGCGAGTCGTACGAGCACAATGAACAATGTGTAGTTTTGCACAGGGTCTAGCGAAGCATTTCAGTCGCACTGGTGGCCGCAGAGTGATTGACATGAAGGGGGTGTTTCTGGGTGTCAACTGACCGTTTTCAGGGAGTGTTCGGAAAAACGCAGGCGTGCCAGGAAAAACACAGGTGTGGCTGGGCGAACGCTGGGCGGATTTGTGACGTCAAAACAGGAACTGAACAGTCTGAAGTGATCGCAAGCGCTGAGAAGGTTTTGAGCTACTCTTAAACGGCACAAAAAAACTTTGTAGCCGCCCTGCCATACATTCATTCGCACTTCTGCTAAGCTAAAATACACTCCCAGTGGGCGGCGGCATAGCGTTTGCATGGGCTAAAAACTGCTAGCGAGCGATCAACTCGGAATGACCCCCAGAGTGGGTCATTCTGAGTTGATCGTAGCTGTGCTAAATTTAGCACAGCTACGATCATCCACATTGACATGCGGGGGGATGCCCAGCACAGGGCTAACTCGCCCCACATGTCAGTCCCTGCCACGGCGCTGAAGTATGCAGCCACTGCGACCCATCCCCCGCACGGTATGGCCACGCCTGCATTGGCCGATCCGCGCCCACAAAATGTGGGCCAAATGCTGCCATGCCGCCCCTCCCGCCCAATGACCGCCTCTGCCTGTCAATCAGGCAAAGGCGATCGCTAGGCAGCGACAGTCGTCGGCTGTCAGCCATGCACCGGTGCACTGTGGCGCCGGCGCATGCGCGGTTCTGACCTGATCGCTGCACTGCGATAAATGGTCAGCAAGCGATCAGGTCATAATGACCCCCAGAATTCAGCAGGAACAGTACACGTAGTAGACACTGGCGTATTTATAATGGGTCAGTGTGTGCGGTGCACACGGGCCTCCGGGGTCCAAGGGGGCCCACACCGCACACCTGCACCCATTGCAGGGGAGGCAAATATAACATGTGCAGAGAGAGGTAGATTTGGGTGGGGTGTGTTCAAACCATACTTGCCTACCTGACCCTCTCCATGAGGGAAAAAATGCTCTGTTCCTGGACTTTCCTGGTAATGTATGATTGCCATCACCTGTGGTGAGCTAGGTAATGGATAAGACAGGTGTTTCACCACAGGTGATGGCAATCATACATTACCAGGAAAGTCCAGGAACAGAGCATTTTCTCCCTCATGGAGAGGGTCAGGTAGGCAAGTATGGTTCAAACTGAAATCTAAATTGCAGTGTAAAAATAAAACAGATAGTATTTACCCTGCCCAGAAACAAAATAACCCACCCAAATCTAACTCTCTCTGCACATGTTATACCTGCCACACCTGCAGTGCACATGGATTTGCTCAACTGCTAACAAATTTGCTGCTACGATCAGGTCTGAATTAACCCCATAGTGCTGAGGTAATTTATTCAACAGAATGTACTGAGTGGATAATTCAGAGTTGATCTCAGCAGCAAATTTGTTAGCAGTTGGACAAACCATAGTTTGTAAGTCTGTAAGATCAGCAGGCCAAAATGGTTTGCACATCTGGATTAGAATAAGAGGTAAGCATGTCAATTTGACTCAGGTGCAACATGTGATGTGATGAGTCTGAGCGATAAGATGAAATTGGCTCCTAGAGTTGCATGTCAAGTGACACTAAACTGAAGCTGTCTTCTGGAGAGCTGATGAAATCATTAGGCTGGTTTGGAACAGAGGGGCAGATTTATTAAGCCTGGTGAAGTGATAAAGTGGAAGGTGATAACACACCAGCCAGTCAGCTCCTGTAATTTTTCAAACACAGCCTGTAACATGACAGTTAGGAGCTGATTGGCTGGAGCATTATCACCTTCCACTTTGTCACGTCTCCAGGCTTAATAAATCTGCCACTGAATGCGTTGTTAGTGGATGTACTCACAAGCTTACTTTTGAAATTGTGGAGGTCCATCAGAAACCATTATTGTCAGGTTCCATTCAGATGGAGCCAGCGTTATCTTTGCTGACTGAGGCACAGGCATGCACTCCCGGAGTGATTAGGCAATCCATCTGCCTAGTCACGCCGGGAGTGCACAGAGCCGCTTCCCACTGTAAGCGACTCTGCCTGGGCGCGCGCGCCCACCTGGACGGAGACGCTCTCCATTCAAGTGAATGGGGAGCGTCTCCGTCTGGGTGTGCACGCTCGTCCAGACGGAGACGCTCACAGTGACTAGGTGCACCCAGGCGGGCGCACCTAGTCACACAGGGAGCAACGATAACGAAGTTTCCATCTGTATGTGAGCGTTTGGGGTTGATGCAATTTACTATTCCTGCCTAGCTACATTAAATGGAACATGATTTGTCTGAAACACTAAGGAAAAAGTAAATAATAGATGCCTTTGATGATGTGTTCAAGGGACCAGTGAAGTCTGTTCCTGGGGACAAGGCTGCCACCAGAAATTGTGTGGTCCAGGACTGACAAAATAGGCAGGGCCCCCACCATTACCCACAAACTGCCCAAAAGACATTCACACACATACTGCACCGCCCCCTCGCAGCTCCAATACCCACAGCTTACCATTCTGGGTGCAGGATCATAGCAGTCCATGCATTCTGAGGGGGCCCGAGTGGAAGCAGCATTGATCAGGACCACCGACAGGCATCTATAGATAGAGACACAGTGGCTGAGCCGGCGGCGGTATTTTGAATTCAGAGCCGGCCAATAGCCAATCAGAGCTAGCGGACTGGCAGTCAATAAAGAGCTCCTGCCCAACTAAATTCAACACCAGCTCAGCAAAATCCTGTCTATACTCATAGTGGACATCAGTTATGGCCACCTGACAGACTTAATTTATAGTTTAATAGCATTGTTTGTTATGTTATAGTTAAAACTAAAGATGAGCGAGTTTGGTTCTCAGAGAACCGAATACTACCGAACTTCACGTCCCGAGCCCGGATCCGAGTCCGGCTCAAGTTTTCCCGCCAGACTCAGAAACCAGAACGAGACAAAACGTCATCACCCCACTGTCGGATTCTCACAAGTTTTGGATTCCACATAAGGAGCCGCGCATCGCCGCTATTTTCACTCCGGAATTGGAGAGTATAGTGAGAGGACGTGTCTCCATCGTTGGTGTCTGTGCGGGAGGGAAAGTGGGGTGGCAATTCCAGTGCTGTCTTGTGCTGCTCAGTCCAGTGTAGTGTCTTATGCTGCATCAGTCCAGTCACAGTGGTGGTGTCCTCTGCTGCCATATGTCCAGTGTAGCTTTAAAAGTCCAGTGCAGTGGTGCTGTGTAGTCCTGCATCAGTACAGTGGTAGTGTCTTGTGCTGCATCAGTCCAGTCACAGTGGTGGTGTCCTCTGCTGCCATATGTCCAGTGCTGCTGTATAAGTCCAGTCCATTGCAATAGTGATGTGTTGTCCTGCATCAGTAAAGTGGTGGTGTCCCTGTGCTGCCGTATAAGCCCAGGGGTACTGCCGTATAAGTCCAGTGATACTGCCTTATATGTCCAGTGATACTGCCGTACATGTCCAGTGATACTGCCGTACATGTCCAGTGATACTGCCGTACAAGTCCAGTGATACTGCCGTACATGTCCAGTGATACTGCCGTACAAGTCCAGTAATACTGCCGTACAAGTCCAGTGATACTGCTGTATAAATCCAGTGGTACTGGGTACTGCCATATAAGTCCAGTACAGTGGTGCAGCTTTATAAGTTCAGGAGTACTGCCGTATAAGTCTAGGTGTACTGCTGTATAAGTCTTGGGATACTGCCGTATAAGTCCAGTACAGTGGTGCAGCTTTATAAGTTCAGGAGTACTGCCATATAAGTCTAGGGGTACTGCCGTATAAGTCTTGTGGTACTGCCGTAAAAGTCCAGTACAGTGGTGCAGCTTTATAAGTTCAGGGACACTGCCGTATAAGTCATGGGGTACTGCTGTATAAGTCTTGGGGTAATGCTGTATAAGTCAAGTACAGTGGGGCAGCTGTATAAGTTCCGGAGTACTGCCGTATAAGTTCAGGGGTACTGCCTTATAAGTCCAGTACAGTGGTGCAGCTGTATAAGTTTAGGGGTACTGCCATTTAAGTCTAGGGGTACTGCCGTATAAGTCTTGGGGTACTGCAGTATTAGTCCAGTGCAGAGGTGCAGCTGTATGAGTTCAAGGGTACTGCCGTATAAATCTAGGGCTACTGCCATATAAGTCCAGTGCAGTGGTGCAGCTGTATAAGTTCAGGGGTACTGCCATATAAGTCTATGGGTACTGCCGTATGAGTCTTGGGGTACTGCAAAATAAGTCCAGTTCACTGGTGCAGCTGTATAAGTTCAGGGGTACTTCCGTATAAGTCTAGGGGTACTGCTGTATAAGTCATGTGATACTGCCATATAACTCCACTACAGTGGTGCAGCTGAATAAGTTCAGGAGTGCTGTATTATAAGTCTAGGGTACTAACGGATATGTCTAGAGGTACTGCCATATATGTCTAGTACAGTGGTGCTGCTGTATAAGTCTTGGGGTACTGCCATATAAATCCAGTGATACTGCCGTACATGTCCAGTGATACTGCCGTACATGTCCAGTGATACTGCTGTATAAATCCAGTGGTACTGGTGTATAAATCCAGTGCAGTGATACTGCCGTATAACTCCAGTGATTCTGCCGTATATATGTCCAGTGGTACTGCCGTATAAGTCTTGGGGTACTGCTGTATAAGTCTAGTACAGCGGTGCAGATGTATAAGTTCAGGAGTACTGCCATATAAGTCTAGGGGTACTGCCGTATAGGTATTGGGGTAATGTCATGTAAGTCCAGTACAGTGGTGCAGCTGAATAAGTTCAGGGGTACTGCCGTATAAGTCTAGGTGTAATGCTGTATAAGTCTTGGGATACTGCCGTATAAGTCCAGTACAGTGGTGCAGCTTTATAAGTTCAGGAGTACTGCCGTATAAGTCTAGGGGTACTGCAGTATAAGTCTTGTGGTACTGCCATATAAGTCCAGTACAGTGGTGCAGCTTTATAAGTTCAGGAGTACTGCCGTATAAGTCTAGTTGTACTGCTGTATAAGTCTTGGGATACTGCCGTATAAGTCCAGTACAGTGGTGCAGCTTTATAAGTTCAGGAGTACTGCCATATAAGTCTAGGGGTACTGCCGTATAAGTCTTGTGGTACTGCCGTAAAAGTCCAGTACAGTGGTGCAGCTTTATAAGTTCAGGGACACTGCCGTATAAGTCATGGGGTACTGCTGTATAAGTCTTGGGGTAATGCTGTATAAGTCAAGTACAGTGGGGCAGCTGTATAAGTTCCGGAGTACTGCCGTATAAGTTCAGGGGTACTGCCTTATAAGTCCAGTACAGTGATGCAGCTGTATAAGTTTAGGGGTACTGCCATTTAAGTCTAGGGGTACTGCCGTATAAGTCTTGGGGTACTGCCGTATTAGTCCAGTGCAGAGTTGCAGCTATATGAGTTCAAGGGTACTGCCGTATAAATCTAGGGCTACTGCCATATAAGTCCAGTGCAGTGGTGCAGCTGTATAAGTTCAGGTGTACTGCCATATAAGTCTATGGGTACTGCCGTATGAGTCTTGGGGTACTGCCATATAAGTCCAGTTCACTGGTGCAGCTGTATAAGTTCAGGGGTACTTCCGTATAAGTCTAGGGGTACTGCTGTATAAGTCATGTGATACTGCCATATAACTCCACTACAGTGGTGCAGCTGAATAAGTTCAGGAGTGCTGTATTATAAGTCTAGGGGTACTAACGGATATGTCTAGGGGTACTGCCATATATGTCTAGTACAGTGGTGCTGCTGTATAAGTCTTGGGGTACTGCCATATAAGTCTTGGGTACTGCTGTATAAGTCTTGGGGTACTGCTGTATAAGTCAAGTACAGTGGTGCAACTGTATAAGTTCAGGGGTACTGCCATATAGGTCTAGGGGTACTGCCATATAAGTCTTGGGGGACTGCCGTATAAGTCCAGTACAGTGGTGCAGCTGTATAAGTTAAGGGGTACTGCCGTATAAGTCTAGGGGTACTGCCATATAAGTCCAGTACAGTGGTGCAGCTGTATAAGTTCAGGGGTACTGCCATATAAGTCATGGGGTACTGCCATATAAGTCTTGGGGTACTACCATATAAGTTTTGGGGTACTGCCATATAAGTCCAGTAAATTGGTGCAGCTGTATAAATTCAGGGGTACTGTCATATATGTCATGGGGTACTGCCATATAAGTCTTGGGGTACTGCCATATAAGTCCAGTACAGTGGTGCAGCTTTATAAGTTCAGGGGTACTGCCATATAAGTCCAGTACAGTGGTGCAGCTGTATAATTTATGGGGTACTGCCATATAAGTCTAGGGTACTGCCGTATAAGTCTTTGGGTACTGCCGTATAAGTCCAGTACAGTGGTGCAGCTGTATAAGTTCAGGGATACTGCCATATAAGTCCAGTGGTACTGCCATATAAATATAGTCCAGTGATACTGCAGTATAAGTCCAGTGGTACTGCCGTATAAATCCAGTGGTACTGCCATATAAATCCAGTCCAGTGGTAATGCCGTATAATTCCAGTGGTACTGCCAAATAATTCCAGTGATACTGCCGTATATGTCCAGTGGTACTGCCGTATAAGTGCAGTGATACTGCCATATATGTCCAGTGGTACTCCCATATAAAACCAGTCCAGTGGTACTGCCGTATGTGTCCAGTGGTACTGCCGTATAAGTCCAGTGGTACTGCCAAATAAGTCCAGTGATACTACTGTATATGTCCAGTGATACTGCCGTATATGTCCAGTGGTACTGCCATATAAATCCAGTCCAGTGGTACTGCCGTATAATTCCAGTGGTAGTGCCAAATAATTCCAGTGATACTGCCGTATATGTCCAGTGGTACTGCCGTATAAGTGTAGTGATACTGCCATATATGTCCAGTGGTACCCCATATAAAACCAGTCCAGTGCTACTGCCGTATATGTCCAGTGGTACTGCCGTATAAGTCCAGTGATACTGCAGTATATGTCCAGTGGTACTGCCGTATAAATCCAGTGGTACTGCCGTATAAATCCAGTCCAGTGGTACTGCAGTATAAGTCCACTGGTACTGCTGTAAAAGTTCAGTGGTACTGCCATATAATTCCAGTGGTACTGCCATATAATTCTAGTGATACTGCCGTATTTGTCCAGTGGTACTGCCGTATCAGTCCAGTGGTACTGCCGTATATGTCCAGTGGTACTGCCGTATAAATCCAGTCCAGTGATACTGCCATATATGTCCAGTGGTACAGCCGTATAAATCTAGTGGTACTTCCATATAAATCCAGTCCAGTGATACTGCCGTATATGTCCAGTGGTACTGCCATATAATTCCAGTGGTACTGCCATATTATTACAGAGATACTGCCGTATATGTCCAGTGGTACTGCCGTATAAATCCAGGCAAGTGGTACTGCTGTATAAGTCCAGTGGTACTGCCGTATAAATCCAGTCCAGTGGTACCACTGTATAAGTCCAGTGGTACTGTCATATAATTCCAGTGATACTGCCATATATGTCCAGTGGTACTGCAGTATATAAGTCCAGTGATATTGCTGTATAAGTCCAGTGGTACGGCCGTATAAATCCAGTCCAGTGGTACTGCAGTAAAAGTCCAGAGGTCCGGCCGTAAAATTCCAGTGGTACTACCATATAATTCCAGTGTTACTGTCGTATAAGTCCAGTGGTACTGCCGTATAAATCCAGTCCAGTGGTACTGCCGTATAAGTCCAGTGGTACTGCCATATAATTCCAGTGCTACTGTAATATAATTCCAATGATACAGCCGTATATGTCCAGTGGTACTACCATATAAGTCCAGTGATACTGCCATATATGTCCAGTGGTTCTGCCGTATAAGTCCAGTGATACTGCCATATATGTCCAGTGGCACTGCCGTATAAGTCCAGTTGTATTGCCGTATAAATCCAGTCCAGTGGTCCTGCCATGTAACATACATAGTATCTAAAGTTGAAAAAAGACAATTGTCCATCGGGTTCAACCTATTTGTGGTCTCCTATGCACGATTATTTTGTATAAAATTTTGACTGAAGTTGCTGACTGCCGTTCCGATTAACCCCTCTTTTTTATAATAACCATAGTGCGTGACTATACCCCGTAACCCTGGATATCCTTATCCATTAGGAATTTATCTAACCCATTCTTAAAGGTGTTGACTGAGTTGGCCATTACAACTCCCTCAGGCAGGGAATTCCAAACACGTATCGTCCTTACCGTAAAAAAGCCTTTACGCGTATTGTGTGGAATTTCCTCTCCTCTAACCTGAGCGAGTGTCCACGAGTTCTCTGTGTTGATCTAACCAAAAACAGGTCCTGCGCAAGATCTGTATATTGTCCCCTTATATATTTGTAAATGTTGATCATGTCCCCTCTTAATCTCCTCTTTTCCAGTGTAAACATGCCTAGTCTTGCAAGCCTTTCCTCGTATTCCAGCATCTCCATACCCTTAATTAGTTTGGTTGCCCGCCTTTGAACTTTTTCTAGCTCCAGGATATCCTTTTTGTAGTAAGTGATTTATATAACGGGGGTATAATACTCTCGTCCCTAGCATCAATTCCCCGTTTTATGCATGCTAATATCTTATTAGCCTTCTTTGCTGCTGTCCTACTTTGGGTACTACTGCTTAGTTTGCTATCTATGAGGACACCTAAGTCCTTTTCCAGTTCAGAATCCACTAATTTTACCCCATTTAGTAGGTAGGTGTTATTTTTGTTCTTGTTACCACAGTGCATTACCTTACACTTGTCTGTATTGAAGCGCATTCTCCATTTCGCTGCCCAAGCTTCTAATTTAACTAAGTCCTTCTGAAGCGACTCAGCATCCCCCTCCGCATTTATAACTTTACACAATTTGGTATCATCTGCAAAAATTGACACCATGCTCTCTAGACCTTCTGTTAGGTCGTTAATGAAAATATTGAACAATAGCGGTCCTAATACTGAGCCTTGTGGCACACCACTTAGCACTTCAGTCCAAGTTGAAAGAGATCCATTAACCACAACGCGCTGCTCCCTATTATCTAACCAGTTTTTGACCCAAGTGCATATTGTGCTTCCTAGCCCTGATTCTTGTAGCTTGTAGATAAGTCTCATGTGTGGTACAGTATCGAACGCTTTGGCAAAATCTAAAAAGATTACATCCACCTCTTTACCCTGATCTAGGTTTGCGCTTACTGTTTCATAAAAGCCAAGTAAGTTGGTTTGACAGGATCTTTCCTTCATAAACCCATGTTGATTCCTTTTAATGACCTTATTTACTTCAAGGAACTTCTGAATACTATCTCTTAGAATACCTTCCAATACTTTCCCCACTATAGATGTAAGACTAACTGATCTATAATTACCTGGTTCAGCTTTACTTCCCTTTTTGAATATAGGCACTACTTCCGCTATACGCCAGTCTTTGGGAACCATACCTGATATTACTGAATTCTTAAAGATCAAAAATAGCGGTTTTGCAAGTTCAGAATGAAGCTCCATTAGAACCCTTGGGTGAATACCATCGGGACCTGGTGACTTATTAATCTTTAAATGTTTTAATTGGTCACAGACTACTTCCTCGCTTGAATAAGTACCTATCAGTGGGATATTCTCATTATTGAGATTATATGTTAGTCCCTGAATTGGGTCCTCTCTAGTAAATACTGTTGAAAAAAACTCATTTAGTGTGTCCGCTATGTCATTATCATTTTTGCTTAAGACTCCCAACTTGTCTTTTAAAGGGCCTATACTCTCCTTCTTTAATCTCTTGCTATTAATGTATTTAAAGATTTTTGGGGGATTCACTTTGCTTTCCTTTGCTACTAGTTTTTCAGTTTCTACTTTAGCCGCTCTTATTTCCTTTTTGCGTATTTTGTTACATTCTTTATAGTGCTGAAATGACTCTGCTTCCCCGTCAGATTTGTCATCCAGTGTCCAGTAGTACTGCCGTATATGTCCAGTGGTACTGCCGAATAAATCCAGTTGTACTGCCGTATAAATCCAGTCCAGTGGTACTGCTGTATAAGTTCAGTGGTACTGCCATATAATTCCAGTGCTACTGTAATATAGTTCCAATGATACAGCCGTATATGTCCAGTGGTACTGCCATATAAGTCCAGTGATACTGCCATATATGTCCAGTGGTACTGCCATATAAGTCCAGTGATACTGCCATATATGTCCAGTGGTACTGCCATATAAGTCCAGTGATACTGCCATATATGTCCAGTGATACTGCCGTATATGTCCAGTGGTACTTCCGTATAAATCCAGTCCAGTGGTACTGCCCTACAAGTCCAGTGGTCCTGCCATGTAAGTCCAGTGGTACTGCCGTATATGTCCAGTGGTACTGCCAAATAAATCCATTGGTACTGCCGTATAAATCCAGTCCAGTGGTCCTGCCTTGTAAGTCCAGTGGTCCTGCCGTGTAAGTCCAGTGGTACTGCCATATAATTCCAGTGGTACTGCCATATAATTCCAGTAATACTGCCGTATAAGTCCAGTACAGTGGTGCTGCCATATAAGTTCAGTGGTGCTGTCTTGTGCTGTATATTTACTCCAAATAAAAGGGTTATTTAATCCAAATAATTTTATAGGGCTTGCCCTGTGTGGTGTAGAGGTACAATCTCCTGAGCTGCATTTTGTTAACTCCAGAAAAATAATGGAGAACAAAAATTTAGAGGATAAAATAGGAAAAGATCAAGAACCACTTCCTCCTACTGCTGCTTCTGCTGCCACTGCTGATGTTGCTGCTGGGAGTCGATCGTCATCCCAGAGGGGAAGTCGGAAGACCACCTGTACTACTTCAACTAAGCAAATGACTGTCTAACAGTCCTTTGCGAGGAAGATGAAATATGACAGCAGTCATCTGTTGCAAAGCGGATAACTGAGGCCTTGACAGCTATGTTTGTGTTAGACGTGCATCCGGTGTCCGCTATTAGTGCAGTGGGATTTAGACAATTGATGGAGGTAGTGTGTCCCCGGTACCAAATCCCATCTAGATTCCACTTCACTAGGAAAGCGATTCTCGGACTGTACAGGGACATTAAGAAAAGTGTCCTCAGTGTCCTGAAAAATGTGGTTGTACCCAGTGTCCAGTTAACCACGGACATGTGGACAAGTGGAGCAGGGCAAACTAAGGACTACATGACTGTGACAGCCCACTGGTTAGATGTATTGCCTCCCGCAGCAACAACAGCAGCGGCACCAGTAGCAGCATTTCGCAAACGCCAACTCATTCCTAGTCAGGCTACGCTATGTATCACCGCTTTCCATAAGAGGCACAGCGCGCGCTGACAACCTCTTACTGAAACTGAGGGACATCATCGCACAATGGCTTACCCCACTTAGACTCTGCTGGAGATTTGTGATGTCAGACAACGCCACCAATATTGTGTGTGCATTACATCTGGGTAAATTCCAGCACGTCCCATGCACAATTAATTTGGTGGTGCAGAATTTTTTGAGAAATGACAGGGGCGTGCAGGAGATGCTGTCGGTGGCCCGAAAAATCGCGGCCCACTTTCGACATTCAGCCACTGCGTGCCACTCCTAAATGGTCCAAGTGTTTGTGCCGCACACATGTGTTGCTTAGCTTAGTCATACAGCTACCTCATGGCACCTCTTTTACTTCTTTGCATGATGTGCTGTTTGGGGCCTATTTTTTTAAGTGCCATCCTGTCTGACACTGCAGTGCCACTCCTAGATGGGCCAGGTGTTTGTGCCACACACTTGTGTCACTTAGCTTAGTCATACAGCTACCTCGGTGCAATTTTTAGACCAAAAAACAATATTGTGAGGTGTTCAGAATAGACAGGAAATGAGTGCAAATGAATGTTATTGAGTTTAATAATACCGTAGGATCAAAATTACCCCCACATTCTGTGATATTAGCTATTTTTATGTTTTTTTCAAAAATTATCCAGATCCAAAACCACAAAAGGGTGGTTTTGGCAAAACCTATCCAGATCCAAAACACGAGCGGGGATCCAGATCCAAAACCAGACAAAACACCAAAAGTGCCCGCCGCACATCTCTAGTTAAAACAGGGAGATGTTAGTATAATGTTAATGTTATGTATTTGGCGCCATCTACTGGTGCCATGTAAGCTTTTAGAAAGAACAGCCACTTGTGATGTATGTATAGATGTGCACCGTAAATTTTTTGGGTTTTGGTTTTGGATTTGGTTCCACGGCAGTGCTTTGGATTCGGACGCGTTTTGGCAAAACCTCCCTGAATTTTTTTTGTCGGATTCGGGTGTTTTTGGATTCGGCTGTTTTTAAAAAAAACACCTCAAAAACAGCTTAAATCAGAATTTGGGGGTAATTTTGATCCTATAGTATTATTAACCTCAATAACCATAATTTCCACTCATTTCCAGTCTATTCTGAACACCTCACAATATTATTTTTAGTCCTAAAATTTGCACCGAGGTCGCTGGATAACTAAGCTAAGCAACCCAAGTAGGCGGCACAAACGGGTGTGGTTCGTTTTATCGACAGTGTCTAGGTCGACAATGTTTAGGTCGACCACTATAGGTCGACAGTCACTAGGTCGACATGGATGGAAGGTCGACAGGGTTTCTAGGTCGACATGTGCTAGGTCGACAGGTCTAAAGGTCGACATGAGGAATTTTTTTTGTGTGTGTCGTTTTCTTCGTAAAGTGACCGGGATCCCAAATTAGTGCACCGCGTCCCCTCGCATGGTGTTTTCGCTTCGCTCGGCACACTTTACCGTTCCAATCGTAGTCCACATGGATCGTTAAGTATAAAAAAATCCAAGAAAAAAAAATGTGAAAAACTCATGTCGACCTTTAGACCTGTCGACCTAGCACATGTCGACCTAGAAACCCTGTCGACCTTCCATCCATGTCGACCTAGTGACTGTCGACCTATAGTGGTCGACCTAAACATTGTCGACCTAGATACTGTCGATCTTCAGACCGGATCCCGCACAAACACCTGGCCCATCTAGGAGTGGCACTGCAGTGTCAGACAGGATGGCACTTAAAAAAATAGTCCCCAAACAGCACATGATGCAAATAATAAATAAAAAAGAGGTGCAAGATGGAATTGTCCTTGGGCCCTCCCACCCACCCTTATGTTGTATAAACAGGACATGCACACTTTAACAAACCCATAATTTCAGCGACAGGGTCTGCCACACGACTGTGGCTGAAATGATTGGTTGGTTTGGGCCCCCACCAAAAAAGAAGCAATAAATCTCTCCTTGCACAACTGGCTCTACAGAGGCAAGATGTCCACCTCCTCCTCATCCTCCGATTCCTCACCCCTTTCACTGTGTACATCCCCCTCTTCACAGAGTATTAATTCGTCCCCACTGGAATCCACCATCACAGGTCCCTGTGTACTTTCTGGAGGCAATTGCTGGTAAATGTCTCCACGGAGGAATGTATTATAATTCATTTCAATGAACATCATCTTCTCCACATTTTCTGGAAGTAACCTCCTACGCCGATCGCTGACAAGGTGACCGGCTGCACTAAACACTCTTTCGGAGTACACACCGGAGGGAGGGCAACTTAGGTAAAATAAAGCCAGTTTGTGCAAGGACATCCAAATTGCCTCTTTTTCCTGCCAGTATACATGCCTACTTGGATGCTGTCACTCATATAATCCTCCACCATTCTTTCAATGGTGACAGAATCATATGCAGGGACAGTAGACGACATGTCAGTAATCGTTGGCAGGTCCTTCAGTCCGGACCAGATGTCAGCACTTACTCCTGACTGCCCTGCATCACCGCCAGCGGGTGGTTTTGGAAATTTGATCCTTTTCCTGGCAGCTCCAGTGGCAGGAGAAAATGAAGGAGGAGCTGTTGGCGGGTCACGTTCCGCTTGACTTGACAAGTGTCTCACCAGCAGGTCTTTGTACATCTGCAGACTTGTGTCTGCTGGAAAGAGAGATACAAAGTAGGCTTTAAACCTAGGATCAAGCACGGTGGCCAAAATGTAGTACTCTGATTTCAACAGATTGACCACCCGTTAATCCTGGTTAAGCGAATGAAGGGCTCCATCCACAAGTCCCACATGTCTAGCGGAATCACTCCATTTTAGCTCCTCCTTCAATCTCTCCAGCTGCTTCTGCAAAAGTGTTACGCACACCAGTGCTAACAGGAGTATACGGGTGTATGAACAGAGAGGGAAGCGAAGCAAACAAACTCACAGACAGTATAACATAACATACACAGGAGGTGATGGAATAACTAATAAACACAAAGTGAACGGAGAAGCCCAAAGGCTCAGGAATTGGGTGTCTCCCTAGTGTCAGGAATGCTCAGATGGAATAGAGCGGACAATGAAGCGATGTGTAGTGATTTAACATGTGGAGCACCTGAAATGATGTTGCTAAGAGCAACAGAAAAAACCCCAAAGGGTTACCAACGGGTGTGGGAATAAACTCCTTGGTCAGAGATAGAAATATAGACACAAGGAGAGTATCCACAATCCTAACCCCCACTTGCAGGGCACAGGTTCAGCTTACTGCCACTAAACTGACACCTGGACGCCCTGCACAGTGAGGGAGGATTAAGCAAGCAGGTCTGAGAGTACAGCCGCAAACCTGCTGGGTTCACAGAATAGCAAAAGAACCCCAGCAGGTCAAACAACTGACTCCAGTCTTACTGCTAGGTCCGGATTAGCAGAATGAAGTACCGAATCCCAAGGCCTATTCGCAGTAAGCAACAAGTAAATACAAAGTCACACAGTACTAGCTAACTCTCTGGAACTGACTAACAAACAAAGATTCAGCAGCATTTGCCTAGCCTGAGAGGATGGTTTATATAGCAGGTGCTGTCCACGCCCCACTCAGACCTCACAGACTGTGAGCACAAAACCAGCGCCGGATTCCCTGCCGTGCACAGAGCCTGTAACCACTACACAGTAAAAACCCGGACCGGAGTATCAGCTGCGCTCAGGTTACTTCGCTAACACTTGCCTCCCGGTTGCCATGGCGACGTGGCAGCACAGAGCAGGAGATCCTAACAGTACCCCCCCTCTGACGAGGGGTCAAAGAACCCCTACCACCGGGTTTATCGGGGAACTGCGAGAAGAAAGAGCGTATCAGTCTGGGGGCATGAAGATCACAACTGCGCACCCACGACCGCTCCTCCGGGCCATACCACTTCCAGTGCACCAAAAATGACAGCCGACCCCGAACCATCTTGGAGTCAAGAACCCTTTCAACCACAAACTCCCTCTGACCCCGTATCAGAAGAGGAGAAGGTCTTCCACTGGAAGAAGGATTACTAACCGCCAGTTTTAAAAGGGAACAATGAAATGTTTTATTGATACCCAATGAACGGGGCAGATCTAACTGAAATGCCACCGGATTGATAACCCTGGTGATCTTATGAGGGCCGATTAACCGGGGGCCTTACTTATGAGATGGCTGTCTCAACTTCAAATTCTTGGTGGACAACCAGACGAAGTCTCCTAATTTGAAGCTGCAGGGTCTTCTCCGCTTATCAAAAACCCTTTTGGTCACTAATGACACAGACACAAGGGCTTTCTTCACTTTCCTCCAAATACCCCTAAGGACCGAAACAACAGAGGAACCACCAGGCGTGGAATCCAGGGGGTCAAAAGAATTGGCCTTAGGATGATGCCCATACACACAAAGGAAGGGAGAGATCCCTGTAGCAGAGTGAGCCGGGTTGTTATAGGCAAACTCCGCCATGGACAGATGAGCAACCCAGTCAGTATGACACTTGGAGACATAACACCTGAGGAACTGCTCCAAGGACTGGTTCACCCTCTCAGTCTGCCCATTAGACTGTGGATGGTAGCCTGACGAAAAGCTCACAGAAATCTGGAGATCAGAACAAAATGCCCTCCAGAATTTGGCCACAAACTGGGATCCACGGTCAGAGACCACATCAAGTGGCAACCCGTGGAGGCGCACAACATGCTGCATAAATAACTCAGACAGGCGTCTGGCCGATGGCAACCCAACCAGTGGAACGAAATGCGCCATCTTCGAAAACCTGTCAACGACAACCCAAATGGCTGTCATCCCCGAGGATTTGGGCAAGTCCACCACAAAATCCATGGAAATGTGGGTCCATGGCTTAGACGGAATAGAAAGCTGATGTAATGGGCCGACAGGAACCCCTCTAGGAGTTTTATTTCGGGCACAAACATCACATGCCCGAACCCACTGATCCACATCCCTAGCCACCGAGGGCCACCACACCGCCCTAGATAGCAACTCCCGAGTTCTGGCAATACCCGGATGCCCTGCCGACCTCTTGGCATGGAATTCCAGGAACACTCGCTGTCTTAACCTAGGAGGCACAAACAAGAGACCTACCGAAAGGTCTGGAGGAGCCTGCTCCTGTGCTCTAAGGACTAATGACAAGAGGTCCTGGGTAATGCCCACTTTAATACATGATGGGGACACAATGGGCAATGGCTCCTCGGTGGTCTCTTGAACTGGAGCAAAACTCTGCGAGAGCGCATCAGCCTTGATGTTTTTTGACCCAGGGCGATATGTTATCAAAAAATTAAAGCGAGCAAAAAACAAAGCCCATCGTGCCTGCCTGGCATTGAGCCGCTTCGCTGACTCTAAATATGCAAGATTCTTATGGTCGGTGAGAATTGAGACCACAAACTTAACCCCCTCAAGCCAGTGTCTCCACTCCCCGAGTGCATCCTTTATAGCCAACAATTCCCGGTTACCCACATCATAATTCATCTCGGCAGACAAAAATTTACGGGAAAAGTAAGCACAGGGATGAAGGCGATTATCAGACACCCCCATCTGAGAGAGCACTGCCCCAATACCTATCTCAGAGGCATCCACTTCTACCACAAAAGGACGCTCTGGATCTGGGTGTCGCAGCACCTTGGCCGAGACAAATGAGCAACATCCGCCCCTTTCTTAGTGAGTGCCACCAAGGGGGCCACTATAGACGAAAATCCAGCGATAAACCGTCTATAAAAATTTGCAAAGCCCAGAAAACGCTGAAGCGCCTTCAAACTAGTCGGCTGCACCCAATCCAGGACTGCCTGTACCTTAGAACCCTCCATTTGGAAACCTTCTGAGGAGATAATATACCCTAGAAATGCGATTTGCTGGACTTCAAACTCGCACTTCTCCAGCTTCGCCCCAAGCTGGTGGTCTCTGAGTTTCTGGAGGACTAAGCGTACATGCTTCCGATGTTCCTCCAGGGAATGAGAGAAGATTAGGATGTCATCTAGATAAACAACTAAGAATCTATCCAAATATTCCCTGAGCACATCGTTCATGAATTCCTGGAAGACTGCCGGGGCATTAGAGAGCCCAAAAGGCATCACCAAATATTCATAATGCCCTGAGTGGGTATTAAAGGCAGTCTTCCATTCATCCCCCTCTCTTATTCGGATTAGATTGTAAGCACCGCGTAGGTCAATCTTAGAAAAAATGGTGGCAGTACGAAGCTGGTCAAACAAAACCGAAATGAGAGGCAGTGGGTACGAGTTTTTAATCGTGATACGGTTCAATTCCCTGAAATCGATGCAGGATCACAACGAACCGTCCTTTTTACCCACGAAGAAGAACCCCGACTCAACTGGGGACTGTGAGGGTCTGATAAATCCCTTAGCCAAGTTCTCCTGAATGTACTCTTCCATAGCCTGAGTCTCAGGACGTGACAGGGAGTACAACCTGCTCTTGGGAAGCTTAGCATCCGGCAACAAATCAATGGCACAGTCATAGGGGCGATGGGGAGGTAGTACCTCCGCAACTTTTTTGGAGAACACTACCGCAAAATCTGCATAACATCCTGGCAATCCTGGCAAACTTAGCTGCGAGAGCCTGACTGGAAGGCTCAAGCAACTCCTGAAACAATCACTACCCCAACTAAGAATCTCCCCAGAGACCCAGTCAAATTGAGGGTTATGGGCCCTTAACCAGGGTAACCCCAAAACCAATGGGGCAAAAGAACAGACAGTCACATAAAAAGACAATTTTCAGAGTGTGTGGCTCCAATAAACAAAGGAATTTGGCTGGTGCAGGAGGTAATTTTACCCTGGGACAATGGTTCCCCGTTTAACCCACAGATCTCAATCTCTGATGCCAAAGGTACTGAGGGAACAGAGTGTTCCAGGGCGAATTGACGGTCCATGAAAACCCCATCGGCCCCACTGTCAACAAAGGCCCCAGTCTTGACAGTTTGACCGAGGATCTCCAAAGTCACCGGAATGAGAAAAGTCTTTTTGGGAAATTCTGACTTCTGGCCTGACAGGATATTTCCCATCACCCTCAGGCCCTGAAGTTTTCCGTTTTTTCTGGGCATGATACTACAACATGACCTTTATTCCCACAGTACAAACACAAACCCTGCTGTCTCCTCCGCGTCTTCTCACGCGAGGAGAGGCGGGTAGCCCAAATCTGCATAGGCTCCTCGGAATATTCCTCAGAGTCTGAGGTTCCCTTGGGAAAAAGGAAACTGCGGTCTCCCTTTCAAGTCTACGCTCTCTCAGCCGTCTATCCACCCGGATGGATAACTGCATGAACTGATCTAAGCTATCAGGCGAGGGATATTGTACCAGTTGGTCCTTTATCTGGTCAGAAAGGCCCCTTAGGTACTGGTTTCTCAGGGCTGGGTCATTCCACTGGGTATCATGAGCCAACCTCCGAAACTCCGTACTATAAACCTCAGCTGGCCGTCGCTCTTGCTTAAGAACCGTAATCTGAGCCTCGGCTGAAGCCATCTTGTCAGGGTCATCATACAAAATGCCCAGTGCCGTAAAAAAAGCATCAACACTTTTAAGCGATGGACAGGCTGTAACCCATATGCCCAGACCTGTGGGTCTCCTTGTAGCAAGGAAATCACCATGCCCACCCGCTGAATCTCCGACCCAGAAGACTGGGGCCTAAGCCTGAAATATAGCTTACAGCTCTCCTTGAAACAAAAGAACTGCGAGCAATCTCCAGAAAAACGATCCGGGAGATTTACTTTCGGCTCCTTAACCCCTGAACTTGCCGCTGCTGCTGCGGGAGCTCCGCTAGCGGCCTGCGGGGTGTTCATTTTAATGGACATCTCATTAAATTGTCGAGTCAGGACCTGCACCTGATCGACCACCTGTTGCAAAGTATTTTGAGGGGTATGCTCCATATTCCCACAAAATTTCAACAGGAGTAGGGCTGCTGAATATGTTACGCACACCAGTGCTAACAGGAGTATACCGGTGTATGAACAGAGAGGGAAGCGAAGCAAACGAACTCACAGACAGTATAACATAACATACACAGGAGGTGATGGAATATCTAATAAACACAAAGTGAACGGAGAAGCCCAAAGGCTCAGGAATTGGGTGTTTCCCTAGTGTCAGGAATGCTCAGATGGAATAGAGCGGACAATGAAGCGATGTGTAGTGATTTAACATGTGGAGCACCTGAAATGATGTTGCTAAGAGCAACAGAAAAAACCCCAAAGGGTTACCAACGGGTGTGGGAATAAACTCCTTGGTCAGAGATAGAAATATAGACACAAGGAGAGTATCCACAATCCTAACCCCCACTTGCAGGGCACAGGTTCAGCTTACTGCCACTAAACTGACACCTGGACGCCCTGCACAGTGAGGGAGGATTAAGCAAGCAGGTCTGAGAGTACAGCCGCAAACCTGCTGGGTTCACAGAATAGCAAAAGAACCCCAGCAGGTCAAACAACTGACTCCAGTCTTACTGCTAGGTCCGGATTGGCAGAATGAAGTACCGAATCCCAAGGCCTATTCGCAGTAAGCAACAAGTAAATACAAAGTCACACAGTACTAGCTAACTCTCTGGAACTGACTAACAAACAAAGATTCAGCAGCATTTGCCTAGCCTGAGAGGATGGTTTATATAGCAGGTGCTGTCCACGCCCCACTCAGATCTCACAGACTGTGAGCACAAAACCAGCGCCGGATTCCCTGCCGTGCACAGAGCCTGTAACCACTACACAGTAAAAACCCGGACCGGAGTATCAACTGCGCTCAGGTTACTTCGCTAACACTTGCCTCCCGGTTGCCTTGGCGACGTGGCAGCACAGAGCAGGAGATCCTAACAAAAAGCCTGATGAGGGGAATGACCTGACTTAGGCTGGCAGTGTCTGAACTGACTTCACGTGTGGCAAGTTCAAAGGGTTGGAGAACCTTGCACAACGTTGAAATCATTCTCCACTGCGCTTGAGTCAGGTGCATTCCCCCTCCTTTTCTTATATTGTAGGCAGATGTATACGCTTGAATGGCCTTTTGCTGCTCCTCCATCCTCTGAAGCATATAGAGGGTTGAATTCCACCTCGTTACAACCTCTTGCTTCAGCTGATGGCGGGGCATGTTCAGGAGTATTCTTCGGGCCACCAACAGCATCTCCTGCACGCCCCTGTCGGTTTAAAAAAATTCTGCACCACCAAATTCATTGTATGTGCAAAACATGGGACGTGCTGGAATTTTCCCACATGTAATGCATGCACAATATTGGTGGCGTTGTCCGATGTCACAAATCCCCAGGAGAGTCCAATTGGGGTAAGCCAATCTGTGATGATGTTCCTCAGTTTCCGTAAGAGGTTGTCAGCTGTGTGCCTCTTCTGGAAAGCAGTGATACAAAGCGTAGCCTGCCTAGGAACGAGTTGGCGTTTGTGAGATGCTGCTCCTGGTGCCGCTGCTGCTGTTGTTGATGCGGAAGGCAATACTTCTACCCAGTGCGCTGTCACAGTCATACAGTACTTAGTCTGCCCTGCTCCACTTGTCCACATGTCCGTGGTTAAGTGGACATTGGGTACAACTGCTTTTTTTAGGATACTGGTGACTCTTTTTCTGACGTCTGTGTACATTCTCGGTATCGCCTGCCTAGAGAAGTGGAACCTAGATGGTATTTGGTACCAGGAACACGCTACCTCAAGAAATTCTCTAAGTCCCTGTGAACTAACGGCGGATATCGGACGCACATCTAACACCAACATAGTTGTAAAGGCCTGAGTTATACACTTTGCAACAGGATGACTGCTGTGATATTTCATCTTCCTCGCAAAGGACTGTTGGACAGTCAATTGCTTACTGAAAGTAGTACAAGTGGTCTTCCGACTTCCCCTCTGGGATGACGATCGACTCCCAGCAGCAACAACAGCAGCACCAGTAGCAGTAGGCGTTCCACTCAAGGATCCATCGGAGGAATCCCAGTTAGGAGAGGACTCGTCAGTCTTGCCAGTGACATGGCCTGCAGGACTATTGGCGTTCCTGTCTAAGGAGGTAATTGACATTGAGGGAGTTGGTGGGGTGGTTTGCAGGAGCTTGGGTACAAGAGGAAGAAGGGATTTAGTTGTCAGTGGACTGCTTCCACTGTCACCCAAAGTTTTTGAACTTGTCAATGACTTCTGAGGAATGCGCTTCAGGTGACGTATAAGGGAGAATGTTCCTAGGTGGTTAACATCCTTACCCCTACTTATTACAGCTTGGCAAAGGCAACACACGGCTTGACACCTGTTGTCCGCATTTCTGTTAAAATAATTCCACACTAAAGAGCTGATTTTTTTTGTATTTTGACCAGGCATGCCAATGGCCATATTTATCCCATGGACAACAGGTGTCTCCCGGGTGACTGACTTAAACAAACCACCTCACCATCAGAATCATCCTTGTCAATTTCCTCCTCAGCGCCAGCAACACCCATATCCTCATCCTGGTGTACTTCAACAGTGACATCTTCAATTTGAATATCAGGAACTGGACTGTGGGTGCTCCTTCTAGCACTTGCAGGGGGCGTGCAAATGGTGGAAGGAGCCGGCTCTTCCCGTCTAGTGTTGGGAAGGTCAGGCATCGCAACCGACACAATTGGACTCTCCTTGGGGATTTGTGATTTAGAAGAATGCACAGATCTTTGCTGTGCTCTTGCCAGCTTAACTCTTTTCATTTTTCTAGCGGGAGGATGAGTGCTTCCATCCTCATGTGAAGCTGAACCACTAGCCATGAACATAGGCCAGAGCCTCAGCCGTTCCTTGACACTCCGTGTCGTAAATGGCATATTGGCAAGTTTACGCTTCTCCTCAGATGATTTTAATTTAGATTTTTGGGTCATCATTATACTGAACTTTTGCTTTTTGGATTTTACATGCTCTCTACTATGACATTGGGCATCAGCCTTGGCAGCCGACGTTGATAGCATTTCATTGTCTCTGCCATGACTAGTAGCAGCAGCTTCAGCACTAGGTGGAAGTGAATCTTGATCTTTCCCTATTTTACCCTCCAAATTTTTATTCTCAATTTTTTAATGTGTGGAATTATATGCCAGTAATATATCTGGAATTAGACGGCAGTAATCACTAGATAGATACCAGATACCACTGTGACTGGAATGATGATGACCTATGCACAGTGACAGGACACTACCACAGCATGCTACAGCAGCAAGATGCAGCACAAGACACTGGAATTTTAGTCACCACAATGCAGCACTGACACTGACCAGTGACATTGAGCACTGATGAGGATACTAGCACTGACACTGGGCAGCGAGAACAGCACTGGACTACTGTACTGTACTACTATATACTGGTCACCACAATGGAGCACTAACACTGAGCACAGATATTGAGCACTGTTCAGGATACTAGAACTGACACTGGGCAGCGAGAACAGCACTGGACTACTGTACTTTACTACTATATACTGGTCACCACAATGCAGCACTGACACCGACCAGTGATACTGAGCACTGTTCAGGATACTAGAAGTGACACGGAGCAGCAAGATACAGCAATGGGCTACTGTACTGTACTACTATGTACTGGTCACCACAATGCAGCACTGATACTGAGCACAATTATTAAGCACTGTACTGGGCAGCGAGATACAGCAATGGGCTACTGTACTGTACTACTATATACTGGTCACCACAATGCAGCACTGACACTGACCAGTGATACTGAGCAATGATGAGGATATTGGAACTGAAATTGGGCAGCAAGAACAGCACTGGACTACTGTACTGTACTACTATATTCTGGTCACAACAATGCAGCACTAACACTGAGTACAGATATTGAGCACTGTTCAGGATACTAGAACTGACACTGGGCAGAGAGAACAGCACTGGAATACTGTACTGTACTACTATATACTGGTCACCACAATGCAGCACTGACACTGACCAGTGACACTGAGCACTGTTCAGGATACTAGAAGTAACACGGAGCAGCAAGAAACAGCAATGGGCTGCTGTACTGTACTACTATATACTGGTCACCACAATGCAGCACTAACACTGACCAGTGACACTGAGCACTGTTCAGGATACTAGAAGTGACACAGAGCAGCAAGATACAGCAATGGGCTACTGTACTGTACTACTATATACGGGTCACCACAATGCAGCACTGACACTGTGCACAGATATTGAGCGAGCACTGATGAGGATACTGGAACTGACCTGGAGCAGCAAGATACAGCAATGGGATACTGTACTGTAGTACTATATACTGGTGGTCACCACAATGCAGCACTGACACTGAGCACAGATATTGAGCTTTTCAGGCAGAGAACGTAGCCACGTCCTCTCCGCTCAATCTACAATGCATGAGTTAAAATGGCGGCGTACGGCTCTTTATATGGAATACGAATCTCGCAAGAATCCGACAGCGGGATGATGACGTTTTGCCCCGTTCGGGTTAACCGAGCAAGGCGGGAAGAACCGAGGCTGCCTCGGACCCGTGTAAACCACGTGAAGTTCGGAGGGGTTCGGATCTCGAACGTCATCATCCCGCTGTCGGATTCTCGTGAGATTCGTATTCCATATAAAGAACCGCGCGTCGCCGCCATTTTCACGCGTGCATTGTAGATTGAGCGGAGAGGACGTCGCTACTTTCTCTGCCTGAAAAGCTCAATATCTGTGCTCAGTGTGCTGCATTGTGGTGACCACCAGTATATTATACAGTAGTACAGTACAGTAGGCCATTGCTGTATCTTGCAGCTCCGTGTCAGACTCAGTTCTAGTATCCTGATCAGTGCTCAATATCTGCTGCATTGTTGTGTGACCAGTATATACTATATAGCAGTACAGTGCAGCATTTTGGTGACCACCAGTATAGTAGTACAGTACAGTAGGCCATTGCTGTATCTTGCAGCTCTGTGTCACTTCAAGTATCCATATCTGTGCTGCACTGTTGTGAGCAGTATATAGTAGTACAGTGCAGCATTTTGGTGACCAACAGTGTATAGTTGTACAGTACAGTAGGCCATTGCTGTATCTTGCAGCTCCATGTCACTTCAAGTATCCATATCTGTGCTGCATTGTTGTGAGCAGTATATAGTAGTACAGTGCAGCATTTTGGTGACCACCAGTATAGTAGTACAGTACAGTAGGCCATTGCTGTATCTTGCAGCTCTGTGTCACTTCAAGTATCCATATCTGTGCTGCATTGTTGTGAGCAGTATATAGTAGTACAGTGCAGCATTTTGGTGACCACCAGTATATATAATAGTACAGTACAGTAGGCCATTGCTGTATCTTGCAGCTTCGTGTCATTTCAAGTATACATATCTGTGCTGCATTGTTGTGAGCAGTATATAGTAGTACAGTGCAGCATTTTGGTGACCACAAGTATATAGTAGTACAGTACAGTAGGCCATTGTTGTATCTTGCAGCTTTGTGTCACTTCAAGTATCCATATCTGTGCTGCATTGTTGTGAGCAGTATATAGTAGTACAGTGCAGCATTTTGGTGACCACCAATATATAGTAGTACAGTACAGAAGGCCATTGCTGTATCTTGTAGCTCTGTGTCACTTCAAGTATCCATATCTGTGCTGCATTGTTGTGAGCAGTATATAGTAGTACAGTGCAGCATTTTGGTGACCACCAGTATATATAGGAGTACAGTACAGTAGGCCATTGCTGTATATTGCAGCTCTGTGTCACTCCAAGTGTCCATATCTGTGCTGCATTGTTGTGAGCAGTATATAGTAGTACAGTGCAGCATTTTGGTGACCACCAGTATATATAGTAGTACAGTAGGCCATTGCTGTATCTTGCAGCTCCGTGTCACTTCAAGTATCCATATCTGTGCTGCATTGTTGTGAGCAGTATATAGTAGTACAGTGCAGCATTTTGGTGACCACCAGTATATATAGGAGTACAGTACAGTAGGCCATTGCTGTATATTGCAGCTCCGTGTCACTCCAAGTATCCATATTTGTGCTGCATTGTTGTGAGCAGTATATAGTAGTACAGTGCAGCATTTTGGTGACCACCAGTATATAGTAGTACAGTACAGTAGGCCATTGCTGTGCCTTGCAGCTCCGTGTCAGACTCAGTTCTATTCTCCGGATCAGTGTGCAATACAGTATCTTTGCTGCATTGTGGGGACCAGTATACTACAGTACAATAGTCCAGTGCTGTTCTCGCTGCTCAGTGTCAGTTCTCCGTAGTATCATCAGTGATCAGTATAATCAGTTCTCAGTATAATCAGTGCGCTGTTAGACGTGCCCCCGTTTTCTACCATTAGTGCATTGGGATTTAGACAATTGATGAAGTTATTGTGTCCCCGGTACAAAATCCCATTTAGATTCCACTTCACTAGGCAGGCGATAGCGAGATTTTACCAATTAATATCAGTGATTTATAATTATTAATTACAGTGATCTTGCCAAATATATCCAGTGATTTTGTCATTTTCTTCCAGTGATTTGGACCAATAATACCATTGATTAGAACGAATAATTCCTGTGATTTTGTCATTTTCTTCCAGTGATTTGGACCAATAATACCATTGATTAGAACGAATATTTCCTGTGATATTGAGGTGTTTGTGTCACTTAGCTTAGCCATCCAGCGACCACAGTGCACCTCTTTTTCTCTTTTCTTTGCATCATGTGCTGTTTGGGGACTATTTTTTTAAGTGCCATCCTGTCTGACACTTCCGTATATGTCCAGTGGTACTGCCTTTTGATATAATTCCCGACATTACTGCCATTTAATTTCAGTGATTTTGTCATTTTCTTCCAGTGATTTGGACCAATAATACCATTGATTAGAACGAATAATTCCTGTGATTTTGTCATTTTCTTCCAGTGATTTGGACCAATAATACCATTGATTAGAACAAATAATTCCTGTGATATTGAGGTGTTTGTGTTGCTTAGCTTAGCCATCCAGCGACCACAGTGCACCTCTTTTTCTCTTTTCTTTGCATCATGTGCTGTTTGGGGCCAATTTTTTGAAGTACCATCCTGTCTGACACTGCAGTGCCACTCCTAGATGGGCCAGGTGTTTGTGCCGGCCACTTGGGTCGCTTAGCTTAGTCATCCAGCGACCTCGGTGCAAATTTTAGGACTAAAAATAATATTGTCAGGTGTTCAGAATAGACTGGAAATTAGTGGAAATTATGGTTATTGAGATTAATAATACTATAGGATCAAAATTACCCCCAAATTCTATGATTTTAGCTGTTTTTGAGGGGTTTTTGAAAACACCCGAATCCAAAACACACCCGAAACTGACAAAAAAATTTCAGGGAGGTTTTGCCAAAACGCGGCCGAATCCAAAACACGGCCGCGGAACCGAATCCAAAACCAAAACACAAAAGCCGAAAAATTTCCGGTGCACATCTCTAGTAATTATCCAACTGATCGAGAAAACTATCTTCTTGAATAAATAGAAATGTTTTTTAATAAAAACCATAGCTATAATTATTTGTAGCCAGAGCAAACCTCCTTATCTCTCTATTGTATTAATAAGATAAAATGAACCTACAAAAAGTGGAAAAAACCATCTACCCATGGTAAGGTTTTAAGAGCAGTATATCACACATCCTATCATGCTTGCTACAGTAAGTGGGTCCCTCTAACTTTGCTGCTGCCATCCTCCCAGTCATCTTTGGGAAGATGGCGCATGTGCACTAGAGAGCAAAGACTCTGGCACAGTGGAAGAGCCCTTGCTTTCAATGTGCAGTGCCATCTATCCACCGGCCGTGTAGGAGAGACCCACTTACCATATCAAGGTAAGTATACTCTGAGATAGGGAGGTAGTGGGCTCTTCCAGCAAGCCCGGGTCCAGGGTAATTAGTACCCGCTCACACTCCCTCTCGGTACCACTGCATGGGACACAAAGGAAACTATGTGACCTAGGCTTACCGCACAAGGTCACTGATATGGGGCACAAAAGGTTACCAGGGCCTAATGGCCAAGGTAAATTGGTGGTGTCTGGTCTCCGGATGCAGCATCTCAACACTCGCTTACCTGGCACTTGTCTCTCTGGGAGAAGAGACAGCGTTTGTTACATTAAGAGCCTAAACTAGTATTTTTGTCACCCGGGGCAAGGCATTAACTCACTAAATGTTGGGCATGGGCCTAAAACCCACAGTACCATTGCCACAGGTCAATTTCAAACTGCCACGTCCCCATTGGACAAGTCTGAATCTTGGCAGTGTAGGAAGATGATGTCCCCCACAAGCTGTCATGTGAGGGACCCCCACCTCTGGGCTTAATTCAGATTTGTAAGGAATTGCACAGCCGCAGGGAAGAGGCTGTGTAATTCCATACGAATAAAATTCAAATGCAGCATGAGGCATCTGTAGGTGATCGACTCCTCCTGGATGCATCGACGAGACTTACTGTAAGTGCTGCATCTGAGGACGCAGCCTGAGATCACCACTGCAACCACTGCGACGATCAGTCACAACTCGCAGTGTTTGCAGACTGCGATCAGTCTGCATAAGCTGGAAGCGATATTGGAGAGCTGCGAGCGATAACACAAGACCTGTGGTACCACAAAAAGCGGTGTGTATGACCCTTTAAGACCCGACTTACAGGTCCGCAGCAGCACAAGGGGAGAGCGTGGCACAGCAAGAGTTAAAGCCGGACCCTGGTACAATAACATGGTCTAAATGAGGACCGCTGATTGGACAGGGGCATAATGGGAGACGAGAGCCTTGTGGGAAGAAGGTCGGAGGAGTTGTGGTGTGCAGAGACAGAGGAGGTGTGGAAACGCTTGTTACACACAGATCAGAGAAGGAGCTGAAAAACCAAGTGACAGCCAAGGGACGCTGGGAGGTGAGAGCAGCACTGCAGAATGCAAGCAGCAGGGTGCTGCCGGAGAGTCAAGTGCCAAGTGAGCAGGTGTTGAGATGCTGCAGCTGGAGACTGGACATCACCAGGCCTGAGGAGAGGCGTGGGTGCAGCAGCCATCTTGGGACTGAGAGGAGCCATGAAGGACTGGCCTAGCAAGTGAAAATCTCCGCTCATGAGGGTCTGAATGAGTATGAGTGATTAAGGGGGACATGTACTAAGCAGTGATAAAAGTGGAGAGGTAAGCCAGTGGAGAAGTTGCCCATGGCAACCAATCAGCTGCTCTGTATACTTCTATAGTATGCAAATTATAAATGTTACGTCAATGCTGATTAGTTGCCTTTGGCATCTTCTCCACTGGCTCACTTCTCCACTTTTATCACTGCTTAGTACATGTCCCCCTAAGTAACAAGTGCCCCAGGAAAGATTAACACCCAGATTAAGGGACCTCTATCACCATCTGTGCAGTTAAAGGGGGCGGACAGCATAGCACCACAGTCCCTAATAAACATTGCAACGCCTTATCCTGCAAGATAAGTACTGCAAGGAGGTTATTGAGGCAACCTTCTTTCCTTTCCACATTGAAACTGCGAGAATACTTAAGACTGAGTGGTGTTATTTTCAGCGTAAATGCAAACATTTATTTAAAAACTGACTTTGTGGCAAGTATGAATACAGCCCTGTAAACACTAAAGAGACAGCGTATGTTCCATTAAGGGCCAAAACTAGTATTTTTGTCACTCGGGACAAGGCATTCATTTGGTGCCCCCCCCCCCTCCCCCCCCCCACACACACACACCACATATAACTTATATATATATATATATATATATATATATATATATAGTGCTCAAAAAAATAAAGGGAACACTAAAATAACACATCCTAGATATGAATCAATGAAATATTCATATTAAATACTTTGTTCTTTACATAGTTGAATGTGCTGACAACAAAATCACACAAAAATTATCAATGGAAATCAAATTTATTAACCCATGGAGGTCTGGATTTGGAGTCACACTCAAAATTAAAGTGGAAAAACACACTACAGGCTCATCCAACTTTGATGTAATGTCCTTAAAACAAGTCAAAATGAGGCTCAGTAGTGTGTGTGGCCTCCACGTGCCTGTATGACCTCCCTAAAACGCCTGGGCATGCTCCTAATGAGGTGGCGGATGGTCTCCTGAGGGATCTCCTCCCAGACCTGGACTAAAGCATCCACCAACTCCTGGACAGTCTGTGGTGCAACGTGGCGTTGGTGGATGGAGCGAGACATGATGTGCTCAATTGGATTCAGGTCTGGGGAACGGGCGGGCCAGTCCATAGCATCAATGCCTTCGTCTTGCAGGAACTGCTGATACACTCCAGCCACATGAGGTCTAGCATTGTCTTGCATTAGGAGGAACCCAGGGCCAACCGCACCAGCATATGGTCTCACAAGGGTTCTGAGGATCTCATCTCGGTACCTAATGGCAGTCAGGCTACCTCTGGCGAGCACATGGAGGGCTGTGCGGCCCCCCAAAGAAATGCCACCCCACACCATTACTGACCCACTGCCAAACCGGTCATGCTGGAGGATGTTGCAGGCAGCAGAACATTCTCCTTGGCGTCTCCAGACTCTGTCACGTCTGTCACATGTGCTCAGTGAGAACCTGCTTTCATCTGTGCAGAGCACAGGGCGCCAGTGGCGAATTTGCCAATCTTGGTGTTCTCTGGCAAATGCCAAACGTCCTGCACGGTGTTGTGCTGTAAGCACAACCCCCACCTGTGGACGTCGGGCCCTCATACCACCCTCATGGAGTCTGTTTCTGATCGTTTGAGTAGACACATGCACATTTGTGGCTTGCTGGAGGTCATTTTGCAGGGCTCTGGCAGTGCTCCTCCTGTTCCTCCTTGCACAAAGGTGGAGGTAGCGGTCCTACTGCTGGGTTGTTGCCCTCCTACGGCCTCCTCCATGTCTCCTGATGTACTGGCCTGTCTCCTGGTAGCGCCTCCATACTCTGGACACTACGCTGACAGGCACAGCAAACCTTCTTGCCACACCTCGCATTGATGTGCCATCCTGGATGAGCTGCACTACCTGAGCCACTTGTGTGGGTTGTAGACTCCGTCTCATGCTACCACTAGAGTGAAAGCACCGCCAGCTTTCAAAAGTGACCAAAACATGAGCCAGAAAGCATAGGAGCTGAGAAGTGGTCTGTGGTCACCACCTGCAGAACAACTCCTTTATTGGGGGTGTCTTGCTAATTGCCTATAATTTCCACCTGTTGTCTATTCCATTTGCACAACAGCATGTGAAATTGATTGTCAATCAGTGTTGCTTCCTAAGTGGACAGTTTGATTTCACAGAAGTGTGATTGACATGGAGTTACATTGTGTTGTTTAAGTGTTCCCTTTATTTTTTTGAGCAG
This sequence comes from Pseudophryne corroboree, assembly GCF_028390025.1. Lineage (NCBI taxonomy): Eukaryota > Metazoa > Chordata > Amphibia > Anura > Myobatrachidae > Pseudophryne > Pseudophryne corroboree. The sequence goes on along the minus strand of NC_086446.1, from coordinate 193,726,623 downwards.
TATATATATATATATATATATATATATATTTATATTGGGCCAGCTGTAATGGCTTGCGAGACGGCCAGAGCTCTGAGACTCCAGCTGAACTCATACGTTTTTTTTAAAGCTGCAAATGTTTACAAGGCAAAGCCGTCTCACAAGCCATTACATACGGCTCCTATTCTCCCTAAGAGCAGATACGGTGTAGCTGATGCAAAGTTTCTTATAGAGGGAATAGCTAGACATTGATACATACATAAAATCACACACCCATACACATACATACTGTCACACACCTAAACACAAACACACATGCATACATTCACTCACATATATGCATATAGCCACACACCTGTATACATACATATAGTCACACATACAGTGACACACAAGCACACATACAGATATGTAGTCACATACCTATTCACATACAGTCACACACATGCACTCATTCATACAGACACACATATATAGTAGTCACACACACATACAGTACCCCTTCCCGTAGTTATATTCACTATTTAAGCTGTGCTGCTGCTGTATAGTGAGCTCTCCTCTCTCCCATGCTGCTGGCTGGCCTGGCACTGACTGTACAGTACAGTGCCGTGTAGCACCGCCCCCTTTTTGGACCTTTGGCTGCCTATCCTTTTCCAGCTCAGCTGTGCACAATAGTGCACTGTTGCGATGATTAAAGGCAGTGGGGGGAAAGGGGTAACTTGTCCCCTGTGCCCCCTCTTAATCCGGGTCTGTCAGGTACAACACTGTCAACACACTACAGAGAGGAAACTGAAAATAAACTACAGCTCCCAAGGAGTGCGGTGAGCTGTAGTTTACTTTGAGTTTCATCACAGAAATGCGGTGTGCCCGGCTCCTTGTTTGTAGAGTCTGGATCTTGAGCATCGTCAGCTCTAACCTACCACTGCCAAATAGGGAAGGCATGTTAGGGGGACTCAGCGCTCCATCCAATCTGGCGCCCAGGTCACCTGCCCCCCTAGCCCCCCCCCCCCCATTGCGGCCATGATTCCATTGAGAAAATCCCTCATTTCTAAGCAAGTTGAATCTGTTGAGAGACACTACCATCCTCTCACTAGCTACATTCTCTTTGCATAGAACTGTGAACAGCTGTCTCCATTACCACCCAGGATTTCCCCTTTTATTTGTTTGCCAATCCCCCATTGACATACTGTGGCACAGAAGACTTCTACCAGAGCTCCAACATTTATTGCCTGTGAAGACTGTTTGGCTAGGGAAAGCTAGAAAGTTAGTGTTTTTTATTGCTAATTGTATTTTTCATCACTCTCCTCATGATTACATTATGTGATTCCAATTATCTCATGCCAATATTCGTGATTCTAATTAACGTGTTACTCTGTGATTCCAATGATATTCTGACATTCTTTGGTAATTCCAATTTATAGTCTTTTGCATATTGAATGCTCATTTGTGGTATGAACTGTAGCCATTTGCCTTGTCTTTGTTCCTCTTTTATGCTCAATTCTTCTTTTGTAATTAATCAAAATGAATGCCAATTAATCAATAATCAACTTCAATTCAGACTTCATTGCAGCTCAATAAAAATACATCCTGTTGGTAATGCTGACTCATTCCTATTTCATATTAATCTATCTTACCTCTCTGAACATGGTACTAGAGGACAAGGTACAGGGAGAAACATCACAGGGGAAAGGTCCATCACACAGCCACCCAACACCTGTGACACCTCTCTCAACCACTTAGACATACACGTGAACCCCCAGGGTGTTACACATGCACGGAACGGCATACCTCCCAACAGGACCCTCTCCAGGAGGGACAGAATGCTCTGTTTCTGGACTTTTCCCTTAATGTGTGATTGCCATCACCTTTTTTAAACAGGTTAATGGCTAAGAAAGGTGTTTCAGAACAGGTGATGGCACTCGTAACTTAAGAGGGAAGTCCGGGAGCAGAGCATTCTGTCCCTCCTGGAGAGGGTCATGTTGGGAGGTATGGAACGGGTCTTGCTCCTGGGCTGACTAACAAACATCGGATATGTACATAAGCCATCGAGTTTGCATACAAATCTGAATCAGGCTCTCTGTCTCCTCTGCCAGGCACCCCTTCACAAAGCTACTGTGGAATAAAACTAAACAATAGACATGCACTGCACAGATCATAGTAATCGGTGCAGGCTTTATTATGTTTAAAACTATATGAAACTGCCCTGGACCTCTCAGCCTGGCAGCCTGGTCTAGGGTTGGAAAATAAGGGGAAAATGCAAATGGCATTTTTTCTATTTTCCAAGTAAGAGGCTGAACCAGCCATGGGGAGGGGGCACAGCAGGGAGACACACAGCATGGCGTCACCTTGCCATAACATTAAGTAGCACCAAACTGGTCACCTAGGGCTGGAATGCCTCAGAAAGTCAGAAAACCCCTCCGGAGGGGCTTTCAGCCTGGAGCTATTCCCTACACCACTAGTAGCAATGGATGTGGGGTTAATCACAATTAAAGAGTAAATATTGTTCTTTACAGGTGGCCTATAAGTACCCGCAAGCCTGCCCATCATGATGGCACTTGTGGAACAGCAAGCGCCAGCATGAACAGACATTAAGGTGCTGCTGGTGCTTGTAGTCCACCTGTAAAAAAAATCAAAATAAACACAAGACACACAACAAATATTGTATAAATTTATTTTTAAAAAAATAGTTCCCTACACATCTCTCTTTCACCAATAATTTGCAGAAGAGTTGAGGAAGAAGTTAGTGTGTAGCAAGCTACAGACCCAAGAATTAAAACCATTAGCTGCACAGGTGTTTGGGATGGACTTCATTATACTGTATGTGTCTGAAATCCATAATAGTGTCAAGAACAAATTACATGATCAACATTATGTTACCATACCTCCCAACATGACCCTCTCCAGGAGGGACAGAATGCTCTGCTCTGCTCCTGGACTTCCCTCTTAATTTATGATTGCCATCACCTGTGCTGAAACATCTTTCTTATCCACTAACCTGTTCAGCACAGGTGCTGGCAATCATAGATTAAGAGGAAAGCCAGAAGCAGAGCATTGTGTCCCTCCTGGAGAGGGTCATGTTGGGAGGTATGTGTTACAGTCACATATCCGATGTTTGTTAGTCAGCCCAGGAGCAAGACCCGTTCCATACCTCCCAACATGACCCTCTCCAGGAGGGACAGAATGCTCTGCTCCTGGACTTCCTTCTTAATGTATGATTGCCCACACCTGTGCTGAAACACCTTTCTTATCCATTAACCTGTTCAACACAGGTGCCAGCAATCATATAATAAGAGAAAAGTCCAGGAGCAAAGCATTGTGTCCCTCCTGGAGAGGGTCATGTTGGGAGGTATGCAGTCATAGGTCAATGAGGCAGAGTGAACTGCCAAATGCGAGGAAGGGGCTAATCACTGAGATATCAGGTGTGACTCTGCCCCCTTCTCACCAGGTGGGAGACTAATGATTTACTTAAGGTCCCTGTATCAGTATGTTGTTGGTTAGTGTGAGGGAAGGAATGTTTGGAGCGCCTGCTCCTGTACTGTATATCAAGATTGCTGTGTTTTGCGCCTGAATTAACACCAGTATACTATGCTTAAAGGTTACTCTCTACAGCAAAGAAAAGGTTTATGCACAGAATGATATGGTGACTGCTTCCTTAGTTTATTTAATTAATAATTGCACTGGCTAATTTGTACCCACATAAGTAGTGGTTCTTGTAGGGATAATGCTTTGTCAACATATAGTATGAAAATAATTGGCTGCACAATGTTGTCTACAGTGTACTTTTCTCTTTATCTTTAATTTAGAATAACACGAGTCCTAAACGTACAGTGTTGCAGTGAATTTTTTTTCAATTTCACTGCTGCTGCTACTACTCCTTCTCTTATTGATATGTGTTTAGATAGCAAGGTCATATTCTCTAGTCTATGAGGAGACAACAGACTCTCTCACTGAAAGTAACAAGAAATGAAATTAGCACTTATATGCTCACTGACGTTACAGATCCTTGGTGGAATGCATTTTGCATCTAATGCATGTCGCCACGTATCCAGGGCCAGTGCTGCCGGATGCGCTTGGATGTGTGCGTGTGTGTGTGTTGGGGTGGGAGTTGGTATGCTACTGAGTCTGCCTATCACAAAATTAAGACGGTCTCTGAAAGAAACATCCTTGAACTTAGGGGGTAATTCCAAGTTGATCGCAGCAGGAAATTTTTTAGCAGTTGGGCAAAACCATGTGCACTGCAGGGGGAGCAGATATAACATTTGCAGAGAGAGTTAGATTTGGGTGGGTTATTTTGTTTCTGTGCAGGGTAAATACTGGCTGCTTTATTTTTACACTGCAATTTAGATTGCAGATTGAACACACCACACCCAAATCTAACTCTCTCTGCACATGTTAAATCTGCCTCCCCTGCAGTGCACATGGTTTTGCCCAACTGCTAAAAAAATTTCCTGCTGCGATCAACTTAAAATACTACAAATAAGATTCTTATGACACACATTCTGTGTCATAAGTGTCTGCTTTAGCCTTTTTATTATTTTAATTATTTTTACCTTTTTGAGAAGGGTGTAAACAGTATTTTGGATACATACATCTACTAGCAAAAATCTACCCTCTGGGTCATGCTGTTTTCTAAGAACTGAATGTTGTAAGTTGGCATGAAGTAAGATTGCCACCCCTCTAGATTTGGAATGGTAAGGTGACGATATACAATTCCCTATCCACGGGGCATGAAGGGTGTGTCTAGGATCATCCAACCAGTGCGTCTCTTGCAAGAATGTAATCTGAGGAGACATGCGTTTCAGGTGAGACAGCAGCTTTTTTCCTTTTGACCGAGTGATTAAGGCCCTCTACATTCCAGGATACAAAGCGGAGCAATGTAGCAGCTGGATCATCATCTACAGGGGGTTGCGTGTGGGAGTCTGAGGACATACTATCCAACTCCCATTGGGAAAAATATCGTAAGAAAAATGCAAGAGATAAAGTAGGGTCCCAGCACAGCGTGGGGGGGGGGAGGGAGTTCCCCAGTGGGGGGAAGGGAACCCGGCCTAGGCAGACACAGTTAACAAAACATATAAACTGCAACAAATATAAAAATAAATACCAAAACAATTGGAGGCAAGCATAAGTGTGGGGTAGTCACACTCCATTTAGCCTGCATGTGAGTCCCGAGTGGAGGTTCGGTAGTGTCAAGCAACAATTAAGTAAGGTTCACATAATGATCAAGTGGTAGGAAGGGCGAAATGCAGCCTGGCCTCGTCTGGATCTTCAAAGAATCTAGGCCGACCATCCTGAAAGACTCTAAGACGTGCTGGATACAGTAGAGAGAATTTAACCTTTGTGTCAAAGAGATGCTTGCAGATGGGGGCAAAGTCCTTGCGTTTCGCTGCCACTACAGCTGAGAAGTCCTGAAAAATGAGAAGGCGCTCTCCATTAATCGACAGACTAGCAGTATTGCGGTAATGGTCCAGAAGTCGTGTTTTGTCCGCATAGTTTAGGACTCTCATGATAACCGGGCGTGGGTGGCCCGATGGACTTTTCCACTCCTGTCCCAGCCTGTGGGCCCTTTCGATGACAAGAGGGGCGCCTTTAAGATTCATGGACAGCTGCTCCGGGATGCCTGACGAGATGAGATCTAGGAGCTCATGATCTTTTATGGATTCTGGGATACCGATGACCCGCAAGTTGTAAAGCGGGCTGCGATTTTCCAAGTCATCGAGTTTCTCCGAGAGGTCTGCGACTTCCAGTTGTTTGGTGCGCAATGAGCGTTGGGCCTCTCCTAGGTCATCTTCCAGGGTAGATATCCTTTGTTCTGCCTCATCAAGGCGGGTGGAGCGTTGAGTAAGCAAAGTCAATGACGACTCAATAGCCTCTTTAATGCCCGCCAATTTCTCATCGAGAAGAGGTCCCAGTACCGCCAGCAGGTCTTTGGGCTTCATTTTAGGTTGTTTAGCGGGCGGTCTAGATTTACGAGAGCTTCGAGAGAGTGAGCGCGTTGTCGAGTGATCAGAGTCTGATGAATCGCCACTAGGGGTGTCCTCACGAGATTGCTGGGCAGTGCCTGCGGACATCACGGGCAGAGGTATCAGGAATTTTTCCATGCAGGGTTGCCCAGGAGGGGGGGCAAAGGCTAGAGACACTGGGGGTTTAAATAGTAAAGGATGTAGCGGGTCTCACATGCTAGGCGGTTATTCACTGCCGGGTCTCATCGGAGTCGTAGCAGTCGCCCAGCAAAAGAAGCATAGAACATAATGAAAAAAAAAAAAAAAAAATAGAATAAAATAGGTGAGGATGAAGATGAAGATAGCCCCTGCCAGGGGTCAGGCAAGCCTTTTAGAGGTGAGTGTGAGGCCGGTGAGGGTACAGAGGATAAGATGTGGGGCCGGGCCGCAGCGGGGAAGGTGAAGAATGGGCCACCGTCGCAGCCAGCAGGGCACCTCCAGTCAGTGCCGTTTCTAGCGGCGGGCGAGCCGTGCAACCACACGGGGCGCCCGCCGCGGCACTTTGCAGGTCCTTTTCCCCCTCCTCCCCCTTCCCGAGTAATCCTGTTCGGGGGGCGGAGTTTCAAGAAATGATGTGGTTGCGTCGTGACGTCACGACGCAATCGCGTCATTCCGCGAAACTCCGCCCCCCGAACAGGAGTACAGATGACAAGAGGAGGGGGAGCCAGCTGGAAGGAGAAGGCGGCCGGCGCGGGACGAAGAGCGGGAAGAGCGTCTTCATACTGTATGTAGTGATGAGCGGGTTCGGTTTCTCGGAAACCGAACCCCCCCCGAACTTCACGCTTTTTACACGGGTCCGAGGCAGACTCGGATCTTCCCGCCTTGCTCGGTTAACCCGAGCGCGCCCGAACGTCATCATCCCGCTGTCGGATTCTCGCGAGGCTCGGATTCTATCGCGAGACTCTGATTCTATATAAGGAGCCGCGCGTCGCCGCCATTTTCACACGTGCATTGAGATTGATAGGGAGAGGACGTGGCTGGCGTCCTCTCCGTTTAGAGTAGACTAGAGAGTAGTAGAGACACTTGATTTACTAATTTTGGGGAGCATATTAGGAGTACTACTTGCTGATAGTGTGACCAGTGACCACCAGTTTAATTAATCCGTTCTCTGCCTGAAAAAAAAACGATACACAGTGTGACACAGTCACATACCATATCTGTGCTCAGCCTCAGTGTGCTGCATCATCTATGTAATACTGTATATCTGACTGTGCTGAGTGCTCACTGCTCACACAGCTTAATTGTGGGGGAGACTGGGGAGCAGTTATAGCAGGAGTACATATTTTAACAGTGCACACTTTTGCTGCCAGAGTGCCACTGCCAGTGTGACTGACCAGTGACCACTGACCACCAGTATATTGTGATTGTCTGCCTGAAAAAGTTAAACACTCGTCGTGTGGTGTTTTTATTCTATAAACGCATTCTGCTGACAGTGTCCAGCAGGTCCGTCATTATATAATATATACCTGTCCGGCTGCAGTAGTGATATATATATATTTTTTATATCATTATCATCCAGTCTATATTAGCACTGCAGCAGACGCAGTACGGTAGTCCACGGCTGTAGCTACCTCTGTGTCGGCAGTCGCTCGTCCATCCATAATTGTATACCACCTACCCGTGGTGTTTTTTTTTTTTTCTATCTTCTTGATACTAGTAGCTTACTTTAGGAGTCTGCAGTGCTGAGCTGACAGTGTCCAGCAGGTCCGTCATTATATAATATATACCTGTCCGGCTGCAGTAGTGATATATATATATTTTTTATATCATTATCATCCAGTCTATATTAGCAGCAGACGCAGTACGGTAGTCCACGGCTGTAACTACCTCTGTGTCGGCAGTCGTTCGTCCATCCATAAGTATACTAGTATCCATCCATCTCCATTGTTTACCTGAGGTGCCTTTTAGTTGTGCCTATTAAAATATGGAGAACAAAAATGTTGAGGTTCCAAAAATAGGGAAAGATCAAGATCGACTTCCACCTCGTGCTGAAGCTGCTGCCACTAGTCATGGCCGAGACGATTAAATGCCAGCAACGTCGTCTGCCAAGGCCGATGCCCAATGTCATAGTACAGAGCATGTAAAATCCAAAACACCAAATATCAGTAAAAAAAGGACTCAAAAATCTAAAATAAAATTGTCAGAGGAGAAGCATAAACTTGCCAATATGCCATTTACCACACGGAGTGGCAAGGAACGGCTGAGGCCCTGGCCTATGTTCATGGCTAGTGGTTCAGATTCACATGAGGATGGAAGCACTCATCCTCTCGCTAGAAAAATGAAAAGACTCAAGCTGGCAAAAGCACAGCAAAGAACTGTGCGTTCTTCGAAATCACAAATCCACAAGGAGAGTACAATTGTGTCGTTTGCGATGCCTGACCTTCCCAACACTGGATGTGAAGAGCATGCGCCTTCCACCATTTGCACGCCCCCTGCAAGTGCTGGAAGGAGCACCCGCAGTCCAGTTCCTGATAGTCAGATTGAAGATGTCAGTGTTGAAGTACACCAGGATGAGGAGGATATGGGTGTTGCTGGCGCTGGGGAGGAAATTGACCAGGAGGATTCTGATGGTGAGGTGGTTTGTTTAAGTCAGGCACCCGGGGAGACACCTGTTGTCCGTGGGAGGAATAGGGCCATTGACATGCCTGGTGAAAATACCAAAAAAATCAGCTCTTCGGTGTGGAAGTATTTCAACAGAAATGCGGACAACATTTGTCAAGCCGTGTGTTGCCTTTGTCAAGCTGTAATAAGTAGGGGTAAGGACGTTAACCACCTCGGAACATCCTCCCTTATACTTCACCTGCAGCGCATTCATCATAAGTCAGTGACAAGTTCAAAAACTTTGGGCGACAGCGGAAGCAGTCCACTGACCAGTAAATCCCTTCCTCTTGTAACCAAGCTCACGCAAACCACCCCACCAACTCCCTCAGTGTCAATTTCCTCCTTCCCCAGGAATGCCAATAGTCCTGCAGGCTATGTCACTGGCAATTCTGACGAGTCCTCTCCTGCCTGGGATTCCTCCGATGCATCCTTGCGTGTAACGCCTACTGCTGCTGGCGCTGCTGTTGTTGCTGCTGGGAGTCGATGGTCATCCCAGAGGGGAAGTCGTACTCGTAAGACCACTTTTACTACTTCCACCAAGCAATTGACTGTCCAACAGTCCTTTGCGAGGAAGATGAAATATCACAGCAGTCATCCTGCTGCAAAGCGGATAACTGAGGCCTTGGCATCCTGGGCGGTGAGAAACGTGGTTCCGGTATCCATCATTACTGCAGAGCCAACTAGAGACTTGTTGGAGGTACTGTGTCCCCGGTACCAAATACCATCTAGGTTCCATTTCTCTAGGCAGGCGATACCGAAAATGTACACAGACCTCAGAAAAAGACTCACCAGTGTCCTAAAAAATGCAGTTGTACCCAATGTCCACTTAACCACGGACATGTGGACAAGTGGAGCAGGGCAGGCTCAGGACTATATGACTGTGACAGCCCACTGGGTAGATGTATGGACTCCCGCCGCAAGAACAGCAGCGGCGGCACCAGTAGCAGCATCTCGCAAACGCCAACTCTTTCCTAGGCAGGCTACGCTTTGTATCACCGCTTTCCAGAATACGCGCACAGCTGAAAACCTCTTACGGCAACTGAGGAAGATCATCGCGGAATGGCTTACCCCAATTGGACTCTCCTGTGGATTTGTGGCATCGGACAACGCCAGCAATATTGTGTGTGCATTAAATCTGGGCAAATTCCAGCACGTCCCATGTTTTGCACATACCTTGAATTTGGTGGTGCAGAATTATTTAAAAAACGACAGGGGCGTGCCAGAGATGCTGTCGGTGGCCAGAAGAATTGCGGGACACTTTCGGCGTACAGGCACCACGTACAGAAGACTGGAGCACCACCAAAAACGCCTGAACCTGCCCTGCCATCATCTGAAGCAAGAAGTGGTAACGAGGTGGAATTCAACCCTCTATATGCTTCAGAGGTTGGAGGAGCAGCAAAAGGCCATTCAAGCCTATACAACTGAGCACGATATAGGAGGTGGAATGCACCTGTCTCAAGCGCAGTGGAGAATGATTTCAACGTTGTGCAAGGTTCTGAAACCTTTTGAACTTGCCACACGTGAAGTCAGTTCAGACACTGCCAGCCTGAGTCAGGTCATTCCCCTCATCAGGCTTTTGCAGAAGAAGCTGGAGACATTGAAGGAGGAGCTAACACAGAGCGATTCCGCTAGGCATGTGGGACTTGTGGATGGAGCCCTTAATTCACTTAACAAGGATTCACGGGTGGTCAATCTGTTGAAATCAGAGCACTACATTTTGGCCACCGTGCTCGATCCTAGATTTAAAACCTACCTTGGATCTCTTTCCGGCAGACACAAGTCTGCTGGGGTTCAAAGAACTGCTGGTGACAAAATTGTCAAGTCAAGCGGAACGCGACCTGTCAACATCTCCTCCTTCACATTCTCCCGCAACTGGGGTTGCGAGGAAAAGGCTCAGCATTCCGAGCCCACCCGCTGGCGGTGATGCAGGGCAGTCTGGAGCGACTGCTGATGCTGACATCTGGTCTGGACTGAAGGACCTGACAACGATTACGGACATGTCGTCTACTGTCACTGCATATGATTCTCTCCCCATTGAAAGAATGGTGGAGGATTATATGAGTGACCGCATCCAAGTAGGCACGTCAGACAGTCCGTACGTATACTGGCAGGAAAAGAGGCAATTTGGAGGCCCTTGCACAAACTGGCTTTATTCTACCTAAGTTGCCCTCCCACAAGTGTGTACTCCGAAAGAGTGTTTAGTGCCGCCGCTCACCTTGTCAGCAATCGGCGTACAAGGTTACATCCAGAAAATGTGGAGAAGATGATGTTCATTAAAATGAATTATAATCAATTCCTCCGTGGAGACATTGACCAGCAGCAATTGCCTCCACAAAGTACACAGGGAGCTGAGATGGTGGATTCCAGTGGGGACGAATTGATAATCTGTGAGGAGGGGGATGTACACGGTGATATATCGGAGGATGATGATGAGGTGGACATCTTGCCTCTGTAGAGCCAGTTTGTGCAAGGAGAGATTAATTGCTTCTTTTTTGGTGGGGGTCCAAACCAACCCGTCATTTCAGTCACAGTCGTGTGGCAGACCCTGTCACTGAAATGATGGGTTGGTTAAAGTGTGCATGTCCTGTTTATACAACATAAGGGTGGGTGGAAGGGCCCAAGGACAATTCCATCTTGCACCTCTTTTTTCTTTCATTTTTCTTTGCGTCATGTGCTGTTTGGGGTTTTTTTTTTGGAAGGGCCATCCTGCGTGACACTGCAGTGCCACTCCTAGATGGGCCAGGTGTTTGTGTCGGCCACTAGGGTCGCTTAGCTTACTCACACAGCTACCTCATTGCGCCTCTTTTTTTCTTTGCGTCATGTGCTGTTTGGGGAGTGTTTTTTGGAAGGGCCATCCTGCGTGACACTGCAGTGCCACTCCTAGATGGGCCAGGTGTTTGTGTCGGCCACTAGGGTCGCTTAGCTTACTCACACAGCTACCTCATTGCGCCTCTTTTTTTCTTTGCGTCATGTGCTGTTTGGGGAGTGTTTTTTGGAAGGGCCATCCTGCGTGACACTGCAGTGCCACTCCTAGATGGGCCAGGTGTTTGTGTCGGCCACTAGGGTCGCTTAGCTTACTCCCACAGCTACCTCATTGCGCCTCTTTTTTTCTTTGCGTCATGTGCTGTTTGGGGAGTGTTTTTTGGAAGGGCCATCCTGCGTGACACTGCAGTGCCACTCCTAGATGGGCCAGGTGTTTGTGTCGGCCACTAGGGTCGCTTAGCTTACTCACACAGCTACCTCATTGCGCCTCTTTTTTTCTTTGCGTCATGTGCTGTTTGGGGAGTGTTTTTTGGAAGGGCCATCCTGCGTGACACTGCAGTGCCACTCCTAGATGGGCCAAGTGTTTGTGTCGGCCACTAGGGTCGCTTAGCTTACTCACACAGCTACCTCATTGCGCCTCTTTTTTTCTTTGCGTCATGTGCTGTTTGGGGAGTGTTTTTTGTAAGGGCCATCCTGCGTGACACTGCAGTGACACTCCTAGATGGGCCAGGTGTTTGTGTCGGCCACTTGGGTCGCTTAGCTTAGCCATCCAGCGACCTCGGTGCAAATTTTAGGACTAAAAATAATATTGTGAGGTGTGAGGTGTTCAGAATAGACTGAAAATGAGTGGAAATTATGGTTATTGAGGTTAATAATACTTTGGGATCAAAATGACCCCCAAATGCTATGATTTAAGCTGTTTTTTAGGGTTTTTTGAGAAAAACACCCGAATCCAAAACACACCCGAATCCGACAAAAAAAACTCGGTGAGGTTTTGCCAAAACGCGTTCGAACCCAAAACACGGCCGCGGAACCGAACCCAAAACCAAAACACAAAACCCGAAAAATTTCCGGTGCTCATCACTAACTGTATGTAAGTATTCTCTCTCTCTCTCTCTCTCCCCCCCCTCCCTCTCCCTTCCTCTCCCCCCACTTGACACTTGCCTGCAATGCTGTGTAAAATGGGGACTCTTGCCTGCAATGCTGTGTAAAATGGGGACTCTTGCCTGCAATACTGTGTAAAATGGGGACTATTGCCTGCTGTACTGTGTAAAATGGGGACTATTGCCTGCTGTACTGTGCAAAATGGGGACACGTGCCTGCCGCAATGTGTAAAATGGGGACTCGTGCCTGTATACTGTGTAAAATGGGGACTCTTACCTGCCGTACTGTGTAAAATGGGGACACTTGCCTGCCGTACTTTGTAAAATGGGGACTCGTGCCTGCCGTACTGTGTAAAATGGGGACTCGTGCCTGCCGTACTGTGTAAAATGGGGACTCGTGCCTGCCGTACTGTGTAAAATGGGGTCTCGTGCCTGCCGTACTGTGTAAAATGGGGTCTCGTGCCTGCCGTACTGTGTAAAATGGGGACTCTTGCCTGCCATACTGTGTAAAATGGGGACTCGTGCCTGCCATACTGTGTAAAATGGGGACTCTTGCCTGCCATACTGTGTAAAATGGGGACTATTGCCTGCTGTACTGTGTAAAATGGGGACTATTGCCTGCTGTACTGTGCAAAATGGGGACACGTGCCAGCCGCAATGTGTAAAATGGGGACTCGTGCCTGTATACTGTGTAAAATGGGGACTCTTAACTGCCGTACTGTGTAAAATGGGGACACTTGCCTGCCGTACTGTGTAAAATGGGGACTCGTGCCTGCCGTACTGTGTAAAATGGGGACTCTTGCCTGCCGTACTGTGTAAAATGGGGACTCGTGCCTGCCGTACTGTGTAAAATGGGGACTCGTGCCTGCCGTACTGTGTAAAATGGGGACTCGTGCCTGCCGTACTGTGTAAAATGGGGACTCGTGCCTGCCGTACTGTGTAAAATGGGGACTCGTGCCTGCCGTACTGTGTAAAATGGGGACTCGTGCCTGCCGTACTGTGTAAAATGGGGACTCGTGCCTGCCGTACTGTGTAAAATGGGGACTCGTGCCTGCCGTACTGTGTAAAATGGGGACTCGTGCCTGCCGTACTGTGTAAAATGGGGACTCGTGCCTGCCGTACTGTGTAAAATGGGGACTCGTGCCTGCCGTACTGTGTAAAATGGGGACTCGTGCCTGCCGTACTGTGTAAAATGGGGACTCGTGCCTGCCGTACTGTGTAAAATGGGGACTTGTGCCTGCCGTACTGTGTAAAATGGGGACTCTTGCCTGCCGTACTGTGTAAAATGGGGACACGTGCCTGCCGCAGTGTGTAAAATGGAGACTTGTTTCTTTCCTGTGGTGGGCGTGATGATATCAGATGAGGCCACGCCCATTTTAATGAGGCCACACACCCTTTCCGGGAGCGCACGCGCTTGCTTTTTCTTTTTCTATCTATGGGGGGGCACATATATATTTTTTTTTAATGTCAATGGGTAGGTGGGGGGGGGGCGCATTTTGAAATCTTGCACTGGGAGCCAAATTGGCTAGAAACAGCCCTGCCTCCAGTCAGAATGGCAGCGGAGGGTACATCTCCGAGGCCACCGCTCGGGCTGCCTCGTGTGCGCGGCCGCAGCACAGGGGTGGCGGGAGACGGCCGCCAGTTCCGAGGGTTGGTAGGCTGGTCAGGTGTCTCCCACCACAGTAGCAGAGACCGGGCTGAGATGTGAGGAAGTCCACAGGCCGCCTGTGATGACAAGCCACTGGTGGGGATGGATGTAAAAGCAGGTAGAAGCGGTCTATGCTATTCCTTCATTAGGACAATGGTGTCCCTCCGCGGCAGTGCAGGCTCCAGGTTCAGGGTCAGGAGAGCTCACCTTGGTAGTGGAGGCCGCAAGGCAGGAGTCGCCGCCCGGGTAAGTCACCGCAGTGGGAGGAAGACGCGGCAGCCGCCGTCACAATCTCCCCCGCATCGCGGCGGTCCGGCGTCAGCACCCATTCTCCAGCCGCAGCAAGAGGTGTCGGCGGTCAGCAGCGGGGCGATGCGGCAGGCACCGCGGCGCCACTCAGGGGCACATCAGGGGGACGAAGACTGGCTGGAGGTCCGAGCGGCCGGAGGGCCGGCACCAAAATCGAGGCCCCGGCTTCAGCGTGAGGACCAGGCCGCAATCCGCAGGAGCGTCCACAATGCTCCCCGACTCCGCAGCTCAGGTCAGATGGTGGCAGGGAGAGGTTTAATAAGTGGAGGTGGCGTGAAGGAGCGGTTCTGGGTAGACCAGGAGGGTAAGTTTGATGGTTTTCAAGCAGGAGCTCATCCAGGCTGCGACTGCTCTCCTCCGGTGCCAGGCCACGCCCCCCTATTTTTACCTTTTTAAAAAAAACACTTTGAATAGTGTTTCGGAGGCACCGCTCTCGGTGCCTCTTGGTGTCAATTGTAAAAGAGTTGAAGCAGGGGGCGGGGCCACACATTGGGCAGTAAAAGCCTTTAAAAAAATCACAGAAACTGGCACTAGTACAAGTACCCCTGTCACTGAGGAAGATGTGCTTGGGCAGTGGGGGGGAGGACACCAAGGCAGGTGTCCACCCTGTCATCTTGGATTTTTTTTTCATATTTACATTACTATATGTCACGTGGCTGTCCCTGCCTGCCCGCTCTCCGGCCTCCAGCCCTCTCCGCCCCGTCATTTTCAGATAGTATTTTGTATTGCGATTGCTGCACTGCGCTGCCAGTTACACAGCAGCAGCAGCAGTATGCACGGAGGCTGAAGAGCTCTGCCTCCTTGAGCTCTGCTCGGAGGTGCGAGCTTCCCAGGCTCCGACTGTGAACTGGTGGCAGACTGGACTCTCTCCCCACGCGACGTGCAGTGGATGGGGTGAGGGGATGCGGACCTGCTGAGCCTGGACAGGTGGGAGGGGGAGGAGGCTGGCTGTGCCTATGCCGCTGAGATTCATCCACTGTGACAGCGGGGAGGGGGGGGGGCTGCCTGTGTAGTTTGAGGCATCCCCTGTGACTTGTGGGGGTGGGAGGCTGTCTGTGCTGCTGGGCTCACTATTTCCCTGTTACCATAATCATGACACCCGCTATCTCCCCGTCACCCAATGTATCCCTTTCACCCTGACCATGTCATCCACTAACTCCCTATCACCCTAACTATGTCACCCGCTATCTCCCTGTCGCTCACTACCTCCCTGTCGCCCACTACCTCCATCATCCACTATCACCCTGTCACCCTCTATCACCCTGACCATGTCACCCACTACCTCCATCACCCACTATCTCCCTAACCATGTTACCCACTATCTCCTGGTCACCCTGACCATGTCACCCACTACCTCCCTGCCACCATGACCATATCACCCACTACCTCCCTATCACCCTAATTATGTCACCCGCTTACTCCCTGTCGCCCACTACCTCCATCATCTACTATCTCCCTGTCACCCTCTAACACCCTGACCATGTCACCCACTACCCCCATCACCCACTATCTCCCTGTCACCCTGACCATGTCACCCACTACCTCCATTACCAACTATCTCCCTAATCATGTCACGACTATCTCCCTGTCACCCTCATCATGTCACCCTCTATCTCCATCACCCACTATCTCCCTGTTACCATAACCATGTCACCCACTATATCCCTCTCACCTAATGTCTCCCTGTCACCCTTTCCCTGTCACACACTTTCTCCATCACCCGCTTTCTGCACCCAATGTCTCCCTGACATCTTCTATCTCCCTGTCACCCATGTCTCCCTGTCATTCAATGACTCTCTGTCACCCACTATCTCCCTGTCACTCTCACCATGTCACCCACTATCTTTGTCACCCCCGCGTCGCCAGTCACCCACTATCTCCGCCAGGGGGCACCAGCCAGAATATTGCCCAGGGCATCAAAATAGTCAGTGCTGGCTCTGCCTAGTCCCGTACCTTGCGCCCACCTCCACCTCACTTTCACTGCCCATATCTGGCCTACTCTGCCAGACTCCGCAGCCAGTAACTAAAATCATGAGCTGCAGTTGTCACCTAGTGCAGTACGGCCAGAGGGGGGAGGAGAGGCCACGATCCCCGCTCATCCCTCTTTTCTCACTCTACCTCTGACCCTGGATTCCTGGCTGCAATTTCCATCGGCGATCCCCGAAGTTAACATCAAAGGAGGATCCACGCTGCAATTCTAGGCCCTGGACCAGGTAAGTAAATAGCAATATAAGTGTCACTCACTGCCTGTCCCCATCGCCCTTTCCTTCTCTCTGTCACACTCTCACCCACTGCTACTGTTACGCTTTCCCTGGCATCACCCACTGCTGCCACCCTCTACCTGGCGTCACCCTCTCCCTGTCACCCTTGTCCAGGACTTCCATTAACTTAATAGTGCTGCATCCATGGCGCTAATAAGTTAATGGAATCCTTGTACAACAAAATTGCATTCATGTCCTCCTTCCACTCCCTCCCCAGTCCCAAAGACTAGTTTTTCTTTTTATTTGATAAAAATGTACAATATATTATCCACCTGCTCATCACAAGTTTGATAAGCAGGCAGGCTGCAGGCATTGGCGGTGGCATTGGACTGATATGCAAATTAGTGGCGGGGGGCCGGGTCAGTTGATGGTGGGGGATTTTGTAAGCCATTGGTGGGGGTGGTGGCCATCAGGGATGGTGGCAGTAGTAGACTTCGGCTCAGGGGCAGCAGCGGGCATTGGCTCGGCGGTAGGGATCATCGGTGGGACTCAGCGGACATTATGGCTGCAGTGTCTCACCATCCACTGACCTCACCGCACGCCACTGGGGGCAGTAGGCTGAAGTTTTGCCTAATGTACACAGAAACCTTGCACTGGCCCTGCACTCATCACAAGCATAATGCTGTTTATCAATGCTGTATGCATTCTCCTTAAACTATTAAAAATATGAACGTGTTTGCAGTTGTACGTGTGTATTGTGCATAAAATATGTAGAGGCGTACATTGCAAGCATCCGGTTATTAACACCAACATGGAAAATTAAGCTATGCCTACGGTAAGTACTGTATAAGGGTATACATCCTAGAAAGCATAACTTGAGGATATGTGCAATTCAGATTTAGTACATCTAAGGCACATGGTAGACTTGAGTCCAAACCTTTACTGTTTCCATATGAAAGCCGCTGTCAGGCGTATATATACATGGAGCTGCTAAGATCAGGGCAAATTTTCCATATATGGGTATGAAGGCTATTCAGGAGTATATCATTAGAATGTTGATCCTTGTTATCTCTTCTGTGATGTTAGTTTGAAGTATTGGGTAAGTGCAGATCCCCACCTTTCTTCAATGGTATGAAGAACACAGAAATATGTATTTTTATGTGCCACACATTGAATTAACTAGGTCAAACTATAAATCTGCTGTGTACGGGTCATTAGGTCGACCACTATTGGTCGACATGGAAAAAGGTCGACATGAGGGGGGGTTAGTTTTTTTGGAGTCATTTTCTTCATACAGTGATGGGGAACCCCAATTAGTGCATTGTGTCCCCTCGCATGGCGCTACCGATGCGCTCAGGTTACTATTCCCAATCGTAGTCCACGTGGATTGTAAAGTATGAAAATGAAAAAAAATTGAAAAACTGATGTCGACCTAGTGACCATATCGACCTAATGACTGTCAACCTAAATGTGGTCGACCTAATGATCGTATCCCAAATCAGCCATACAATGGAAGAAATGTTATTGTACTCCTGAAACTACAGTACTAGTTTTATCCACAAGATGGAGATCACTAGCTGTTTTACTGACATTCAAATTTCCCTACAATACTTCCGTATACAGCACGTGTTTCAACTATTGTCTCCCTAAGAACAATACTTACTTTATACAAGTGAACACTGAAATTGTATCTGTTTTCTTCCAAAACCACATACAAATAATATGAATGCAGAAAGGAAACTAAAAATGATCAGTGTCTCAGGCTACTAATATTCCATATAAAGATATACAAGAGCGCCTCTCTATTTTTGGTGATTCACAGACTGGAACAAAATCCTTATTTCTTACACTGATCTACAGTTATGTAGGGGCGCAATTCAATAGTTTTTTTTTTTTCCAAGCTGATCGCGCTCATATAGGTCTGGCATAGCTGCGTAAAGCAGCTAAACCCAGCCAAAGTGCTGGGCGCAATTGCAAAAAGTGCCATTTGGGCACCAAACGGATCACTTTTTGCACATTTCAGATCGCCACTTCCTAGGTGGTGCAAGCTGAAATGCAGATGATGAAAGCTGTCACGTCCGCTTGGAGCTACAAATGAATAGCTATGTTTAGGCACCATCTAGCTGTCGATGGAAAAATAATTGAAATCTGCCCAATGGGGTTGCTTCAGAGATGGACACAGATCTGTGTCCATCTCCTCACATGCTGGGGGCCGCCCAGCATGTGTGATGGGCCGCCCCCCGAAGCATCTGCATTTACATTGTGGACGCATCGAATTAAGGTTGACCCCTGGCTGAGCTATAAGGTGGTCCACCGTTCAGCCCGCTATGTCCCCCACCCCACCCCAAGCCACATCGCCCACTGCAAACGCCTGCCGCTGTCAATCATCTTGCGGCCACATCCTTCCTGCAGACCAGATGGATACGGCCATTGCGTACGGACGCGTGGCTGTGTCCATCTGAATCAGCCCCAATATGTGGAACCAATTTCAGTGATGTTTACATGCCTATAATCTGATATTATTTTACAGTCAGTGATCTGGGCCATGTTAAGACCAACTATTATATAATTAGGGTAGTTTACTTACATTCAGCTATCACTGTAAGGTAAATGCTAAGTTTGACCATTTCCCTTGCACTGATATAGGATTTATGTTGGGATTGGTTTACTACTTAGGATTTATGTTGTTGGCATACAGTACTTTACTGAACACATCATAAAAATGACAAGGATAGTCTGAATAATACTATAGTTGCTTATGTTAGGATATGGTGCCTAATTCAGACCTGATCGCAGCAGCAAATTTGTTAGCAAATGGGCAAAACCATGGGGGTAATTCCAAGTTGATCGCAGCAGGAAATGTTTTAGCAGTTGGGCAAAACCATGTGCACTGCAGGGGGGGCAGCTATAACGTGTGCAGAGATAGTTAGATTTGGGTGTGGTGAGTTCAATCTGCAATCTAAATTGCAGTGTAAAAATAAAGCAGCCAGTATTTACCCTGCACAGAAACAAAATAACCCACCCAAATCTAACTCTTTGCACATGTTATATCTGCCTCCCCTGCAGTGCACATGGTTTTGCCCAACTGCTAAAAAGTTTCCTGCTGCGATCAACTTGGAATTACCCCCTATGTGCACTGCCGGGAGGGTCAGATATAACATGTGCAGAGAGAGTTAGATTTGGGTGGGGTGTTTTCAAACAAATCTAAATTGTAGTGTAAAAATAAAGCAGCCAGTATTTACCCTGCACAGAAACAATATAACCCACCCAAATCTAACTCTCCCTGCAAATGTTATATCTGCCACCCCTCCCCCGCCCCCTGCAGTGCACATGGTTTTCCCCATTTACTAACAAATTTGCTGCTGCGATCAGGTCTGACTCTGAATTAGGCCCATGGTGCGCTCTGTGCCTGTCTCCTTCTACACTGCAGTCTATGGGCGCATCCCCTAGTGTTAATTCCCTAGTGCCAAGAGTCACTCAGAGGTGGAGCTATGTGATTTAATCCCTGCTCCTCCATCTTAGAATGAGAGTGTAAGAGAGACAGAGACCTGGTGTGTGTGCAAGCGTGCAGAGCTGAGACCGGGAGCGGATATCAGCTACAGTAACTCGCAGTGTTCCATTGCATGTATCGTGGCTCCGGAGCTGACGCTGAGCTGGGCGCCGCATCTTCTCTACAGCGGCAGTCAGACTGCACGGCTGTGCAGTCCTCTGTCCCTCACCACCGGAGACAACTCCTGATAGGTACCGCTACCACTGCTGTTACCTTGTATGATATAAGGACCCCTAATTGCTTATATCAGTATTACATCTGAGTCACCTGTGTTCACGCAATAAACCTGCATTACTGTTTAAGTCATAAAGTTTGTGGACTGATGTCACTACACCAGGCAATTCCACTGCACTCTGCCAACAGCTTAACCTAACTGTCCTGAAAAAAAAAAGCTAATTATATTGTGCATAAGTCAGAGGTTCTCAAACACAGTCCTCAAGGCACCCCAACAGCCCAACTATATTTATAGCTCAGCACAGATGATTAAATCAACTTGACTGAGGTGCTAATTAAGTCACATGTGGCCAAGCATGGATAACCTTAAAACCTGGACTGTTGGGTTGCCTTGAGGACCACATTTGAGATCCTCTGGCATAAGTGTTTGTTCTACATTACTTACTCCATGACACTGATGCAGTTTGAAAATGTTACAAATGATGAGCTCAGATCTCCCACTCTATTATAGAGCCAGTTAAATGAGCTATAGTAGGTTAATTAAAATCTGCTATTCGTTTTTGATAACACTCTATCTAATATTGTCAGAATGTAGGCAAAGTTATTTAGAGGCAGAGCCCACTTCTTTGTAAGGGTTTTCTAAAGTGGGTACACAGCTATACAGTCGTTGGCCAATTCTCCTGATCAGGCCCGCCATCATGTTAGAGAGGCCGGGCCCAGGACAGCTGTGGCCGGCCATGCTATCAGAGAGGAGAGGGCCCGGGCAGCTCATGCCGCCATCCGTCCGCCGCTCTGCTCCACACCCTTTTTCATGCTTGATTTCTCTAGGCTCCTCTAGTATCTTTAATAACTGTCTCCTATGAGGGTGCAGCCATTTTGGGAGGGACATTTTCAATTGAAACGTCCTCTCTGCCTCCTGTGACAGTGTCAGAACTCGGACATGAAAAGGGGGTGGAGCCACATGGGACCAGGCTGATACCACAGGAGAATGATATGCAGCAGCTCCTGCCAGCTTGTGATAGGTAAGTTGAGGGAGAGTAAGATAGAGAAAGTATGTGTGTGTATCTGTGTGTGTGTGGTCATTATGTGTAAGCAGCGCTACTACTGTAGGCATGTATAAGCGGCACCACTACTGCGTTCAGTTTGTGCATAAGCAGCACCGCTACTGGGGAGTATTATATGTATTGGCGGCACTGCTACTGGGAGCATTATGTGTATAAGCAGCACCGCTACTGGGAGCATTATGTGTTTAAGCGGCACCAGTACTGGGAGCATTATGTGTATAAGCAGCACCGCTACTGGGAGCATTATGTGTATAAGCAGCACCGCTACTGGGAGCATTATCATTATGCGTATAAGCAGCACCGCTACTGGGGGCATTAATATGGTGTGCACAGGATTTATATATATATATATATATATATAATTTTTTTTTTTTTTGGGGGGGGGACCTTGCCTATTTTGTCAGTCCCGAGCCCCACAATTTCTGATGGCAGCCCTGCTCCTGATATTGGGTGTATGGTTGACGTTTGTAAAGGTGGGTATGCAGTACCAATGCAGGATCATTAGCTAATAAACAGCTATAATGCTCCTGCAACGATCAGGAGGTTGCATCTTATGTACTGCACAGCCGACCTCTCAGTTCCAATAGAGGAGCTGCGTACCTCACTGCTGCTGCCATTGTCTCACAGGGGGTCACGGCTGCATACATACTGCTCATCAGATCGGGAGTGTTTAACCTGATCAGCCATGGATCGAATATGTGTGTACCCAGCTTTAACTGCATGTGTTAAAAGAACCTTCACATGATACGAATACATAAACCATTTCTTTTTCCTTGCTGCAAACCTAAGGAATCAGGTAACTCACCCTGTATGGTATCGGGATCCGGGGGCTTGGAATGCTGGCAGTCAGAATACCGACTGCAGCATTGTGACACAAAGGTGGCAAGTAAACTAGCCCTCTCCATGAGGGAGAGAATGCTCTGTTCCTGGACTTTCCTGGTAATGTATGATTGCCATCACCTGTGGTGAGCTAGGTAATTGATAAGAAAGGTGTTTCACCACAGGTGATGGCAATCATACATTACCAGGAAAGTCCAGGAACAGAGCATTTTCTCCCTCATGGAGAGGGTCAGGTAGGCAAGTATGCATAACCTTCCTAACTCTAACCCTCCTTACCCACAGTATAACCCTAACCCTCCTCTCCCCGCTGCCTAATCCTAACCATCCCCAGTGGTACCTAAACCACACCAGCCTAACCTAACCCTCCCCCCGCAGCCTAAACCTTCCGGCAGTTCTTCGTTCAGGGTCCCAGCACTGTCATTTTTAACCATGTCAGGATTCCGACTGCTGGGATCCTGACTGGATCCACACACCCAGGTACAGAATATGAGGAAACATTCTTTAAATATAAATGTATATAGGACATTTACATTTGTTTGTTTGGCAAACTACACATTTAGAAACCTGCTGATGACCTTTTAGTCAGTTTCTGGGTACACTAATTGTGTCATTGTAACTAGAAATGTTTTATTCTTCAAAAATTTTACCTATGTAGTTTAACATTGACAAAAACGGATACTACTGTATGTTCAATCTAATAAAACTCTTAATATTGCTGTAATTGAATTAAACTGCTGTAATTAAAGTTATAATCAAGATATCTGATTGTTGTTTTATTGCTAACACCTGCCTGAGGCAAGCCATTTCCAGGTGTCTTTATTAAATCCCTCACATCCTGTCAGTAATTGCTACATATCTGCTTCTCATATTTCAGGACCTAATACAAAAGGAAGGGAGTATTGGGTTCAGATCTTTCTCTAATAAACAAGTGGAGGTGAGTGGCTTAAGTTACTACTATGCTGACATAATTAAGTCATGTGGCTTAATGTACAGTACTTAAACCAGTGTTTCTCAAACCCAGGTTTCTGGTGTAGTGTGAATGGGGGACTCCGACTGAGACCTGGGAAATTCCCAGGTTGATAGACCTAGGTCATACCCATGTATATCCTAGATCTTATGTCTGAAAGAGATATAAATCTCTTGTCAACCTTACCTTTTTTGACCATTTACCAGCATATGGGAGCAAAAGGCTTATTGTCATTTGCTTCCATACATATACAGATTTTCTTTTCCAACCAGCCTGCCAGTTTCCATTAGATTTTCCTTCACTGCACTTGGTGTGAGGTAAATAAAGCCAATTCTCTTCTGTCTTCCTACTTATTAGAAAGGCAAGTGCTCTTACCAACTTAACCAGCAATTGACTCAATAATACACTTTTCCACAAAAATGGCTTTTACCTGGCATTACAGTATTTCAGCTTTTCTGGCATTTCAGCTTTGCCAAACGCAACTTGACCCCCCCCCCCCCCCCCCCCCATTCACACGGGACCTGGTCTGAAGATCGACAGTGTCTAGGTCGACCACTATTGATCAACAGTCACTAGGTCGACATGTTTTCAAGGTCGACATGTCAAAAGGTTGACATGAGTCTTTCACATTTTTTTGAACTTTTTCATACTTAACGATCCACGCGGACTACGATTGGGAATAGTAACCTGTGCCAAGCGCAGCGAGGCACCTTGCCCGAAGCATGACGAGCAAAGCGAGCCATGCAAGAGGACATGGTGCACTAATTGGGCTTCCCGGTCACACTACGGAGAAAACGACATAAAAAAAACATGAAAAACTCATGTCGACCTTCAAACCTAGTGACTGTCGACCTATAGTGGTCGACCCAAACGTTGTCGACCTAGACACTGTCGATCTAATGATCCACACCCATTCACACAGGGAAGCAAATTACAGGGTGAAGCAGTTCTACCCGGTAACGTGCGGATCAATATGGGTATTTCTTCTGTGGGAAAGGGTCAACCCAGGTCAAAATTCACGGGTCTCCGACCCTGGTAAATTCCTGGGTTGAAGTCCCGGGATTTTTTACCCGGGTTGTTGACTCTGCAAATTACCGTGTGGAAACCTCTATGTGAAAGGGGTATAACTGTAAACTATTTCTATTTTTTTTCAGGCTGCACAGAACCGTAACAGTCACTGATCCTCCAATGGCTCTCGAATTCAGGTACAAATTTACAGTGAGTAGCTAAATATTAAATGTGTTCTCTACCAACATAACTAAGAGGAGGGATAAAACAAATTATATAACCCGGGAGGGGTAAAACAAATGATTAAGGATCTAGGTAGACTAGAGGAATGGTCAAGAGCATGGCAATTACAGTTCAATGACAAAAAATGCTAAGTCATGTACTTGGGTCTCAAAAATCCAAAAGCTAAATACAGTATTAATGGAACTATACTGGAAACTGCTGAGGAGGAGAGGGATCTAGGATTCACTATTTCAGATGACTTAAAGACAGGTAAGCAATGTAACAAAGCAACGATGAGGGCTAGTCAGATGCTTGGTCAGGGTTGGACTGGTCCACAGGGGTACAGGGGAAACCCCTGGTGGTCCCCATTGCCTGGACCCCCTTCTCCTCTAGGGATCAAGTTCCAGACTGTGTACTTGAATTATACGTTATATATATGCTACCTTATACTGCACAGGACTATTGTGTATTTGCTACACTGCATTGCTGTTATTAATCTTGTACATTAGCATCCATGCATTAGCTGTATTTAATATATATATATATATAATTATTTATTTCAAGGGACCCAGACCATGCATTCTCTCAAGGTTAGATAAATCAATGTGGTGGCTGACCACACCCCCTCTGTAAACTGGCCACACCCCAAAACATGGGCCCTACCACTGTATTCCCCCTGGTGGGCCCTTCGCTCCCCAGTCTGACACTGTGCTTGGTTGCATAGGGAAAGCAGCAGAAAAAAAGATGTAATAATGCCACTGTATTAGTCATTGGTACAGCCGCATCTAGAAAACTGTGTTCAGTTTTGGAGGCCATATCTTCAGAAGGATATTAATACATTAGACACTGTACAAAGGAAGGCAACTAAAATAGTGCATGGCCTACATCACACAACATAGCCAGAAAGGCAAAAAAATCTCAATATGTATAGTTTGGAGCAGAGAAGGGAAACATGATAGAAACTTCCAAATATATCAAGGGTTTTAACAAAGTCCAGAAGGGAAACTTTGTTCAAATGAAGACTAGTATTAGAACACAAGGATATGAACTGAAACTGGAGGGAGGTAGGTTCAGGGGAAATTTGAGGAAAAATTACTTCACAGAGTAGTGGACAAGTGGAATAGCCTCCCATCAGAGGTGGTAGAGGCTAAGACAGTAGAGCTATTTAAACATGCATGGTACAGACATAAGGATATTTTTACAAGAAAGAGATCAAATAGGGTATGAGGAAAAAAAGGGGCACACTAGATGGGCCAAGTGGTTCTTATCTGCCATCACATTCTATGGGTGGAATTCAAATGTTTGAAAAGTCGGTTGGGTGTCTGTTTTTTCCTGTCTATTAAGGTGGGTACACACTGGCCGATATATCGGCCGTTCTTTTGAATGGCCGATATATTGCGGCTCCGTCGGCCAGTGTGTACAGGAGATATGTCTGTGAACTCCGTCGTTCACAGACATATCGCATCGGATCCGCAGCACAGCCGACGGCCAATATATTTACCGATATATTGGTGTGTCGCTGTGTGTGTACGGGAGGTCAGCCAACCGCCCGTACACATGCTGCGGCAGCCGGCGGTGATTGACAGCTGAACTGGGCGGGCGTATGTACACGCCCGCCCAGTTCATGATGTCAGTCCCCGACGGATCGGGCAATGTGTATGCTCAACACACTGCCCGATCCGTCCATAGATATATCTGCCAATCAATTGATGATCGGCAGATATATCTATCAGTGTGTACTATGTACCCACCTTTAGATAGGAAAAACAAACTCCCAACTGACTTTTCAAACATTTGAATCTCCCCTTATGTTTCTATGAATTATTTTGAGCAGATGTATGATAAATATTATTTACCTCTGTAAACAAATATCTCCTTAGTGAACAATCACAGTTGTACTACACAGATTTGGGGGTACATCTACTAAAGTGTGGGTTTACAGAGGTGAAGATGTTGCCTATAGTAACCAATCAGATTCTACCTTTTATGTTCTAGAAGGTGCTAGATAAATAAGTAGAAAGATGAAAGATGCCGGAGCAACATGATGGTTTGGCAGAGAGACACAGTCGTGTGATGATTATATGTCTGAGAGCTGATGCGGGAGATGATGATGTAGCTGGGAGACGACACAGGGGGATGGTATAGCTGAGAGGCAACACAGGGAAGAGATGATGGTGTGGCTGAGAGTTGCAAGGGGTAGGTTCATACCGTGTGGCGTAACCTGAATTTCGTCTCATACAGTGTGGTGTTACCTGAATTTCGTCTCATACAGTGTGGTGTTACCTGAATTTCGGCTCATACAGTGTGGTGTTACCTGAATTTCGGCTCATACAGTGTGGCGTTACCTAAATTTCAGCTCATACTGTGTGGCGTAATGTGAATTTCAGCTCCTACCGTGTGACGTAACCTGAATTTCGGCTCATACTGTGTGTCGTAACTAGTGATGAGCGCCTGAAATTTTTCGGGTTTTGTGTTTTGGTTTTGGGTTCGGTTCCGCGGCCGTGTTTTGGGTTCGACCGCGTTTTGGCAAAACCTCACCGAATTTTTTTTGTCTGATTCGGGTGTGTTTTGGATTCGGGTGTTTTTTTCAAAAAACCCTAAAAAACTGCTTAAATCATAGAATTTGGGGGTCATTTTGATCCCATATTATTATTAACCTCAAAAACCATAATTTCCACTCATTTTCAGTCTATTCTGAATACCTCACACCTCACAATATTATTTTTAGTCCTAAAATTTGCACCGAGGTCGCTGGATGACTAAGCTAAGCGACCCTAGTGGCCGACTCAAACACCTGGCCCATCTAGGAGTGGCACTGCAGTGTCACGCAGGATGTCCCTTCCAAAAAACCCTCCCCAAACAGCACATGACGCAAAGAAAAAAAGAGGCGCAATGAGGTAGCTGTGTGAGTAAGATTAGCGACCCTAGTGGCCGACACAAACACCGGGCCCATTTAGGAGTGGCACTGCAGTGTCACGCAGGATGTCCCTTCCAAAAAACCCTCCCCAAACAGCACATGACGCAAAGAAAAAAAGAGGCGCAATGAGGTAGCTGTGTGAGTAAGATTAGCGACCGTAGTGGCCGACACAAACACCGGGCCCATTTAGGAGTGGCACTGCAGTGTCACGCAGGATGTCCCTTCCAAAAAACCCTCCCCAAACAGCACATGACGCAAAGAAAAAAAGAGGCGCAATGAGGTAGCTGTGTGAGTAAGATTAGCGACCCTAGTGGCCGACACAAACACCGGGCCCATCTAGGAGTGGCACTGCAGTGTCACGCAGGATGTCCCTTCCAAAAAACCCTCCCCAAACAGCACATGACGCAAAGAAAAAAAGAGGCGCAATGAGGTAGCTGTGTGAGTAAGATTAGCGACCGTAGTGGCCGACACAAACACCGGGCCCATTTAGGAGTGGCACTGCAGTGTCACGCAGGATGTCCCTTCCAAAAAACCCTCCCCAAACAGCACATGACGCAAAGAAAAAAAGAGGCGCAATGAGGTAGCTGTGTGAGTAAGATTAGCGACCCTAGTGGCCGACACAAACACCGGGCCCATCTAGGAGTGGCACTGCAGTGTCACGCAGGATGTCCCTTCCAAAAAAACCTCCCCAAACAGCACATGACGCAAAGAAAAAAAGAGGCGCAATGAGGTAGCTGTGTGAGTAAGATTAGCGACCGTAGTGGCCGACACAAACACCGGGCCCATTTAGGAGTGGCACTGCAGTGTCACGCAGGATGTCCCTTCCAAAAAACCCTCCCCAAACAGCACATGACGCAAAGAAAAAAAGAGGCGCAATGAGGTAGCTGTGTGAGTAAGATTAGCGACCGTAGTGGCCGACACAAACACCGGGCCCATCTAGGAGTGGCACTGCAGTGTCACGTAGGATGTCCCTTCCAAAAAACCCTCCCCAAACAGCACATGACGCAAAGAAAAATAAAAGAAAAAAGAGGTGCAAGATGGAATTGTCCTTGGGCCCTCCCACCCACCCTTATGTTGTATAAACAAAACAGGACATGCACACTTTAACCAACCCATCATTTCAGTGACAGGGTCTGCCACACGACTGTGACTGATATGACGGGTTGGTTTGGACCCCCCCAAAAAAAGAAGCAATTAATCTCTCCTTGCACAAACTGGCTCTACAGAGGCAAGATGTCCACCTCATCATCATCCTCCGATATATCACCGTGTACATCCCCCTCCTCACAGATTATCAATTCGTCCCCACTGGAATCCACCATGTCAGCTCCCTGTGTACTTTGTGGAGGCAATTGCTGCTGGTCAATGTCTCCGCGGAGGAATTGATTATAATTCATTTTAATGAACATCATCTTCTCCACATTTTCTGGATGTAACCTCGTACGCCGATTGCTGACAAGGTGAGCGGCGGCACTAAACACTCTTTCGGAGTACACACTTGTGGGAGGGCAACTTAGGTAGAATAAAGCCAGTTTGTGCAAGGGCCTCCAAATTGCCTCTTTTTCCTGCCAGTATAAGTATGGACTGTGTGACGTGCCTACTTGGATGCGGTCACTCATATAATCCTCCACCATTCTTTCAATGGTGAGAGAATCATATGCAGTGACAGTAGACGACATGTCCGTAATCGTTGTCAGGTCCTTCAGTCCGGACCAGATGTCAGCATCAGCAGTCGCTCCAGACTGCCCTGCATCACCGCCAGCGGGTGGGCTCGGAATTCTGAGCCTTTTCCTCGCACCCCCAGTTGCGGGAGAATGTGAAGGAGGAGATGTTGACAGGTCGCGTTCCGCTTGACTTGACAATTTTCTCACCAGCAGGTCTTTCAACCCCAGCAGACTTGTGTCTGCCGGATAGAGAGATCCAAGGTAGGCTTTAAATCTAGGATCGAGCATGGTGGCCAAAATGTAGTGCTCTGATTTCAACAGATTGACCACCCGTGAATCCTTGTTAAGCGAATTAAGGGCTCCATCCACAAGTCCCACATGCCTAGCGGAATCGCTCCGTGTTAGCTCCTCCTTCAATGTCTCCAGCTTCTTCTGCAAAAGCCTGATGAGGGGAATGACCTGACTCAGGCTGGCAGTGTCTGAACTGACTTCACGTGTGGCAAGTTCAAAGGGCATCAGAACCTTGCACAACGTTGAAATCATTCTCCACTGCGCTTGAGACAGGTGCATTCCACCTCCTATATCGTGCTCAATTGTATAGGCTTGAATGGCCTTTTGCTGCTCCTCCAACCTCTGAAGCATATAGAGGGTTGAATTCCACCTCGTTACCACTTCTTGCTTCAGATGATGGCAGGGCAGGTTCAGTAGTTTTTGGTGGTGCTCCAGTCTTCTGTACGTGGTGCCTGTACGCCGAAAGTGTCCCGCAATTCTTCTGGCCACCGACAGCATCTCTTGCACGCCCCTGTCGTTTTTTAAATAATTCTGCACCACCAAATTCAAGGTATGTGCAAAACATGGGACGTGCTGGAATTTGCCCATATTTAATGCACACACAATATTGCTGGCGTTGTCCGATGCCACAAATCCACAGGAGAGTCCAATTGGGGTAAGCCATTCCGCGATGATCTTCCTCAGTTGCCGTAAGAGGTTTTCAGCTGTGTGCGTATTCTGGAAAGCGGTGATACAAAGCGTAGCCTGCCTAGGAAAGAGTTGGCGTTTGCGAGATGCTGCTACTGGTGCCGCCGCTGCTGTTCTTGCGGCGGGAGTCCATACATCTACCCAGTGGGCTGTCACAGTCATATAGTCCTGACCCTGCCCTGCTCCACTTGTCCACATGTCCGTGGTTAAGTGGACATTGGGTACAGCTGCATTTTTTAGGACACTGGTGACTCTTTTTCTGAGGTCTGTGTACATTTTCGGTATCGCCTGCCTAGAGAAATGGAACCTAGATGGTATTTGGTACCGGGGACACAGTACCTCCAACAAGTCTCTAGTTGGCTCTGCAGTAATGATGGATACCGGAACCACGTTTCTCACCACCCAGGATGCCAAGGCCTCAGTTATCCGCTTTGCAGTAGGATGACTGCTGTGATATTTCATCTTCCTCGCAAAGGACTGTTGGACAGTCAATTGCTTGGTGGAAGTAGTAAAAGTGGTCTTACGACTTCCCCTCTGGGATGACCATCGACTCCCAGCAGCAACAACAGCAGCGCCAGCAGCAGTAGGCGTTACACGCAAGGATGCATCGGAGGAATCCCAGGCAGGAGAGGAATCATCAGAATTGCCAGTGACATGGCCTGCAGGACTATTGGCATTCCTGGGGAAGGAGGAAATTGACACTGAGGGAGTTGGTGGGGTGGTTTGCGTGAGCTTGGTTACAAGAGGAAGGGATTTACTGGTCAGTGGACTGCTTCCGCTGTCACCCAAAGTTTTTGAACTTGTCACTGACTTATTATGAATGCGCTGCAGGTGACGTATAAGGGAGGATGTTCCGAGGTGGTTAACGTCCTTACCCCTACTTATTACAGCTTGACAAAGGGAACACACGGCTTGACACCTGTTGTCCGCATTTCTGTTGAAATACCTCCACACCGAAGAGCTGATTTTTTTGGTATTTTCACCAGGCATGTCAACGGCCATATTCCTCCCACGGACAACAGGTGTCTCCCCGGGTGCCTGACTTAAACAAACCACCTCACCATCAGAATCCTCCTGGTCAATTTCCTCCCCAGCGCCAGCAACACCCATATCCTCCTCATCCTGGTGTACTTCAACACTGACATCTTCAATCTGACTATCAGGAACTGGACTGCGGGTGCTCCTTCCAGCACTTGCAGGGGGCGTGCAAATGGTGGAAGGCGCATGCTCTTCACGTCCAGTGTTGGGAAGGTCAGGCATCGCAACCGACACAATTGGACTCTCCTTGTGGATTTGGGATTTCGAAGAACGCACAGTTCTTTGCGGTGCTACTGCTTTTGCCAGCTTGAGTCTTTTCATTTTTCTAGCGAGAGGCTGAGTGCCTCCATCCTCATGTGAAGCTGAACCACTAGCCATGAACATAGGCCAGGGCCTCAGCCGTTCCTTGCCACTCCGTGTGGTAAATGGCATATTGGCAAGTTTACGCTTCTCCTCCGACAATTTTATTTTAGGTTTTGGAGTCCTTTTTTTACTGATATTTGGTGTTTTGGATTTGACATGCTCTGTACTATGACATTGGGCATCGGCCTTGGCAGATGACGTTGCTGGCATTTCATCGTCTCGGCCATGACTAGTGGCAGCAGCTTCAGCACGAGGTGGAAGTGGATCTTGATCTTTCCCTAATTTTGGAACCTCAACATTTTTGTTCTCCATATTTTAATAGGCACAACTAAAAGGCACCTCAGGTAAACAATGGAGATGGATGGATACTAGTATACAATTATGGACGGACTGCCGAGTGCCGACACAGAGGTAGCTACAGCCGTGGACTACCGTACTGTACTGTGTCTGCTGCTAATATAGACTGGTTGATAAAGAGATGTAGTAGTATGTATGTATAAAGAAGAAAGAAAAAAAAAACACGGGTAGGTGGTATACAATTATGGACGGACTGCCGAGTGCCGACACAGAGGTAGCTACAGCCGTGGACTTCCGTACTGTACTGTGTCTGCTGCTAATATAGACTGGTTGATAAAGAGATGTAGTAGTATGTATGTATAAAGAAGAAAGAAAAAAAAACCACGGGTAGGTGGTATACAATTATGGACGGACTGCCGAGTGCCGACACAGAGGTAGCTACAGCCGTGGACTACCGTACTGTACTGTGTCTGCTGCTAATATAGACTGGTTGATAAAGAGATGTAGTAGTATGTATGTATGTATAAAGAAGAAAGAAAAAAAAAACCACGGGTAGGTGGTATACAATTATGGACGGACTGCCGAGTGCCGACACAGAGGTAGCTACAGCCGTGAACTACCGTACTGTACTGTGTCTGCTGCTAATATAGACTGGTTGATAAAGAGATGTAGTAGTATGTATGTATAAAGAAGAAAGAAAAAAAAACCACGGGTAGGTGGTATACAATTATGGACGGACTGCCGAGTGCCGACACAGAGGTAGCTACAGCCGTGAACTACCGTACTGTACTGTGTCTGCTGCTAATATAGACTGGTTGATAAAGAGATGTAGTAGTATGTATGTATGTATGTATAAAGAAGAAAGAAAAAAAAACCACGGGTAGGTGGTATACAATTATGGACGGACTGCCGAGTGCCGACACAGAGGTAGCTACAGCCGTGGACTACCGTACTGTACTGTGTCTGCTGCTAATATAGACTGGTTGATAAAGAGATGTAGTAGTATGTATGTATAAAGAAGAAAGAAAAAAAAACCACGGGTAGGTGGTATACAATTATAGACGGACTGCCGAGTGCCGACACAGAGGTAGCTACAGCCGTGAACTACCGTACTGTACTGTGTCTGCTGCTAATATAGACTGGTTGATAAAGAGATGTAGTAGTATGTATGTATGTATAAAGAAGAAAGAAAAAAAAAACACGGGTAGGTGGTATACAATTATGGACGGACTGCCGAGTGCCGACACAGAGGTAGCTACAGCCGTGGACTTCCGTACTGTACTGTGTCTGCTGCTAATATAGACTGGTTGATAAAGAGATGTAGTAGTATGTATGTATAAAGAAGAAAGAAAAAAAAACCACGGGTAGGTGGTATACAATTATGGATGGACTGCCGAGTGCCGACACAGAGGTAGCTACAGCCGTGAACTACCGTACTGTGTCTGCTGCGACTGGATGATAAATAATGATATAAAAAATATATATATATCACTACTGCAGCCGGACAGGTATATATTATATAATGACGGACCTGCTGGACACTGTCTGTCAGCAGAATGAGTTTTTTATAGAATAAAAAAAAAAACACCACACAAGTGAAGTCACACGACGAGTGTTTAACTTTTTCAGGCAATCACAATATAGTATACTACTAACTATACTGGTGGTCAGTGTGGTCAGGTCACTGGTCAGTCACAGTGGCAGTGGCACTCCTGCAGCAAAAGTGTGCACTGTTTAATTTTAATAATAATATGTACTCCTGGCTCCTGCTATAACCTATAACTGGCACTGCAGTGCTCCCCAGTCTCCCCCACAATTATAAGCTGTGTGAGCTGAGCACAGTCAGATATATATACATAGATGATGCAGCACACTGGGCTGAGCAGTGCACACAGATATGGTATGTGACTGAGTCACTGTGTGTATCGTTTTTTTCAGGCAGAGAACGGATATATTAAATAAAACTGCACTGTCTGATGGTCACTGTGGTCAGTCACTAGTAAACTCTGCACTCTACACAGTTCTACAGTACTCCTAATCTCCAGTAAATCAGGTCAATCTCTCTCTCTCTCTCTCTCTCTCTCTCTCTCTCTCTCTCTCTCTCTCTCTCTCTCTCTCTCTCTCTCTCTTCTAATCTAAATGGAGAGGACGCCAGCCACGTCCTCTCCCTATCAATCTCAATGCACGTGTGAAAATGGCGGCGACGCGCGGCTCCTTATATAGAATCCGAGTCTCGCGAGAATCCGACAGCGTCATGATGACGTTCGGGCGCGCTCGGGTTAACCGAGCAAGGCGGGAGGATCAGAGTCTGCTCGGACCCGTGAAAAAAACCATGAAGTTCGGGCGGGTTCGGATTCAGAGAAACCGAACCCGCTCATCTCTAGTCGTAACCTGAATTTTCGGCTCATATGGTGTGGCGTAACCTGAATTTTCGGCTCATGCTGTGTGGCGTAACCTGAATGTAACCCTGATTTAGGGTTTAAACAACACTTTTATACTGAGGTAGTTATAATATGGTGACTAAAATGGAGTATAAGCATATATATTATTCATATAAAAGTTAATGGATGTTGTAATACTGTATGCATGTTTTGAGGTAAATAATACAGTTCACATATATGTAATTGTATGTACATTGATGTAAATGTAGTGGTGAATACAATGAAGGCTTATTTTATGGTTTCACAGTGTATCTAAAGGGTTAATGTCCTTGTGCTCCTAACTGTCAATCACCTAGTGGGGTGATTGCCAGTGGGCGGGGCATCACCTCAGAGTGGGTCATGTGACTACTAGAGAGGGGTGGAGAGGTGCTGTGAGTGTAGCTGAGGGAGAGACTGCATATCCCTTGGTGAGAGGACATAGTTTTTTGCTGCTCCGGCCGTCGCCCGCATTAGAGCTGAGCGGTATACATTGCGGCGGCCGGAGGGGGCTTAGTGTGTGTAGCCAGAACAGGGCTTCCTTACTGTAAAGGTGGTGACAGCAGCATTGAGACTCAGAACTGTTCATAGAACCCAAGATCAGCGCTAGTCAACTCACCCAGCAGTATTGGAAGGGCACATCTGTGACAGGGAGATAGAGAGGGTTCCTTCCTACCTATTACCGGCACAGACTCTGACAGCCACAACAAAGAAGCCAGGACCAGCAGCAGAGGCTCCATTCTGTGTGGCTGTAAGTGTAAGGGAGGAGTCGGGGGAGCATCCTGCAGCAGCATCACTAGATGGTAGAAGTGTGAGTGCATAATCCAGCCATTTATATTACCCCTACACTAAGCACAGCAAGCCATAGGTGACTATTGTACATAGTCAATTTCATATTGGGACTAAGGACTCCAGGGCTAGGCCACAATAATGGCTATTAAGCAGGAGGATAGTAATGGGTCACAGTAGTCAGAGTGACCTATAATTACAGTTCCATGTATGGCTTAATCATAGTGCTAAGGAGAAGGTAGAAAGCACTGGGTATATATATGTAACAGGAGGAGTGGAGTGAAACTTGAACTGTTTAACGCTTCATAAATAGTTTTAAAACTCCCCCATATATCAGCATCACATCAGTCAAAGGAGAGCCAGAGACATTGTTCCGCAGCGCTAAATAGAAAGTAACACCCTAAAGCTGCCACCTAATGTGTGTTTCTCTAACGTCCTAAGTGGATGCTGGGGACTCCGTAAGGACCATGGGGGATAGCGGCTCCGCAGGAGACTGGGCACATCTAAAGAAAGCTTTAGGACTATCTGGTGTGCACTGGCTCCTCCCCCTATGATCCTCCTCCAAGCCTCAGTTAGATCTCTGTGCCCGAACGAGAAGGGTGCACACTAGGGGCTCTCCTGAGCTTCTTAGTGAAAGTTTTAGTGTAGGTTTTTTATTTTCAGTGAGACCTGCTGGCAACAGGCTCACTGCATCGAGGGACTAAGGGGAGAAGAAGCGAACTCACCTGCGTGCAGAGTGGATTGGGCTTCTTAGGCTACTGGACATTAGCTCCAGAGGGACGATCACAGGCCCAGCTTGGATGGGTCCCAGAGCCGCGCCGCCGGCCCCCTTAGAGAGCCAGAAGGCAGAAGAGGTCCGGAAAATCGGCGGCAGAAGACGTCCTGTCTTCAACAAGGTAGCGCACAGCACTGCAGCTGTGCGCCATTGCTCTCAGCACACTTCACACTTCGGTCACTGAGGGTGCAGGGCGCTGGGTGGGGGCGCCCTGAGACGCAATAAAAACACCTTGGATGGCAAAAAAATGCATCACATATAGCTCCTGGGCTATATGGATGCATTTAACCACTGCCAAAATACATAGAAAAATAGGGGATAAGGCCGCCGATAAGGGGGCGGAGCCTATCTCCTCAGCACACTGGCGCCATTTTCCCTCACAGCTCCGTTGGAGGGAAGCTCCCTGTCTCTCCCCTGCAGTCACTACACTACAGAAAGGGTTAAAAAAGAGAGGGGGGCACTAATTAGGCGCAGTATTAACTATACAGCAGCTATAAGGGGTAAAACACTTATATAAGGTTATCCCTGTATATATATAGCGCTCTGGTGTGTGCTGGCAAACTCTCCCTCTGTCTCCCCAAAGGGCTAGTGGGGTCATGTCCTCTGTCAGAGCATTCCCTGTGTGTGTGCTGTATGTCGGTACTTTTGTGTCGACATGTATGAGGAGAAAAATGATGTGGAGACGGAGCAGATTGCCTGTAATAGTGATGTCACTCCCTAGGGGGTCGACACCTGTGTGGATGAACTGTTGGAAGGAATTACGTGACAGTGTCAGCTCTGTATAAAAGACAGTGGTTGACATGAGACAGCCGGCTACTCAGCTTGTGCCTGTCCAGACGTCTCATAGGCCGTCAGGGGCTCTAAAGCGCCCGTTACCTCAGATGGCAGATATAGACGCCGACACGGATACTGACTCCAGTGTCGACGGTGAAGAGACGAATGTGACTTCCAGTAGGGCCACACGTTACATGATTGAGGCAATGAAAAATGTTTTACACATTTCTGATAATACGAGTACCACCAAAAAAGGGGTATTATGTTCGGTGAGGAAAAACTACCTGTAGTTTTCCTGAATCTGAGAAATTAAATGAGGTGTGTGATGATGCGTGGGTTTCCCCCGATAACAACTGATAATTTCTAAATGTTATTGGCATTATATCCTTTCCCGCCAGAGGTTAGGGTGCGTTGGGAAACACCTCCTAGGGTGGATAAAGCGCTCACACGCTTGTAAGGGCTCTACCTTTGCCTGAGATGGCCGCCCTTAAGGATCCTGCTGATAGAATGCAGGAGGGTATCCTAAAAGGTATTTACACACATACTGGTGTTATACTGCGACCAGCAATCGCCTCAGCCTGGATGTGCAGTGCTGGGTTGGCGTGGTCGGATTCCCTGACTGAAAATATTGATACCCTAGATAGGGACAGTATATTTTTGCCTATAGAGCATTTAAAAGATGCATTTCTATATATGCGTGATGCACAGCGGAATAATTGCCGACTGGCATCAAGTCTAAATGCGTTGTCCATTTCTACCAGTAGAGGGTTATGGACACGTCAGTGGTCAGGTGATGCGTATTCCAAACGGCATTTGGAAGTATTGCTTTATTAAGAGGAGTTATTGGGGGTCGGTCTTTCAGACCTGGTGGCCACGGCAACAGCTGGGAATTCCACGTTTGTACCCCAGGTCGCCTCTCAACATGAGAAGACGCCGTATTATCAGGCGCAGTCTTTTCGTGGACAAGCGGGCAAAAGGTTCCTCATTTCTGCTCCGTGACAGAGGGAGAGGAAAAAGGCTGCAGAAATCAGCCAGTTCCCAGGAACAGAAACCCTCTCCCGCCTCTGCCAAGCCCTCAGTATACGCTGGGGCTTTACAAGCAGAATCAGGCACGGTGGGGGGCCCGTCTCAATGAATTTCAGCGCGCAGTGGGCTCACTCGCAAGTAGACCCCTGGATCCTTCAGGTGATATCTCAGGGGTACAAATTGGAATTCGAGACGTCTCCCCCTCGCCGTTTCCTAAAGTCGGCTTTACCGATGTCTCCTTCTGACAGGGAGACAGTTTTGGAAGCCATTCACAAGCTGTATTCCCAGCAGGTGATAATCAAGATACCCCTCCTGCAACAGGGAACGGGGTATTATTCCACACTGTTGTGGTACCGAAGCCAGACGGCTCGGTGAGACCGATTCTAAATCTAAAATCTTTGAACACTTACATACAGAGGTTCAAATTCAAGATTGAGTCACTCAGAGCAGTGATTGCGAACCTGGAAGAAGGGGACTACATGATGTCTCAGGACA
The DNA here is from genome assembly GCF_028390025.1 of Pseudophryne corroboree. Taxonomy (NCBI): domain Eukaryota; kingdom Metazoa; phylum Chordata; class Amphibia; order Anura; family Myobatrachidae; genus Pseudophryne; species Pseudophryne corroboree. The sequence continues at coordinate 193,688,662 of NC_086446.1, read as the reverse complement.
TCAAGGATGCTTACCTTCATGTCAATAATTTACTCTTCTCACCAAGGGTACCTCAGGTTTATGGTACAGAACTGTCACTATCAGTTCAGACGCTGCCGTATGGATGGTCCACGGCACCCCGGGTCTTTACCAAGGTAATGGCCGAAATAATGATATTCCTTCGAAGGAAGTGAATTTTAGTTATCCCTTACTTGGACAATTCCCTGATAAGGGTAAGATCCAGGGAACAGTTGGAGGTCGGTGGAGCACTATCTCAGGTAGTGTTGCGGCAGCACGATTGGATTCTCAATATTCCAAAATCGCACCTGGTTCCGACGACGTGTCGTCTGTTCCTAGGGATGATCCTGGACACAGTCCAGAAAAAGGTGTTTCTCCCGGAGGAGAAAGCCAGGGAGTTATCCGAGCTAGTCAGGAACCTCCTAAAACCGAGCCAAGTCTCAGTGCATCAATGCACAAGGGTTCTGAGTAAAATGGTGGCTTCCTACGAAGCAATCCCATTCGGCAGATTCCACGCAAGAACTTTCCAGTGGGACCTGCTGGACAATTGGTCCGGGTCGCATCTTCCGATGCATCAGCGGATAACCCTGTCACCAAGGACAAGGGTGTCCCTCCTGTGGTGGTTGCAGAGTGCTCATCTTCTAGAGGGCCGCAGATTAGGCATTCAGGACTGGGTCCTGGTGACCACGGATGCCAGCCTGCGAGGCTGGGGAGCAGTCACACAGGGAAGGAATATCCAGGGCTTATGGTCAAGCCTGGAGACATCACTTCACATAAATATCCTGAATCTAAGGGACATTTACAATGCTCTAAGCTTAGCAAGACCTCTGCTTCAAGGTCAGCCGGTGTTGATCCAGTCGGACAACATCACGGCAGTCACCCACGTAAACAGACAGGGTGGCACAAGAAGCAGGAGGGTAATGGCAGAAGCTGCAAGGATTCTTCGCTGGGCGGAAAATCATGTGATAGCACTGTCAGCAGTATTCATTCCGGGAGTGGACAACTGGGAAGCAGACTTCCTCAGCACGACCTCCACCCGGGAGAGTGGGGACTTCACCCAGAAGTCTTCCACATGATGAAAAACTCGACAGGTATTGCGCCAGGTCCAGGGATCCTCAGGCAATAAGCTGTAGACGCTCTGGTAACACCGTGGGTGTACCAGTCAGGGTATGTGTTCCCCCCTCTGCCTCTCATACCCAAGGTACTGAGATTGATAAGATGGAGAGGAGTAAACACTATATTCGTGGTTCCGGATTGGCCAAGAAGGACTTGGTAACCGGAACTTCAAGAGATGCTCACGGAGGATCCGTGGCCTCTACCTCTAAGAAGGGACCTGCTCCAGCAAGGACCCTGTCTGTTCCAAGACTTGCTGCGTTTGACGGCATGGCGGTTGAACGCCGGATCCTGAAGGAAAAAAGGCATTCCTGATGAAGTCATCCCTATCCTGATCAAAGCCAGGAAGGATGTAACCGCAAAAACATTATCACCGCAATTGGCGAAAATATGTTGCGTGGTGCGAGGCCAGTAAGGCCCGACGGAGGAAATTCAACTGGGTCGATTCCTACATTTCCTGCAAACAGGAGTGTCTATGGGCCTGAAATTGGGGTCCATTAAGGTTCAAATTTCGGCCCTGTCAATTTTCTTCCAAAAAAGAACTAGCTTCAGTCCCTGAAGTTTAGACGTTTGTAAAAGGGGTACTGTATATACAGCCTCCTTTTGTGCCTCCAGTGGCACTTTGGGATCTCAATGTAGTTTTGGGTTCCAAAAGTCACATTGGTTTGAACCACTTAAATCTGTGGAGTTAAAATATCTCACATGAAAAGTGGTCATGCTGTTGGCCCTGGCCGGGGCCAGGCGCGTGTCAGAATTGGCGGCTTTATCCTGAAAAAGCCCTTATCTGATTTTCCATTCGGACAAGGCGGAATTGAGGACTCGTCCCCAGTTTCTCCCCAAGGTGGTTTCAGCGTTTCACCTGAACCAACCTATTTGTGGTGCCTGCGGCTACTAGGGACTTGGAGGCCTCCAAGTTGCTAGACGTTGTCAGTGCCCTGAAAATATATGTTTCCAGGACGGCTGGAGTCAGGAAATCTGCCTCGCTGTTTATGCTGTATGCACCCAACAAGCTGGGTGCTCCTGCTTCTAAGCAGACTATTGCTCGTTGGATTTGTAGTACAATTCAGCTTGCACATTCTGTGGCAGGCCTGCCACAGCCAAAAATCTGTAAATGCCCACTCCACAAGGAAGGTGGGCTCATCTTGGGCGGCTGCCCGAGGGGTCTCGGCTTTACAACTTTGCCGAGCAGCTACTTGGTCAGGAGCAAATACGTTTGTAAAATTCTACAAAATTGATATCCTGGCTGAGGAGGACCTGGAGTTCTCTCATTTGGTGCTGCAGAGTCATCCGCACTCTCCCGCCCGTTTGGGAGCTTTGGTATAATCCCCATGGTCCTTACGGAGTCCCCAGCATCCACTTAGGACGTTAGAGAAAATAAGAATTTACTTACCGATAATTCTATTTATCATAGTCCGTAGTGGATGCTGGGCGCCCATCCCAAGTGCGGATTGTCTGCAATACTTGTACATAGTTATTGTTACAAAAATCGGGTTATTATTGTTGTGAGCCATCTTTCAGAGGCTCCTCTGTTATCGTGCTGTTAACTGGGTTCAGATCATAGGTTATACGGTGTGATTGGTGTGGCTGGTATGAGTCTTACCCGGGATTCAAAATCCTTCCTTATTGTGTACGCTTGTCCGGGCAAAGTATCCTAACTGAGGCTTGGAGGAGGGTCATAGGGGGAGGAGCCAGTGCACACCAGATAGTCCTAAAGCTTTCTTTAGATGTGCCCAGTCTCCTGCGGAGCCGCTATCCCCCATGGTCCTTACGGAGTCCCCAGCATCCACTACGGACTATGAGAAATAGAATTATCGGTAAGTAAATTCTTATTATTTATGCCCCTGAATTAGCAGAATTAGAGTCAAGGACATTAAAGGTAGCCATACTACAGTGACATTGGATGAATGTTAAAGCCTCTTAGCCACAAAGGATTAGACTATCATCCCGATTCAAGGACTAGCTTGTGGCACTTTAATACAACTGTGTTATATGTATATTCGTGAACCCGTAAGAAGGACTGACACGTAAGAGACTATTAGTTTTAAAGTTAAAGGATTTGAGCTCGCTGTGACTATGATAAGAGAAACCATCTCTTGCAGATATATTTAATATAGACTCATCCTTAGAGACAACAATAATTTGAGGTATACAGGAATCGAAAAGCTATATATGCTCTGAACTATAGAAAGCATCAGCTACTTCAAATGGACACAAGGACGCAGCATAACAAAGGTTTATCATACCAGCTTCTTAGGAGTTTAGTTTAATACTGGACAACTACAGTAACATTTTTACTGAGGAAAGGATACAGATTCCTTGGTAAACAACTGTTGATGTTACTATCTATGAGCTAAATAGATACTTTCTGTTATCTGCCAAGGAGGAACTATAAGTAACCTTATAGGAGAAAGTAATCGCTACCATAAGTAGACTGAGCCAAACATCTTTCTCTTTAACTGAAGGGAGAACTGATAGTTGATACTAAAACATAGTGTCAGACATTCTGTATTAACTGCTGTTATTTTTAGGGAGTTTATGGGCCCTTATAGTGCACTATCATATTAAGAGTACCCGGGTCACTCTAACACCTAAGGGTGTGTTGAAAAGAAAAAGGATTTGTTGTATTGCATGCAGGTACTGTGTATAGGCCGAATTGACCGGGGGTTAGCATGGATTAATGACTTAAAGGGGAATGTGTAATTGATGAAATGTTAATGTATACTTAATCCATTTGGTACTGGTCATTAAAGTGTTATACTTGCCATGTGTGTCTGGTCCGTCTGGAAGTTGATCTGAAGATCCTGGAAGAAAGAGACAGGTATATTAGATAATATATATATGATATAAGGGAATCATCCCCTAAGGATAGAGATCAGGCTTACTCAAGCAAGCCTTAACGGTAGTTAAATACTACACATAGCTTGAGTGGAGGCACAGCTATTAGGTAACCATCCCTTAATAGAATACATAGACAGCTCTCGTTCAAGGTATTGAGGGTAGGGTTACATGAATTCCGTCTCATACTGTGTGGCGTAACCTGAATTTCGTCTCATACTGTGTGGCGTAACCTGAATTTCTCTAACGTCCTAAGTGGATGCTGGGGACTCCGTAAGGACCATGGGGAATAGCGGCTCCGCAGGAGACTGGGCACAAAAGTAAAGCTTTAGAACTACCTGGTGTGCACTGGCTCCTCCCCCCATGACCCTCCTCCAAGCCTAAGTTAAGATTTTGTGCCCGAACGAGAAGGGTGCACACTAGGTGGCTCTCCTGAGCTGCTTAGTGAAAAGTTTAGTTTTAGGTTTTTTATTTTCAGTGAGACCTGCTGGCAACAGGCTCACTGCATCGAGGGACTAAGGGGAGAAGAAGCGAACTCACCTGCGTGCAGAGTGGATTGGGCTTCTTAGGCTACTGGACATAAGCTCCAGAGGGACGATCACAGGCCCAGCCATGGATGGGTCCCAGAGCCGCGCCGCCGGCCCCCTTACAGAGCCAGAAGACAGAAGAGGTCCGGAAAATCGGCGGCAGAAGACGTCCTGTCTTCAACAAGGTAGCGCACAGCACTGCAGCTGTGCGCCATTGCTCTCAGCACACTTCACACTCCGGTCACTGAGGGTGCAGGGAGCTGGGGGGGGGGCGCCCCGAGACGCAATAAAAACACCTTGGATGGCAAAAAATGCATCACATATAGCTCCTGGGCTATATGGATGCATTTAACCCCAGCCAGAATACATAGAAAAACGGGAGATAAGGCCGCCAATAAGGGGGCGGAGCCTATCTCCTCAGCACACTGGCGCCATTTTCCCTCACAGCTCCGTTGGAGGGAAGCTCCCTGGCTCTCCCCTGCAGTCACTACACTACAGAAAGGGTTAAAAAAAGAGAGGGGGGGCACTAATTACGCGCAGTATTAAAGATACAGCAGCTATAAGGGGAAAAACACTTATATAAGGTTATCCCTGTGTGTGTGTGTGTATATATATATATATATATATATATATATATATATATATATATATATATATATATATATATATATATATATATATATATATATATATATATATATATATAGCGCTCTGGTGTGTGCTGGCAAACTCTCCCTCTGTCTCCCCAAAGGGCTAGTGGGGTCCTGTCCTCTATCAGAGCATTCCCTGTGTGTGTGCTGTATGTCGGTACGTTTGTGTCGACATGTATGAGGAGAAAAATGATGTGGAGATGGAGCAGATTGCCTGTAATAGTGATGTCACCCCCTAGGGGGTCGACACCTGAGTGGATGAACTGTTGGAAGGAATTACGTGACAGTGTCAGCTCTGTATAGAAGACAGTGGTTGACATGAGACAGCCGGCTACTCAGCTTGTGCCTGTCAAGACGTCTCATAGGCCGTCAGGGGCTCTAAAGCGCCCGTTACCTCAGATGGCAGATATAGACGCCGACACGGATACTGACTCCAGTGTCGACGGTGAAGAGACAAATGTGACTTCCAGTAGGGCCACACGTTACATGATGGAGGCAATGAAAAATGTTTTACACATTTCTGATAATACGAGTACCACCAAAAAGGGGTATTATGTTCGGTGAGGAAAAACTACCTGTAGTTTTCCTGAATCTGAGAAATTAAATGAGGTGTGTAATGATGCGTGGGTTTCCCCCGATAACAACTGATAATTTCTAAAATGTTATTGGCATTATATCCTTTCCCGCCAGAGGTTAGGGTGCGTTGGGAAACACCCCCTAGGGTGGATAAAGCGCTCACACGCTTGTAAGGGCTCTACCCTCTCCTGAGATGGCCGCCCTTAAGGATCCTGCTGATAGAAAGCAGGAGGGTATCCTAAAATGTATTTACACACATACTGGTGTTATACTGCGACCAGCAATCGCCTCAGCCTGGATGTGCAGTGCTGGGTTGGCGTGGTCGGATTCCCTGACTGAAAATATTGATACCCTAGATAGGGACAGTATATTTTTGCCTATAGAGCATTTAAAAGATGCATTTCTATATATGCGTGATGCACAGCGGAATATTTGCCGACTGGCATCAAGTCTAAGTGCGTTGTCCATTTCTACCAGTAGAGGGTTATGGACACGACAGTGGTCAGGTGATGCGGATTTCAAACGGCATTTGGAAGCAACATGAGAAGACGCCGTATTATCAGGCGCAGTCTTTTCGTGGACAAGCGGGCAAAAGGTTCCTCATTTCTGCCCCGTGACAGAGGGAGAGGAAAAAGGCTGCAGAAATCAGCCAGTTCCCAGGAACAGAAACCCTTTCCCGCCTCTGCCAAGCCCTCAGTATGACGCTGGGGCTTTACAAGCAGAATCAGGCACGGTGGGGGGCCCGTCTCAATGAATTTCAGCGCGCAGTGGGCTCACTCGCAAGTAGACCCCTGGATCCTTCAGGTGATATCTCAGGGGTACAAATTGGAATTCGAGACGTCTCCCCCTCGCCGTTTCCTAAAGTCGGCTTCACCGATGTCTCCTTCTGACAGGGAGACAGTTTTGGAAGCCATTCACAAGCTGTATTCCCAGCAGGTGATAATCAAGGTACCCCTCCTGCAACAGGGAACGGGGTATTATTCCACACTGTTGTGGTACCGAAGCCGGACGGCTCGGTGAGACCGATTCTAAATCTAAAATCTTTGAACACTTACATACAGAGGTTCAAATTCAAGATTGAGTCACTCAGAGCAGTGATTGCGAACCTGGAAGAAGGGGACTACATGATGTCTCGGGACATCGAGGATGCTTACCTTCATGTCCAAATTTACCCTTCTCACCAAGGGTACCTCAGGTTTATGGTACAGAACTGTCACTATCAGTTCAGACGCTGCCGTATGGATGGTCCACGGCACCCCGGGTCTTTACCAAGGTAATGGCCGAAATGATGATATTCCTTCGAAGGAAGGGAATTTTAGTTATCCCTTACTTGGACGATTCCCTGATAAGGGTAAGATCCAGGGAACAGTTGGAGGTCGGTGTAGCACTATCTCAGGTAGTGTTGCGGCAGCACGATTGGATTCTCAATATTCCAAAATCGCAGCTGGTTCCGACGACTCGTCTTCTGTTCCTAGGGATGATCCTGGACACAGTCCAGAAAAAGGTGTTTCTCCCGGAGGAGAAAGCCAGGGAGTTATCCGAGCTAGTCAGGAACCTCCTAAAACCGAGCCAAGTCTCAGTGCATCAATGCACAAGGGTTCTGGGTAAAATGGTGGCTTCCTACGAAGCAATCCCATTCGGCAGATTCCACGCAAGAACTTTCCAGTGGGACCTGCTGGACAAATGGTCCGGGTCGCATCTTCAGATGCATCAGCGGATAACCCTGTCACCAAGAACAAGGGTGTCCCTCCTGTGTTGGTTGCAGAGTGCTCATCTTCTAGAGGGCCGCAGATTCGGCATTCAGGACTGGGTCCTGGTGACCACGGATGCCAGCCTGCGAGGCTGGGGAGCAGTCACACAGGGAAGGAATTTCCAGGGCTTATGGTCAAGCCTGGAGACATCACTTCACATAAATATCCTGAAGCTAAGGGCCATTTACAATGCTCTAAGCTTAGCAAGACCTCTGCTTCAAGGTCAGCCGGTGTTGATCCAGTTGGACAACATCACGGCAGTCACCCACGTAAACAGACAGGGTGGCACAAGAAGCAGGAGGGCAATGGCAGAAGCTGCAAGGATTCTTCGCTGGGCGGAAAATCATGTGATAGCACTGTCAGCAATTCCGGGAGTGGACAACTGGGAAGCAGACTTCCTCAGCAGACACGACCTCCACCCGGGAGAGTGGGGACTTCACCCAGAAGTCTTCCACATGATTATAAACCGTTGGGAAAAACTCGACAGGTATTGCGCCAGGTCAAGGGACCCTCAGGCAATAGCTGTAGACGCTCTGGTAACACCGTGGGTGTACCAGTCAGTGTATGTGTTCCCTCATCTGCCTCTCATACCCAAGGTACTGAGATTGATAAGATGGAGAGGAGTAAGCACTAAATTCGTGGCTCCGGATTGGCCAAGAAGGACTTGGTAACCGGAACTTCAAGAGATGCTCACGGAGGATCCGTGGCCTCTACCTCTAAGAAGGGACCTGCTCCAGCAAGGACCCTGTCTGTTCCAAGACTTACCGCGGCTGCGTTTGACGGCATGGCGGTTGAACGCCGGATCCTGAAGGAAAAAAGGCATTCCGGATGAAGTCATCCCTATCCTGATCAAAGCCAGGAAGGATGTAACTGCAAAACATTATCACCGCATTTGGCGAAAATATGTTGCGTGGTGCGAGGCCAGTAAGGCCCGACGGAGGAAATTCAACTGGGTCGATTCCTACATTTCCTGCAAACAGGAGTGTCTATGGGCCTGAAATTGGGGTCCATTAAGGTTCAAATTTCGGCCCTGTCAATTTTCTTCCAAAAAGAACTAGCTTCAGTCCCTGAAGTTCAGACGTTGTAAAAGGGGTACTGCATATACAGCCTCCTTTTGTGCCTCCAGTGGCACCTTGAGATCTCAATGTAGTTTTTGGGTTCCAAAAGTCACATTGGTTTGAACCACTTAAATCTGTGGAGTTAAAATATCTCACATGGAAAGTGGTCATGCTGTTGGCCCTGGCCTGGGCCAGGCGCGTGTCAGAATTGGCGGCTTTATCCTGTAAAAGCCCTTATCTGATTATCCATTCGGACAGGGCGAAATTGAGGACTCGTCCTCAGTTTCTCCCTAAGGTGGTTTCAGCGTTTCACCTGAACCAACCTATTGTGGTGCCTGCGGCTACTAGGGACTTGGAGGACTCCAAGTTGCTAGACATTATCAGGGCCCTGAAAATATGTTTCCAGGACGCCTGGAGCGTCATTCGGATTCTATATAAGCAGCCGCGCGTCGCCACCATTTTCACTCGTGCATTGGAAATGTTAGGGAGAGGACGTGGCTGGCGTCCTCTCCGTTATTGTTGAACTTTATTGCTTAATTGTGGGGAGGACTGGGGAGCAGCTGTATAATATAGGAGTACAGTGCAGAGTTTTGCTGATCAGTGACCACCAGTTTTATCCGTTCTCTGCCTGAAAAAAACGCTCCTTATCTGTGCTCAGTGTGCTGCATATATCTGTGCTCACACTGCTTAATTGTGGGGACTGGGGAGCAGCTGTATTATATAGCAGGAGTACAGTGCAGAGTTTTGCTGACAGTGACCACCAGTATACGTTGTCTGTCTGAAAAACACTCCATATCTGTGCTCAGTGTGCTGCTTTAATGTGGGGACTGGGGACCACCAGTATAATATTATATAGGAGGAGTACAGTGCAGAGTTTTGCTGACCAGTGACCACCAGTATACTATATATAGCAGTACGATACGGAAGGCCACTGCTGTACCTACCTCTGTGTCGTCATTAAGTATACTATCCATCTACATTCTATACCTGTGGCGCATTTTAGTTTTGCAGTTTGCTGACACAGTGACCACCAGTATACTATATATAGCAGTACGGTACGGAAGGCCACTGCTGTACCTACCTCTGTGTCGTCATTAAGTATACTATCCATCTACATTCTATACCTGTGGTGCATTTTAGTTTTGCAGTTTGCTGACACAGTGACCACCAGTATACTATATATAGCAGTACGGTACGGAAGGCCACTGCTGTACCTACCTCTGTGTCGTCATTAAGTATACTATCCATCTACATTCTATACCTGTGGTGCATTTTAGTTTTGCAGTTTGCTGACACAGTGACCACCAGTATACTATATATAGCAGTACGGTACGGAAGGCCACTGCTGTACCTACTTCTGTGTCGTCATTAAGTATACTATCCATCTACATTCTATACCTGTGGTGCATTTTAGTTGTGCGCAGTATATATAGTAGTAGGCCATTGCTATTGATACTGGCATATAATTCCACACATTAAAAAATGGAAAACAAAAATGTGGAGGTTAAAATAGGGAAAGATCAAGATCCACTTTCACCTCGTGCTGAAGCTGCTGCCACTAGTCATGGCCGAGACGATGAAATGCCATCAACATCGTCTGCCAAGGCCGATGCCCAATGTCATAGTAGAGAGCATGTAAAATCCAAAAAACAAACAAAAGTTCAGTAAAATGACCCAAAAATCAAAATTGAAAGCGTCTGATGAGAAGCGTAAACTTGCCAATATGCCATTTACGACACGGAGTGGCAAAGAACAGCTGAGGCCCTGGCCTATGTTCATGGCTAGTGGTTCAGATTCACATGAGGATGGAAGCACTCATCCTCTCGCTAGAAAAATGAAAAGACTTAAGCTGGCAAAAGCACAGCAAAGAACTGTGCGTTCTTCTAAATCACAAATCCCCTAGGAGAGTCCAATTGTGTCGGTTGCGATGCCTGACCTTCCCAACACTGGACGGGAAGAGCTTGCGCCTTCCACCATTTGCAGGCCCCCTGCAAGTGCTGGAAGGAGCACCCGCAGTCCAGTTCCTGATAGTCAAATTGAAGATGTCACTGTTGAAGAACACCAGGATGAGGATATGGGTGTTTCTGGCGCTGGGGAGGAAATTGACAAGTAGGATTCTGATGGTGAGGTGGTTTGTTTAAGTCAGGCACCCGGGGAGACACCTGTTGTCCGTGGGACGAATATGGCCATTGACATGCCTGGTCAAAATACAAAAAAAATCGCCTCTTCAGTGTGCCCAGTGCCATTTCTTAACTTTGTGGCTCCTTTCCTGCTCCCCCTCTTCCCTCCCATAGTACTCCGCTTGGGGGGCGGAGTTTTGCGGAATGATGCGGCTGCGTTGTGAGTGGAGTACTAGGGGCAGGAGGAGGGTGAGCAGGAAAGCAGTACTAGCGCCCGCCAGTGAATATACACCCCTGCAACGAGCTTTGATCCCAGCGCATGAAACCCCTGGCAATGAGCATGACACCCAGCCCGTGAAACCCCTGGAAACAAACATGACATCCAACATATGAAACCACTGGCAACGAGCATGACACCGAGCGCATGAAAACCCTGGCAACGAGCAGGTAATTAAAAATTATTAGAAGATTTACTATAGGGCTTAATGTATCATAGGCATTGCGGTGTATGGCATAATATGGAGCAGGGGGCATTATATGGTGCAAAAGGCATAACTGAGTGGATCTTAATATGGTGGAATTTTTTTTTCCCCCCGCGTGGTGGCCAAGGTCTGTTGTTGTAGGGTCAAAAACTGGGGTTTAAAGTTGTTTTTTCCTGCGAGGCCACACCCCCTTTTATGCCTGGGGGGCACTTTTTTGAATGTCTATAAGTGGGCGCATTTTTTTAATGCTCGCACTGGGAGTCAAATTGTGTAGAAACAGCGTGCCCATACGTTAAGATGGCCCTTGCTGTAATATTTATTAACTGCTAAGAAATTGATTATTTTATACATGGAAACATTTCGTAATACAGCTTCTTGTGAGGCATAGTTGTTCCTTAAACTTAATGCCTGAAGTCTTCTGCTACCAGTTTATCTGCCTAGGAGTCCCTCTAATAAGGAAAAATGGGGGAGCAGTTGATTAAGAGATTTGGAGGGACATTTACTAAGCAGTGATAAGAGTGGAGAAGTGAGCCAGTGGGGTATGGGTCGTTAGCTCGACAGTCATTAGGTCGACCACTGAAGGTCGACATGGGCATTAGGTCGACATGTGAAAAGGTCGACATAAGGTTTTTTACTTTTTTTGGGGTTGTTTTCTCCGTAATGTGACGGGGGAACCCCAATTACTGCACCGTGTCCCCTCGCTTCGCTCACCATGCTTTGGGCAGGTTACCGTTCCCAACTGTAGTCCACATGGATCGTCAAGTATGAAAAAGTCCAAAAAATGAAAAGAAAATGTGAAAAACTCATGTCTACCTTTCAACCTGTTGACTGAATGACCATGTCGACCTAATGCATGTTGACCTTTGGGGGTTGACCTATTGACTGTCGACCTAAGCTGTGTCAACCTAACAACCATATCCCAGTCAATGGAGAAGTTACCCCATCAACCAATCAGAAGCTCTGTATAATTGTATAGTATGCAAATTTATAGATGTTACTTCAGTGCTGATTGGTTGCCATGGGCAACTTCTCCACTGACTCACTTCTCTGCTCTTATCACTGCTTAGTAAGTATCCCCCCTTAAGGGTCTATTTACTAAGCCTTGGATGGAGATAAAGTCGCTGGAGATAAAGTACCAGCCAATCGGCTGCTGTCATTTTTCAAACACAGCCTGTGGCATAGCAGTTAGGAGCCGAGTGGCTGGTACTTGACTTTATCTCCATCCAAGGCTTAGTAAATAGACCCCTCAGGGGTCTATTTACTAAGCCTTAGATGGAGATAAAGTGCATGGAGATAAAGTACCAGCCAACCAGCTCCGGAGACAAGGAGATCATGTGAGACCTGACCCAGTGAGGCAGGCCATGACAGTTGGCAAGAATCCATTTCTGCAGAGGGCAGGAATGAAATTGAGCATACTCCACCATGTCAAAAGCTGACACCACAAGGCCTAGTACTTGCATCGCCGAGTGTATCTGCACACGCGGATGAGAAAGGAAGCAACGTATCTTGTCCTGAAGCTTCAGGACTTTCTCCTGTGACAAAAACAACCTCTGGTTGTATGTGTCCAACAACGCTCCCAGATGCACCATGCTCTGAGCAGGGACCAGGGATGATTTCTTCCAGTTGATGAGCCATCCGTGGGCTTGCATAAACTGGACCGTCAGATCCAAATGACAGAGAAGAACTTCTGGGGAATTGGCGAGGATCAGCAGATCGTCCAGATACGGCAGGATCCAGATGCCCCAACGGCGGAGTGAAGCCGTAATAACTGCCATGACTTTGGTGAAAATTTGCGGAGCCGTGGTCAAACCAAATGGTAAGGCCCGGAATTGGCAATGGAGATTGCCAATAGCAAACCACAGGTATTGCTGATGTGACATGGCCGTAGGGATATGCAGGTAAGCATCCTGTATATACAGGGATACCATATAGTCCCCTGGTTCCAAAGTCAGGACAATAGAGCAAAGGGTCTCCATACGAAACTTGGAGACCCTCACATACTTGTTCAAAGATTTGAGGTTGAGAATGGGCCAGGAGGAACCATTTGGTTTGGGAACTAGGAACAGCGTTGAATAGTACCCCTTGCCCCTCTGAGCCAGAGGCACCAGCACTACCACTCCGGTGTCCAGGAGGGATTGTACCACTAAACGGAGAGTTGTTGCCTTCACTTGATCCGAAGGGATCTCCATCAGGCAACAGCGAGGGGGGGGGACGTGTCTCGAAGCATATGGCGTATCTGTGAGTGACGACTTCCCATACCCAAGCGTCTGAAGTGGTCTGCAACTATACCTGGGTGAACTATAGAAGTTGGCTCCCCACCCTTGGATCCCCTAGGGGGCGACCCAACCCGTCATGCTGCAGGCTTGTGAGATTTGAAAGCCGGCTGACGGGCAGCCCAGGCATGTTTAGGCTTGGGCCTGGTGGTTTTGGAAGTACGAGACTGTTTTGGATACGCCTGACCCTTTGCTTTTACCCGGAAGGCGAAAGGAATGAAAGGAAGTACTCTTAGCCTTTGGGGCCGAAGGAGTAGTACTAGGTAGACAGGCAGTCTTAGCAGACGCCAAGTCAACGACAATCTTGTTGAGATCCTCACCAAAGAGGATGTTTCCTTTAAACGGGAGCACCTCCAGGGTTATCTTAGTCCAAGTCTACCGACCAGGACCGCAACCAGAGAATACGGCAAGCCAAAATGGATGTCGTAGCAGCCTTGGCTGCCAGAACACCTGCATCGGAAGCTTCTTTAATGTAATGAGATGCCGTGACAATATACTGTAAGAGAGACATTGTCTGGCATGTTCAGAAAAATTGGACGGAAACTCAGCCTCTATTAGCTGCAATGGTGTGCCTATGCACAGCCCCTGCAAGTGTATAGATAGCTTTTAAGCAGCCCTCCACCCGCTTATCCGTCGGTTCCTTGAGAGAAGTGACGTTCGTGACAGACAGAGCAGATGACCCCACTAGCCGAGCGATTTGCGAATCCACAGGCGGGGGTGTTTCCCAATTTTTACTCGATTCTGCCGCAAGGGGATAGCGGGCTAGCATCTTCTTGTGCGGGGTGAATTTTTTTCCTGGGTTCTCCCAGGATTCCTGACGTATGTCAACTAAATGGTCAGAATGAGGTAAAACTAATTTAGTAACCGTCTGACGTTTGAAACTGTCCAGTTTCTTAGATATAGTAGCAGGCTCGGGATCATCATCAATCTGAAGAATGAGCCTAATAGCTTCTAATAGATCAGGAACATCCACCTGTGAAACAGATTCCCCATCAGAAACGTCATGATCAGAGTCTGAGGGGTCAGTATACACGCCATCTTCATCTGAAGAGGTATCCGGAACATGCATGGATTGAGAGGAAGTAACAGCCCGCTTAGAGAACTTTTTAGGTTTAGTCTTAGGTGGGCGAGGGTCAGGAACACTTTTACCCAAAGAGTTATTCAATTGCTGTAACTGAGTGGACAGAGCATCTGTCCATAATGGATTAACCGCAGGAACCATATAAGGCTGATAAGGCACAGCAGGTCCCATAGTGGGCGCAAGTGTAGTTACCAGCGTCATCAGTAAATTAGAAATGGCAGCCCAAGGCCCCCATTGTTACAAACTGACTGAGGGGTACAGAACCCCCAAAACCTGAACCCTCCGCAGCCATGTTATCAACCAATGCATCTGGGACATCATAACCGCGCATGGTGGAATCAACCACAGACCCATCGCCCCCTGTAGCTGACATGATATGAAAGTGTAAACCACGGGCGACACAGTACAATATCAGCAAAGATAATACCTAACACAAACCCCCTGTGCAGTGTGACAGCACAAACAGAGGATTTCTGAGGTAAAATGTGACTGAAACACAGAGAAAAATACAAAATACATATATCCTGTGAAATACCTATATTATCTAGTAACCCAGATGCACGGAGCCCCCTCAGGTTACAGAATATGGGGATAGCAGTAGGAGTGAGTTACACGGAATAGGGATCACCCAGCAGCTATATGCACACACACACAGAGTCGCATGGACAATGCAGGAATTATGACAAATAATAAAACTGCACTGGACTAGCTAGCAATACTATTATTGAGTAAAGCTATGTATATAAACAGATATATGAATGCACAGTAAAAACTGGATGAATATCACAGGGTACTTGTACTAAATAACCCTGAAGTATGCACCTGTTCTTAACTAACACTGTCTAAACGACATGTAGACTACTTAAGTGTCCTGTAAATGCACAGCGCTGATAATGCAGGCGGCTTTACAGAGGAGGCATCACCCAGCAGTCCCAGAATCTGCGCAGCTGTGTGTAATGGCGCCCAAACGCTGACAGGGAGTGAGGGAGACAGAGAGATGCAGCTCCAGGGCGGGAACATTTACCCTAAATAGCGCCCAGGGGCTGGGGGAGGGGCTACAGGCTAGAGCCTTATCCCCTTGCTGGACTTCACCACCGGGTACTGCGGGCCTTGTTAAAATGGACTTTTAGTAAAATCCGACCTGTGCCCTTGCCCTGGTGGTCTAGTGCAGACCCTGTACTGCCACAGTGTCCACGCCAGCGCGCGCAGCCCACCTCCTAATGGCCACGGCGGATCGCGATTTCCGGTGGGTCCCGCCTGGATGACCCTCTTACCTCCTCCCTGAGTGCGGCCACGTGATCCCGGAGAACTTCGGTTGGTGTGTGTGCCCTGGGTGAAGAACCGGAGCCTCCGCTGTTAGTACCCGGCAACCAGGGATGCGGGAGTATACAGCGTCGCTGGGGGTGGTGATGGAGCTGCAGCAGGAGATATCAGAATGATATCTAGCACTAGAGTGTCTCTGCTGTAGCCCTTGAAGTCCTCTATCTTCTTTAAAATAGCTCTTCTTAGGGCTGCTGGAGCAGCCCGGCCTGTTAGCTGCCTGCACTGCAGGCACCAACTTACAAACTGAGCTCCTGTGCACGGAGGCGGAGTTAAAGAGGCGGCGGCGCTGTGCATCTTGGGAACAGTCAAAGCTTTTAGCCTGTTGGTGCCTCGGATCAAGATCCTACTCTACACCACAATGTTATTCCCTGTGGAATACCGTGTACCCTGCTGCAGAAACATTTTATAGTGTGCAGAAGGGCGCTTTAAGAGAGGAGGAGGCCCATGTGCTGCTTCCTCCGTTCGGGCCCCCTCCTCTCTGCCGGCAACGCTGGAGAGTCTGAGTACTAGAGGGCTCAGACTATACCGCGCATGCGCAGATCACCGGGAAAAATGGCTCAGTGGCCATTTTCCCAGGATTATTTTATCGCGCATGTGTAGAACACATAATTTGATTAATCAAACCATGCCTCCTAACTCTAAAAGTTGCTGAGCCGGGGCCTGGTGCGCTAAAGGTGCGCCTGCAAATGGGGCGGGGCCTTGCATCACGTCACCCGTTATCGTCACTTTGGGGGTGTTCCCAGCACTCACTGATCACCTACATCTATTCAGTGATCTCTGGCTGCTTTGCAAAGCAGCTGTGATTACAGGCTCTCCCGACTTGGCCCCCGAATATCGGGACCATCCCGCAGGAATTGGGACAGTTGGGAGGTATGGTCAAACCAGGCTGAAGTGATCAAATTACAATCTACCTAAAATAGGGGGTAATTCTGAGTTGATCGCAGCAGGAAATTTTTTAGCAGTTGGGCAAAACCATGTGCAGGGGGGGCAGATATAACATGTGCAGAGAGAGTTAGATTTGGGTGGGTTATTTTGTTTCTGTGTAGGGTAAATACTGGCTGCTTTACTTTTACACTGCAATTTAGATTGCAGATTGAACACACCACACCCAAATCTAACTCTCTCTGCACATGTTATATCTGCCTCCCCTGCACTGCACATGGTTTTGCCCAACTGCTAAAATATTTCCTGCTGCGATCAACTCAGAATTACCCTCTTAGTTTGTGTCTCTTCTCTTGATTTAAGCAGCAATAATCAGGAATTGTTTAGTGAAAGCACACACACGTTCGTTTGTATTATAGTCATGATTGAATAATAACTGTCCACACCCCAATTTATTTGGCAATACAAAACACATTTCTCTTTTTTTCTGATGACCGACAGCAGTTGGTGCTCACGGCTTTTGTTATTGGGTTTGGGTCTTGTTTCTGGGAGGGGGAATTCTGTTCATTCAGGCATCTTCCATTTAAAGTGGGGGGGTGCTCTATAACAAGGCAACGAGTGTGGTACGCAAGGTTGACCACACTTTGGTCGACAGTGTCTAGGTCAACCACTATTGGTCGACATGGTTTCTAGGTCGACATGACAAGGTCGACATGCGTTTTTGCACTTTTTTGTGTAATTTTCTCTGTAGAGTGACCTGGATCCCCAATTAGTGCACCGTGTCCCCTCGCATGGCTCGCTTCACTTGCCATGCTTCAGACTAGGTGCCTCGCTCCGCTACCGCTGTGCTCAGCACAGGTTACCGTTCCCAATCGTAGTCCGCGTGGATCGTAAATTATGAAAAAGTTCAAAACAATTTAAAAAATTTGAAGAGCTCATGTCGACCTAGAGTCCCTGTCAACCTAGAAACCATGTCGACCTACAGTACTTACTGCCAACCAGTAGTGGTTGACCTAGACAGTGTCAACCTACAGAAGAGAGTATGGTCGACCTAGAGACCGGATACCCAAGGCAACATGTAAACAGCAGGCTGATTGCATATTGATCAATGGTAGCTGTTTTAATAATTCCCTATTCATCACAAAGGCTGCTAATGCTTCTAAGCTGACTCATGAACCTGTGACTGAGGTCTGGTAACTTTACAACATTTATATTCTAATCTGATCTCTATAAGAATTCTACTCACTGCAGCTTTCAGGGTATCGTTTTGCCTAACCCTTTCAAGGCCCAACAGAAGTGAACATCACCACAATTTATGAGAATGATTCTTACAGGACAAGCAGTTTTGATTTTATTCAAATGTAGAAATAAAATAAGACTAGTAAAACCCCCAAGCAGGCTTGGTAGCCCTAGCTTAAAAACCTGTTAAAAAAAAAAAATGTGAGTATATGGGGGGGTGAGAGAGAGGGGGTATCAGGGAGAAATAAAGGGGAGCGAGAGAGAAAGAGGGTTTCAGCGAGGGAGAGAGGGTGTCAGGGAAAGAGGTGGAGTGAGAGAGCAAGAGGGGTAAGGGAGATAGCAAGAGAGAGGGAGGGGAGAGTGGGACAAGAGACAGAGAGTGTCAGGGAAACAGAAACATGAAGGGAGAGGGAGGGGGAGCGAGCAGGAGAGACGAGAGAGGGAGATAGAGATGTCAGAGAGGGGAGGAAGGGGGAGGGAGAAAGGGTGTCAGGAAGGGAGGGAAAGGGGAAAGCAAGAAAGGGTGTGGGTCAGGGAGAGAGCGACGAAGGAGGGTGGGGGAGGGAGCGGAAGAGACACTACCTATTACAGATTTCAGGTCTCTGATGGGGGCGAGCATGTCACAGAATTAGGCCCCACCCCCTTCCCCATACACTATCAAATCACAACATTATATCTGCAAAGGGGTGGGGCTCCAATAGTCAGCCACACCCACTTACTGTAGAGACGAAAACAAAGCTGTCTCTATCTCAAAAGATAAAACATATCTTTCCCTGACTACACTGCTGCCAGGAGCCGGCCAGGTAGGGTGCAGAGTGAGCAGGTCAGGTCAATCTGTGGGGGCCCTTGGGAGACTGTTCTGTCAGCCCTGCCTAGATTCCGGCCCTGCAAAAACAGCCTGTAAAATGACAGGTATGAGCTATTTGGTTGGTACTTTATCTCTCTGCACTTTGGGGGTAATTTAGATCTGATCGCAGCAGCAAATTTGTTAGCAGTTGGGCAAAACCATGGGGGTCATTCTGACCCGATCGCATGCTGCGCTTCATCGCAGCCGTGAGATCGGGTCGTAACTGTGCATGCGCTGAGGCCACATTGCGCAGGCACGTCGTTGCCCGGTGAGCAGCAACGCTGCTAGCGAAGAAAGCGGTAGCGGCTGCAAGAAGATTGACAGGAGGAAGGCGCTCCGGGGCGTCAACTTACCATTTTCAGGGAGTGGTG
The DNA here is from genome assembly GCF_028390025.1 of Pseudophryne corroboree. Taxonomy (NCBI): domain Eukaryota; kingdom Metazoa; phylum Chordata; class Amphibia; order Anura; family Myobatrachidae; genus Pseudophryne; species Pseudophryne corroboree. Next base: position 193,669,537 of record NC_086446.1, on the reverse strand, counting down.
CGGCGAACGCAGGCGTGTCCAGGCGTTTGGAGGGTGGATGTCTAACGGGACCATCAACGCGGGATTCATCTCACAGGGTAAGTAACTCATACCCTGGTCTTGTTCTGCACAAAACTTTTTTTGCATAGCAGGGCTGCACAAGTGATCGCAGCCTTGCTATGCAAAAAAACACTCTCCATAGGCGACGTCTAGTTGATCACACAGGATGCAAGACGTTGCAACGTGCGGTCAATTCGGAATGACCCCCCCATGTGCACTGCAGGGGGGGCAGATATAACATATACAGAAAGAGTTAGATTTGGGTGTGGTGTGTTCAAACTGAAATCTAAATTGCAGTGTAAAAATAAAGCAGCCAGAATTTACCCTGCACAGAAACAAAATAACCCACCCAAATCTAACTCTCTCTGCAAATGTTATATCTGCCCCACCTGCACTGCACATGTTTTTGCCCAACTGCTAACAAATTTGCTGCTACAAACAGGTCTGAATTACCCCCTTTATCTCTATCCAGGATTTGATTCATCGCCACCTAAAAGTCTCTGGAAAGATTGACCACAGTAATGGGCTGTGGGTGTTGATTGGTTAGAGGAGCCAAGAAGTGGGGTACTAGAACTGCCTTTAATGTACAGTAGGATAGGTGTTTGCTTTACTTGACTTTGCTGGGAAGTTGCTGATAAAGCTGTTTACATTAAGGTCTGAGTTTACCAGATGGATGCCCTTTTGGGTTCTTATGAACCTGCAAAATATCATTAACTTAGTAAAATGTTTTTCTCATTTGGAACTGCAAAAACATAGCAACTAAAATATTATAATCCTAATTATACCCCTTTTCCATCTTAATCCCAGATCCGACCGTAGTTTTGGAACACAGTTCCAACCCGGGTCAGACCCAATTCACAACAAAGCTTCAATCCGGGGTTATTTCCAGGTCGTCCCCATTTCCACTGCACACTGTGTGCAGTCTGCAGGCACTCGGGTCACTGTTTACACTGCACCCTTATCCCGTTATTTTTTTGGGACTCTTTTCCACTGAGTCGCAACCCGGGTTGACCCGGCCATAAATCAGGTTATTTCGACAGTGGAAAAGGGATAAAAGCCTGTATCTTAAGGCATAAATGGCTACATACATGTTTAACTGACAGTGAAGTGACTTTGTTACCACTAACCTTCGTGGTAAACGATTTGCATCTTAATTTGTAATACGTCAATTTCAGTTAGCCTCTGTTATCACAAATAGACGAGCAAAGTTGTGTAAAGTGATTTTTTATTACCCTAACAGTAAAATGGTTTATTGGAAACCTAATTGAAGCTGATTCCTGTTATGAATGATGAGACAGCAGAGGATAAGCACATTTTCTCAAATTATAGTGGTGAAAGGAGGCATGTTGCTGTCATGGCAGGGAATGAAAATTAAATAGAGGGAGAAGGAGTGGAGATACTCTGATCATAGACGGTTGTGTCAGAGGACCAAGACAGACATGTTCTTAATATCTACTTTGCGTTTTCTGTCTATTATTATTCCAGTCACAACACCGCTATGTTCCTGGACACAATAAAAAGGGCAAAAGACAAATTGTTCAATATACCCATGGAATACGTGTTTTGTGTATTAGAAAGATGCTGTCGTTTAAGCTAACTAATCAGCGTTCAATACGTGCACTGCATTGTTATCTAGAAAAGAAAACGGGGACTGTTTTTGGTTACATATCTGTATTTTAGCTTTTACCTTTTTTTTAACCAGTGAAGCATGTTTAGGTCTAACTTTATTGTTTTGATGAGGTTTTTGGTGTTTCTAGGGGATTGGTATGGGAAGCCAACTGTCACTATTCCAACATCAGCATTGCGGCCGCCAGAATGCCGGCAGCAGGGGGAGCGCATTGAGGCCCCTTGCGGGCTTGCTGCGCTCACCATGCTGCGGGCACGGTTGCTTGCTTCGCTCGTCACAGGTTCTATTCTCCCTATATGAGTGTCGTGGACACCCACAGAGGTAGAATCACCTGCCTCGCCGATATTTCGGCGGTGGGATAGTACCCCTGTTGGGATTACAACTTTGGTATTGCGACTGCCGGGATCCCGACGGGTAGTATTTTAACCGCATACTGTTTCTAGTCACCAAGAACCTTTGCAATCTAGTTTATCAATGCCTATTTCCATATAGATAGTAGATGCGAGCAGTGCTTTACTACCTCTATGACTGTTATCACATAGTTTTGTTTTATCACTGTTTCCTTTTGTAAAGCGCATTGGAATTTGCTTTGCTATATAAGAAACTAGGGGGTAATTCAGATCTGATCGCTGGGCAGCGATTTTTGCAGCACTGCGATCAGATAGTCGCCACCTACAGGGGGAGTGGGTTTTTGCTGTGCAGGTGTGCGTTCACATGTGTAGCAGAGCTGCACAAAACTGATTTTGTGCAGTCTCTGCGCAGCCCAAGTCTTACTCAGCCGCTGCGATTACATCAGGCTGATCGGGGCCGGATTTGACGTCAGACACCCTCCCTGAAAACGCTTGATCCCGTTGCGTTTTTCCTGACACTCCCAGAAAACGGTAATTTGCCACCCACGAATGGCCTCTTCCTGTCAATCTCCTTGCGATCGCCCACGCAAATGTTTTTTTCGCACCATCCCATCACAGGGCGCCAATGCCAGTTGCAGCCGTGCGACACGCTGGTGCAGTGCGGTTCATACACATTTGCAGTTCGGATCTGGTCGTCCGCTGTGTGAAAACACACAGCAGCAATCAGATTTGAATTACCGCCTTATTATTATTATTATTATTATTATTAAGTACAGTAGATAGGTAGACTACAATGTGGGTATAGCATTTGTGACCAGAAGGACCCTCTGAATATCACTTAGGGGTAAATGTATTATCCGGCATTATGGGAGAGAAGCAGCGGCAGGTTGCGATGCCCATACACCACAGCAGGGACAGAACTGTGACGGGCGCTGGCTCGTGAGTAGCGAAATCCCGTGCATGCGCAGTAAGGGAGACACATCACATCAGCACTAAAGTGGCAAAGCAGGAAGTGTAATGAGGTCCGTGCTGCTATAATGCATTTACACCCTTATTACCCCTTATTCAGGTTTGTTAGCAAAACAAAAAAGTCAGCAAATGGGCAAAAGAGGTAACCTGTGCAGAGAGAGTTAGATTTGGGTGGGGCGGGTTCAAACTGAAATGAAAGTTGCAGTGTAGAAATTAAGCATCCAGTATTTACCCTGCACAGAAACAATATAACCTACCCAAAGCTAATCTCTCTGCACGTGTTAGATTTGCCCCACCTGTAGTGAAACAAGTGCAAGAGAGAGGATGTCAGTGAGGGGGGGAGAGAGAGAGAGAGAGGAGAGCAAGAGATAGGGAAAGAGTCAGGAAGACAGAGGGGAGAGAGAAAGAGAGAGAGGGGGGGGGGGAGGACCAATCATGAGACAGAGAGGGGTATCAGTGAGAGGAAGAGAGTCTGGAAGACAGAGAGGGGGACCAGGCAGGAGAGAGGGTGTCAGTGAGGGGGAGAGAGTTAGGAAGGGAAGGGGACCAAGCGGGAGAGAGAGAGGGTGTCAGAGAGGGGAAGAAAGGGAAAGAGGGAGTTGGGGAGATAGGAGGACCAAGCCGGGAGAGAGAGAGAGGGTGTCAGTGAGGGGAGAAAGTGAGAGAGGGAGAGAGTCAGGGAAACAGGGAGAGAGGGATTAAGGAGAGAGAGGGTGTCTGTGAAGAAGAGAGAGTGGGGAAAAAGAGAGAGAAAGAGTTAGGAAGACGGAGGGGGTCCAAGCAAGAGAGAGAGAGGGGGTGTCAGTGAGGGGGAGAGAGAGGGGAGCAAGAGGAAGGAAATCAGAAGACAGAGGTGGACTAAGCGAAAGAGAGGGTGTCAGCGAAGGGGAGAGAGAGGGGAGCAAGGGAAAGAGGAAGATAGGAAGACAGAGGAGGAGGGGGTTCAAGCAGGAGAGATGGGTGTCAGTGAGGGGGAGGGAGAGAGAGGTGATCAAGAGAAAGAGAGAGTCAGGAAGACAGAGGCGGAGAGGGACAAAGCAGGAGAGAGAGAGGGTGTCAGTGAGGGGAAAGACAGGGAGCAAGAGTCAGGAAGACAGAGGGGGAGGGGGACCAAGCATGAGAGAGAGGGGTGTCAGTGAGAGGGAGAGAGTCTGAAAGACCGAGAGGGGAGGGGGAACAAGCGAGAGAGAGAGAGGGTGTCAGTGAGGGGGAGAGAGTCAGGAAAACAGAGGGGGAGAGGGATCAAGTGGGAGAGGGAGAGAGTCAGAAAGACATGGGGAGGGGGACCAAGTGGGAGAGAGAGGGGAGCACGGAAAAGAGGACGAATCAGGAAGACAGAGGGGGAGGGGGACCAAGCGGGAGAGAGAGAGAGGGTGTCAGTGAGGGGGAGAGAGAGGGGAGCAAGAGATAGGGACAGTCAGGAAGACAGAGGGGGAGGGGACCAAGCAGGAGAGAGAGAGGGTGTCAGGGAAGAAAGGGAAAGAGGGAGATAGTTGGGGAGATGGAGGGGGACCAAGCAGGTCATGAAAAAATGTAATCTTCCCGCTGTCTCATCTCGAAGGTTTTGCATTCGGGCGCCAATTTGAAAGTCCCATTGACATTAAATGCTCTAACCGTTGATTGGTGGTTCCCCAATAGACTTCAATGGGCACAGGCATTCCCATTGAAGTCTTGCAGCATGCTCCCAGTTGCCTTCTTTTTTTATTTTAAAGGGCCCTTGAGATGTCCCTTGGAACAGCTAGGCAACTAAATCTCCCACCCACACCCCCCCCCCCCCCCACCCACAGAGGAAACAGCAGGACAAAGTACAAGCAAGATACCAGCCAATCCCAACACTGAGGACACCGCCGACACCACTAGGCAGAGCGCACATAGAATTCTGGGCACAGCTACCCCTGCATCTAGGACACTGCTTGCACCCCCACACTGAGGACACTGCTGGTACCCCTGCACTGAGGACACCGCAGGGCAAAGTGCACATAGGTCACTGGGCATGGCACTCCCCGCATCCCTGTATTCTCATCCTACTGCAGCCACAGTCCACACACACACGTCACCATGACATGCACTAAGAGAGCGCTGTGTACACTGCTGTGCTTCAACCATTATTATCCTGACAGAGCACTTTTGGTATTTACAACCCACACTGTTTCTGACCCATACTGTATCCGACACACACACACTATATCCTACCCGCACTGTATACGACCTGCACTGTAACCTCACTGTATGCGTCCCACACTGTATCCAACCCGTACTGTATCCTGCAGGTATGGAAAGCTGTTTTTATGGTTGGGGAAATTTTGGGGCACTTTACATGGGCACAGAGCAGGCCCGCCATCAGGGGGGTGTGACGGGCACAGCTGTCTCAGGCCCGGACTCTCTAACAGAGAGGGGAGGACCCGGGCTGCTCATGCCGCTGCCCACCCGCCACCATCCGTCCTCCTGCCTCCACCGCCTATTCTGCCACCACCGCTGCCCGGCTCCTGCAAGCTATTGAAAAGTCCTTCTCAAGATGGCCACCACCTCAGAGGAGACAGTTATTAAAGATACTAGAGGAGTCTCCTTCAAGGCGGTGGCCATTTTGGAAGGGACATTTTCTATAGTTTCACATGAAACAGGCTGCCGAACAGTCTGCAGTGACTCCAGCAGAGGCTGCAGGAAGGTGGGGGGGAGAACAATAAGTACCCCAATGAGCAGGTAATGGGGCATTATAGTGTGTGTGTGTGTGTGTGTGTGTGTGTATATATATATATATATATATATATATATATATATATATATATATATATATAATTTATATTACTATTTATTTATGTATTTATTTATTTGGGGGGGGGGGGGGGTTTGGTAGGGGGGCCCTGCCTATTTTGCCAGTCTCGGGACCCGTAATGTCTGATGGCAGCCCTGGCACAGAGTGCCAATCGTCAGTGACCCAGGGCCCCCAGGAGAGAGTTACAGATTGGGCACTGTGAAGAGACATGCTGTTGCTATTTTACTCATGGTTTAGAGTTTTTTTCTATGCTGTTTGTTAACTTGTTAACTACTACTACTTTTTGCCACACACGATTCTTAGGAAATTTATGTGTTGGATAATTTTCTATTGAAAGTACTTGCAAGTTGTTTGATTTGGTTACTGGTAATAATAACATTATTAATTTGCAAAACATTTTTAAACTGAAATAACTGCCGTGTGTTTGTACTGCTGCTCTGTTACTTAGTTTAGCCTGCCAGCCTTTGGCCTATGTTGGTGAACAATGCTGTTTGCTGTGAGGTGCTCAAAATTGACTGGAAATTACTGGAAACAAATGTTATTGGAGTTTTTGAGGTTAATAATATTGTAGGAACAAAAAAGACCCAAATTATGTGATTTTAACTGTTTACATTAATTTATAAAAACAAAATACAGATCCAAAACCAAAATCAAAACACGTGAGGGCAGTTTTGTCAAAATCAAAACCAACACCAAAACACAAAGTTAGTACAGATACAAAACCAAAACACGGGGGTAAGCGCACATCTCAAAATAAAATGCATTTTTTGTTTTAAGCTTGCCTAGCAAAAATCAGAAATTAAATTTCTTTAAGAAAGACAGTAGTTGAGTTTAATCTACTGTAGATTTTTGATAAATGGCTGACTTGATACTAAATAAACCATCATGTTTGACATGAAGAGTGGTATCAGCAGGAAATGGAATTGACCTTAGGCCATTCTACCTATTGTAATGTTGTATAGAAAAAAGGATCTACACAGTTTAAGGAACTTCAACGACCGGGAATCGCCCTATATTGGCTGTAGTGCTTGGTTTGTTTGGATTCCAACAAAATAATGGTCTCTAAGCAGTTGTGGATTTCCCACTAGGCACGTGCCTAGGGGGGGCAAAACAGGTTGATGAGGCAAGGCTATTCTTTTTCTAGTCATTACGGGGTTTTTTATTTTATTAAGCAACTGATGGGAGAAGGACAATGGGTAGCTAATTATGGTCAGGGAGCTGGTAGTGGGGTGAAGATGAGGCTGCTTTGGCGGTCTTGAGGCATCCTGACTCGCCCCAAAATGAAGGGGGCAGTGATGTGATGGGGAGAGCGCAGCCAGTAATGTGCTTAGGGCGGGGGGCCTGACCCCTAAATCCGGCCGCCCCTGATTCTAAGTCAATAGTGGCCATCTTCCTATATGTTGATCGTGTCCTCATCCTACTCATGAATGTCCATATATCATCACATAGTATTTTATCTCCCATTATTTTATTGTTAATTATTAATTCTGTGTTAAAAGCAACAGTTTGAACAGTTTGATGTTTGATTGTGCATCAACATTAAAGTAATGCTCCATCAATCTGCTAAACTAATATAAAGTGTATCTGAGTGAGATGAACTGTAGTAGAAGCATTAATATAGATGGCCATAGCCAGATGTCATACAGTAATAAGGAGAGAGAATTGACTGCATAGGAAAGGAATGAGTTAAACATCTTGTGAGGGGTGGACCTAGCTGTGAGGAAGTACAGCCCTTAGGAAAAGGGGAGGGTTAATATATATAGGACAGGCTAGGCAATTTTGTGGTCTCTTTGCTGGTGAATTTGCCTTCCCGCCCTCCCGCCCTATCGGTAGAGGTTTTGGCACGGAGTGCATTGGCGTTTAATTGTTTGGCTGGATTCATCGTTGGCTATTTATTGGCGGAAAAGAACGGCAGTTTGTAGTTGTATTGTTTAGAGGTAGTAATTTTCAGAGTTATTTGGTTTAGGTGCACTCACCTCCTTCGACTTATTGGCCGCTCGACCACCCATCCGGGAGGCAGCGGCAGGGCACCCGTCAGCGGTGGGAAGTCACTGTGGGGGTTGAGTTGACACCTATTACCGGTCGTGATAGTGTGTAGGATGTTTGGTGATTTTACCATTTTAAGGTTAGCGGTAGTTTAATAGAGCCGTTCTTTTTTCTGCCACCATTATGCCCGCTGATTCGGCATATTAACAAAGTTTTCAATTACAGGTTTGCTATGGTTAGGGTCAAATAAATAGCTAGCAATTTTTCTGCCAAAATCAAGTCTCCGTGTCTTTATTTCCTGGTTTAGAGTTAACAAAGGGTTACTTTGAATGAAAGGGGTCCACCAAATATCACTAGGATGTTTATAACCTTTCACATTAATACGGTTTTGTTTCAACATGTCATGTGTAGCTTGAGCAGGCAAATTGGTCACAAGGACATGTTTGTACCCCTTAAGATCTAAGGGCCTAATTCAGACCTGATCACACCTCTGCAAATTTGCAAAGGTTTGCGATTGGATAGTCGCCGCCAAGCCAGAGTGAAAATCCTCCACATGCCAGTCTGCGTACGCCGTGCAAAATGCTTTGCATATATGCCGGTCAGCTGCAAATCCGTTCGTAACTCACCATCAAACGTTTTTGGTCTAGTCTGTGTGTAGCCCAGGACTAACTCCTACAGTGCGTATAAAACAGGCTGATCCGGCTGGAGCTGACGTCATATACCCTCAAAACACTTGGGAACACCTGCGTTTTTCCTGACACTCCCAGAAAATGGCCAGTTACCACCCCCAAACGTTCGCTTCCTGTCAATCAATCTGCGTACGCCTCAGGGGCGCTTTAAGAGAGGAGGAGGCCCGTGTTCAGCCTCCTCCGTTCGGGCCCCCTCCTCTCTGCCCGGGGGCGCTGTAGAGTCTGAGCACTAGAGGGCTTAGACTCTACTGCTCATGCGCATATCTCCGGGAAAATGGCGCAGCGGCCATTTTCCCTGAGATTTCTCTACTGTATATGCGCGCAACTCCGTGAAAATGGCAGCAGAGCCATTTTCACGGTGTTCTAACAGCGCTGCGGATGCTGGCGCTGGACTTCGGAGGGGTGAGTATTTTATAAATGGGTGCAGCGTGTGCGGTGGGGGCCCCCTCTGGACTCAGGGGCCCGTGTGCACTACACACACTGCACCCATTATTGAAACACCAGTGGTACGCCTAGCAATCAAAAAAGACGCAGGATTTTTTTGCAGTTTGGCCTCGTGCCTGCACATTATAATCTGTACGCATGTGCAGTTGTTCTATAATTACTCGCTGTGCGACTTCACACAACAGCGATCAAGTCTGAATTAGGCCCTATGTCCGTTGGTAAAAATTGACAAAATGTACTAAGCTGTGTGTTTGAAAGTACAATTTTGATATTTACTTTTGTTTTATAAATAAGTTTCCACTCTGCATGAAGTGCAGCTCCCGACAAACAGCGTTCCTATGGAGATGTTAAAATTGTATGTTTGTATGTGATAGCCCCCTTCTTTTGGCTACTAACCTCATTCACAAAATAAGTACACTTGTTTGTTGAACTGAAAACTTGTGGGAGAAGAAATCATAGAAGTACCACCACCCAGCTATGAGTTTTTGAGAGAGAGCAGCCCCAACTCCAAACGTATAGACGCATACACTTCTAGTAAAAAAAAGGCTGTTTAGGATACGGTTCTCTTAGAATGGGCGCAGATGCGAAAAGTTGCTTTCATTGAGAGAATGTGTAGGCCGAGCGCAGATTCAATGTGGAATAAACTCCGGCTCCCTTATGCCAGCAAAGCTCTTGGAGATCAATGGTGGGGTTACCGATCCAACACTGTGATGACATTTAATTCCCAATAAAATATGCAGAGTCTGAGAATTCCAAAGTTCTTTTTGATGAAAAAGAGCCCATCTTTTGCAGGTGACTTAGATTTCCTGATGAAGCACCAGTTGGAGATTTTCTTGTATATGCTCAGTTGCCACTTGAATCTCAGGACGCAACAAGGTTAAGACTAGTCTTTGGGGAGGAGGATGTAGAAATCCGGCAGGAAATAAATCAATGGGACAATCCCAATCTCATTGGGCTGGTAAGGACTCTAGTTTTTTTGCTGAACACATTGGTACGGAAGGAGCAAAGGAGTTAAATTGACTGATGGTAGCACTTTGCTATAATCTGATGTTCAGGAGTTATTGACAGTGAGCATTTCTTGTGGCAGTGAAGTCCCCAAGAAAGGATTTGGGGTTTACTCCAATCAAGGGGAGCATGCAAGTGTAGCCAGAAAAGGCCCAAACTAATGTAGTTTACAGCCATTGGAAGCATGAAGAAGATTATTAGCTTACTACGGAGAGCATGGTCAAACTCTGGGTCTGATGGTGAATGGTAGCAGTAGGAATTTTGCTTCCATCTGCTCCAATTATACTGAGAGGAGACTACAAAAACACATTAAGAATTCTAAGCTCTTTAACTTTCTTGGCTGTAATGAAGTTCCTGCTTGCACTGGAATCCAAGAAAGCAATAGGTGACTCTGGTTGCTTATTTATCAGTAAGGAATCTTCCGTTGAAAATTGCGATGAGATATCCTCTTTCGGGTGGTATTGTACTGAGCCTAAACTAACCACCCATTAATCAGAGAGCCTTTTCTCATTTATCACACACTTGGGGCAATGGACAAGAAGGTGTGCTGGTTTCCTGCAAGACAGGCTAATTCTGGAACCTCTTTTCTCACTCCTTATGAGAGAGACGTAATTTCCCAATTTTCATTGGCTCTTCAGGGCTCACATGAGGGACTGAGAACAGGGGAGACAAACTGTAGCTGGAAGAACAGGACTGTCCTCTGCTTGAGTACTTATTCTATGGTGAAGATCCACTTTGATGCAGAGGGATATTAAATCATCAAAGGATGACAACAGCTCCCGGGAAGCTAATTTGTCCTGGATTTCTTCAATTAATCCCTGTAGAATAAAAACCCAGTCAGTTTTTAGGGTCCAAATTAAAGTTCAGGGGATTTAGCATCCATAGCTGAGATGAAGTTCCTGCTACTTGAACCAAAGCTGCAGGAGTTTGCACCTAGAGAGGCTAGATAGCATTAACACACTTCACAAAGGTCTGCAAATACTGTAATTCACAGCCCTCTGGTTAGGTTCCTGTACAGGGGTGAGTTGTAGAAGTGGCTTCCCATGGGCAGCACCAAAGGTATACCATGTAATCATGGCGGCAGCACCACCCCTCACATGTCAACAAACAAAATAGGTCCTGTATGCACATCGGCCCACTGGGAATCTGGCCAATCCGCACCTGTTCCTCTATACAGACTGGTGGGTATAAAGACAGTGAAGTGTATTCGACAGTTCATAACCAGATGGGCAATGCAGTACTAGGGGATTGGCGGAATCAGGTCAGGAAAATAGCCATTGTCAGAACCAGAAAGTCATAAGGAGCAGACAAGGAGAATCAGATGGACCAGATCAAAATACAGGTGATTATACTGGGAGATCTAACAGAACAGATGCTGATTACAGGATATTAGCCCATTACTATTTCACTAGAACAGAACAAAGACTCCATTTTATAGGAAGAAAATAAAAATTTTACACCAAATATGACATTTGGCATCCCTATCACTTTAAATTTCAACAAAAGCGGTGTGCGAGCCACAGTACCTGGAGTACTACTGCCTGTAACAGCCAGGAAGAGGAGAGCTGCCCACACCAGCAGCAAAGGAGAGGGAAGATATGCCAGCAGTTCCTGCAGCAACTGAGAGGGACCACAGAGGGATCACCTTGGCATGTACAATCTGGTCACCCGCCAGGAATAGAGGACCAGATGACCACCGCCATCAGACCCGGTAAGTATGATCCAGGCGCTCCTACATGCTGGTCAATGGAGTCTACAATAAACCCCTGACTTCATTTCGCTTATTTGTTGTCAGGATCATTCTTGCACCATGAAGTTTAAAGCCTAATGCAGTGTGATTTCCCCAAACCCCCAAAAATTGTTAATTTAGCAGGTCATAGTCTCTAAACGTTGACAGTAGTCTTATCTCCTTAGAGTTTAGTCCATGAACATGTAGTTACAAAAACATTCACTCTTCACATTTGCGGCTTTGAATTGCCTTTTGTATTTAATCTATCTTCTTTGTTTCTATACAACTTTAGATTTGCTTACAAAAATTATGTTTCCGAGAGTGATGCTGAAACTTTACAGCATCTAATTTGATAAACAAAATGAAAAAAAGTATGAAAATGACTTATACAGCGTTTTTGCACACAGTACTAGATGATGTGCAAACCATCAGTCATATGAAGTTTTTACCATTTGCAACTGCTCATATCTTAATGTTAGGTTATTTCAATTCTAGGCCATTATTCTCTAAAATAGTCTAATAAAATCACAAACATTGAAAACAAGTCTTCCTTATTAAACCACTGACTGCTCAAGACTTTGCAATCACTTACAGTATATAGTTGTTTCGAATAACTGACAAAGGGAAAACAATACCAGTGGTTTTAGCACTGAATGGGACTTGATCATATCGATTGAAATATTTTTATTTTCCCTAAATAAATAAGTGACCAATTGGAGGACATTTCTGAACGTAATGCAACCTATTCTCTACCCCAGTGGTTCTCAAACTGTATGTAAGAATTCATAAAAAAAATGAAGTCATAAGCAGGTTGTTGTCATGCTTTTAGGAATTATTACATAGAAAAAAAAATTGTAGCAGTTTGATACCTGTTCATGACTGACTTGGTCAATGTGCCAAGGGCATACCTCACACATTCGGTAGGACAGTCCCGATTTTTATGGCACTTTCCCACCTGCAGACCACAGTATGGAAGGAGGGTGGGGTGGTGGACTCTGTCACCCACTAATCTGTTAAGCATAACAAACACTGAATAAATACCATGCGTATGCACATGGAGATTCACAGGAGAGAGGGACTAGCGACACGTCCAACAGCTCCCTGAGCGATGTGCATGCGCCCAATGTGACAAAAATGGGGACATGTCTTGTGTGCATGACATTTCCTGCGAGGCTATGGTCCTTTGATGCTAGGCCATACCCACTAATTTCAGGTGCATTCTTCTGATGTGTCCAGGTGTCTCACTGTCCTCCGTGAAAAAATTGGGAGGTATGTAAGGGTGTGAAGGTGTGTTATGCTAGTTGGGCAGATGGAACCACCCACAAACCAAAAGTATGCCAGATTGGGGACCACTATAATTGTCATTTGGCATGGAACAACAGTTTTTGTTAAACTTGGAAAAATAGTTACCTGAAATCTATTGTATGTCTGCTGGAGAAGATTATTAAAATGAATGGATTATTTCTTTAACTAGCATATTAAGCATTCAGTTTAGATTAATTACATTTTTGAAAACTGACCCAGGTAATATCTTGCTCATTCTGCAATTAACTTCAGAACTTCACATGTCTCCACTCCAGTAGTATTTAGCAGTCAACATGCCATGCTGTATGAGTACTGCAGTCCTTATCTAATATCACAGTACTTTTCTACCACACTATTACTGATGCTTGTCATCTGAAACCATTGCAGGACTAAAAGCTGCTGACTATGGCTTTCAACAGTACAGTTCAGTTGCAACGTGTGCATCCTTTCATTGGTCTACCTGTATCAGGGAAAGAAATAATGTTATACTTCAAATAACATTTTCCAACAACTTGCCAGTTTATTGAACCAGCTCAACTGAACAAGAGCACCTAAAAATATCTTTGACTGCTTATCTGTGTTTGATCTTTTGCTTTACAACTCTTCCGGGTGATTCTTTTGGTGACTCTTCCCTATGGATTTTGGCCTAGAGCTATTCCATGGATTTGGACATCTTTGCTGGTATACAGACTTTAATTTTATCATGCATGGCGATATGGGGCCTAATTCAGACCTGGTCACTGCAACGTCAGTGATCGCAGGCTGAAGCCCTGTGCCATGTGCGCACGTGCAGCAGCTGTACTGTGCATGTGCACACAGTGAGACGCAAAGACATCTGACTTGTGCGATCGCCTCTGCATGATTGACAGGCAGAGGCAGGCGCAGGGAGGTCGGGGGCGTGTCGGCGGCATTGGGACTGCACGGTCTGGACAACACAGGCATGTTTGGACCATTTGCAGGGAGAACCGCGGCAGCTGCGTGATGTCACACGAAGCTGCTGCAAAAAAAACATGGCTGGTAGCTTGTGTGTGTGTGTGTGTGTGTGTGTGTGTATATATATATATATATATATATATATATATATATATATATATCATGACTTCGCAGCTAGTCTGCGTAGGCAGGGAGCTACTCGGCAGGTGCAAAAACATCGCCTTCGTGTGATGCTCTTGCACCTCTGCGTGGGGGTAGGACCCGGCCTGCGGGGCGGACCTGCCCTGTGCTTGGCGTCCCCCTGCATGCCTAAGGTCTGAATTAAGCCCATGGTTTGTTCCAGACACAGTTACTTGCTTTTTTTGCTTTACTTACAAACATGAATGTCTTGTTAATGAACTTCCTATAAAACAAGTAAAAACAGTAATTTAATGTTCGCTTTTTTGTGGGGATGACTATCTTATTTTCAATTAGCTTTCTCAGTTATATTACAGGAAATGAGTGCACTGCGATCTGCTATGTGACATAATACTTTTCATGCCTTACCAGCCCGTCAGATAAAGAGATGATTAAAATGCTGTAATAATCCTCACAGAGATGCACATCCTGATTTGCTGAGCCGTACATGGAAGAAGAATATTAACAAAGCACCAATTTCCCAAGTGCTCAAAACAATGTAAAATTATCTTTCCACATCTTGTACAGACAGGTCTGATTCCATTTCCTGTCAATCTGTCTCCCAGTACCCAGCAAACAACTAGGTTGTCAGAATGATGTAATGGCCAATGGGCCTAATTCAGAGTTGATCGCAGCAGCAAATTTGTTAGCAGTTGTGCAAAACCAGGGACGTGCAGTCAGGGGATGTCATTAATGATTACAATAATACAAAGAAGATACTTATGACACATATTCTGTGTCATAAGTATCTCCTTTATAGTATTCTAATCATTATCATGGTGTAAAATGGGGTTGGGAGGCACCGATCGTGGTGCCTCCCGTTGTGAATGGGAAAGGTGTTGAAGCGGGGAACGTGCGCAGACGGGGCCAAGCCATGGGCAGTAAAAGCCCATTGAAATTACATAGGAAAGCGGCACCATTAGAGGTGCCGCTTTCATACACGGACGTGCTTTTAACCCATGAAAGCACGCCCCTGTCAGTGAGGCCACAGTGATTGGCTAGCGGATCCGTCACTGGATCCGCTGTCATCACTTGGGGGGGACCGTGGAGGTGCGGGCGGCGGAGGTGCGGGCGGTGGTGATGGCAGGACATGGCAGGCAGGGATCCAAGATCGCTGCCTGCCATTCTGCAGAGTTTGGCAGTGGAGCGGTACCAGTTTAAAAAATGGCACCTGAGCGTCATTTTTTAAATTCAAGATGGCCACTGCGAGTCAATCACGGCTCGCCACGTCATCACCCCGCCCCCTCTGGCTGACTTATATAAGTCAATGCGAGGCAGCGGCATTAGTCCGACGGCTGAGGAGGAGCAATGAAGAGCACCTGAAGGAAGAAGACGCCGTGGATGTCCTGGATGTGCGGCGGCTATGCAAAAGGGCTTAACAGCCGCCACCTACCAGGTGAAGACGCCGGAAGCTCTGGGGAGGCAGCGGCCATGCAAAAGAGCTTAAGACACCGGAGGAAGAAGCCAGAAGCCCTGGGGAGGCGGTGTTCCCCCAGGTGAAGACGCCGAAAGCCCTGGGGAGGCAGCGCCCACCCAGCTGAAGACGCAGGAAGCCCTGGGAAGGTGGCGGCCATGCAAAAGAGCTTAAAGGCCTCCGCCCCTAGGTGCAGAAGCTGAGTAATAAAACTTTTTTTTAAAGACGGTGTTGTTTTTTTTTTTATATTTTCTTTACAGGTGGACTACAGGTGCCAGCGGGCCCTTTATGTCCGGGCATGCTGGCACTTGTAGTTCTCCAAGTGCCAGCATGCTGGGGCACGCTTGCTTGGACCTGTAGGCCACCTGTAAAGAACAATATTAACAAACAATGAGCCCAGTGCTATGCCTCGCACCCCTGGTGGCGTGGGTGCGGGGTTATCAGCCCAGTGCTGGTTGTTGCTCGGGAGGGGGGACCCCATTTTAATTTTTGGGGGCCCCACTTTCTGAGGAATTCCAGCCCTGGGCTGACTGGCTTGGGGGGCACTTTAATGGCATGGTAGGGGGACTACACACTGAGTGTCTCCCCTGCTATGGCATTATCCCCCCTGGCTGGTTCTGCCTGGAGCTGGTTTTAGTGATGTGTGGGGGGGACTACACTTTTTTTTTATGGGGGGGGTGTTTAGCTGCCAGTGCCTCACCAGCCACTGACCTCACCGCACGTCACTGGGCAAACATATGCAGAGAGAGTTAGATTTGGGTGGGGTGTGTTCAAGGTGAAATCTAAATTGCAGTGTAAAAATAAAGCAGCCAGTATTTACCCTGCACAGAAACAATATAACCCACCCAAATCTAACTCTCCCTGCAAATGTTGTATCTGACCCACCTGCAGTGCACATGGTTTTGCCCAACTGCTAAAAAATTTGCTACTGCGATCAACTCCGAATTATCCCCAATGTGACGTGCTAAGATAAGCACATTTCTAAAGAATTGTGGTTCATTTTAAACTTTGAACTTTAACGAGGCAATTTGCCAATAAATTAAACATTACAGATGCAGCAAATATAACATGACACCAGGGGCATCACAGTTTTAACATATATATTTTTCGGTGTGTTAATGCAGTAACATAATTGTTTCCCATCTGTAATATAGGGGGTGATTCAGACCTGATCGCTCGGCTGCTCATTTTGCTGTCCTGTGTTCAGACAGTCGCCGCCCAAGGCGAGTGTATATTCTAGGGATGTGCACTTGAAATTTTTCGGGTTTTGTGTTTTGGTTTTGGGTTCGGTTCCGCGGCCGTGTTTTGGGTTCGACCGCGTTTTGGCAAAACCTCACCGAATTTTTTTTTGTCGGATTCGGGTGTGTTTTGGATTCGGGTGTTTTTTTCAAAAAACCCTAAAAAACAGCTTAAATCATAGAATGTGGGGGTCATTTTGATCCCAAAGTATTATGAACCTCAAAAACCATAATTTCCACTCATTTTCAGTCTATTCTGAATACCTCACACCTCACAATATTATTTTTAGTCCTAAAATTTGCACCGAGGTCGCTGAATGACTAAGCTAAGTGACCCTAGTGGCCGACACAAACACCTGGCCCATCTAGGAGTGGCACTGCAGTGTCACGCAGGATGGCCCTTCCAAAAAACACTCCCCAAACAGCACATGACGCAAAGAAGAAAAAAAGAGGCGCAATGAGGTAGCTGTGTGAGTAAGATAAGCGACCCTAGTGGCCGACACAAACACCTGGCCCATCTAGGAGTGGCACTGCAGTGTCACGCAGAATGGCCCTTCCAAAAAACACTCCCCAAACAGCACATGACGCAAAGAAAAAAAGAGGCGCAATGAGGTAGCTGTGTGAGTAAGCTAAGCGACCCTAGTGGCCGACACAAACACCTGGCCCATCTAGGAGTGGCACTGCAGTGTCACGCAGGATGGCCCTTCCAAAAAACACTCCCCAAACAGCACATGACGCAAAGAAGAAAAAAAGAGGCGCAATGAGGTAGCTGTGTGAGTAAGATAAGCGACCCTAGTGGCCGACACAAACACCTGGCTTATCTAGGAGTGGCACTGCAGTGTCACGCAGAATAGCCCTTCCAAAAAACACTCCCCAAACAGCACATGACGCAAAGAAAAAAAGAGGCGCAATGAGGTAGCTGTGTGAGTAAGAAAAGCGACCCTAGTGGCCGACACAAACACCTGGCCCATCTAGGAGTGGCACTGCAGTGTCACGCAGGATGGCCCTTCCAAAAAACACTCCCCAAACAGCACATGACTCAAAGAAGAAAAAAAGAGGCGCAATGAGGTAGCTGTGTGAGTAAGATAAGCGACCCTAGTGGCCGACACAAACACCTGGCCCATCTAGGAGTGGCACTGCAGTGTCACGCAGGATGGCCCTTCCAAAAAACACTCCCCAAACAGCACATGACTCAAAGAAGAAAAAAAGAGGCGCAATGAGGTAGCTGTGTGAGTAAGATAAGCGACCCTAGTGGCCGACACAAACACCTGGCCCATCTAGGAGTGGCACTGCAGTGTCACGCAGGATGGCCCTTCCAAAAAACACTCCCCAAACAGCACATGACGCAAAGAAGAAAAAAAGAGGCGCAATGAGGTAGCTGTGTGAGTAAGCTAAGCGACCCTAGTGGCCGACACAAACACGTGGCCCATCTAGGAGTGGCACTGCAGTGTCACGCAGGATGGCCCTTCCAAAAAACACTCCCCAAACAGCACATGACGCAAAGAAGAAAAAAAGAGGCGCAATGAGGTAGCTGTGTGAGTAAGCTAAGCGACCCTAGTGGCCGACACAAACACCTGGCCCATCTAGGAGTGGCACTGCAGTGTCACGCAGGATGGCCCTTCCAAAAAACACTCCCCAAACAGCACATGACGCAAAGAAAAATGAAAGAAAAAAGAGGTGCAAGATGGAATTGTCCTTGGGCCCTCCCACCCACCCTTATGTTGTATAAACAGGACATGCACACTTTAACCAACCCATCATTTCAGTGACAGGGTCTGCCACACGACTGTGACTGAAATGACGGGTTGGTTTGGACCCCCACCGAAAAAGAAGCAATTAATCTCTCCTTGCACAAACTTGGCTCTACAGAGGCAAGATGTCCACCTCATCATCATCCTCCGATATATCACCGTGTACATCCCGCTCCTCACAGAATATCAATTCGTCCCCACTGGAATCCACCATCTCAGCTCCCTGTGTACTTTGTGGAGGCAATTGCTGCTGGTCAATGTCTCCACGGAGGAATTGATTATAATTCATTTTAATGAACATCTTCTCCACATTTTCCGGAAGTAACCTCGTACGCAGATTGCTGACAAGGTGAGCGGCGGCACTAAACACTCTTTCGGAGTACACACTTGTGGGAGGGCAACTTAGGTAGAATAAAGCCAGTTTGTGCAAGGGCCTCCAAATTGCCTCTTTTTCCTGCCAGTATAAGTACGGACTGTCTGACGTGCCTACTTGGATGCGGTCACTCATATAATCCTCCACCATTCTTTCAATGGTGAGAGAATCATATGCAGTGACAGTAGACGACATGTCCGTAATCGTTGTCAGGTCCTTCAGTCCGGACCAGATGTCAGCATCAGCAGTCGCTCCAGACTGCCCTGCATCACCGCCAGCGGGTGGGCTCGGAATTCTGAGCCTTTTCCTCGCACCCCCAGTTGCGGGAGAATGTGAAGGAGGAGATGTTGACAGGTTGCGTTCCGCTTGACTTGACAATTTTGTCACCAGCAGGTCTTTGAACCCCAGCAGACTTGTGTCTGCCGGAAAGAGAGATCCAAGGTAGGTTTTAAATCTAGGATCGAGCACGGTGGCCAAAATGTAGTGCTCTGATTTCAACAGATTGACCACCCGTGAATCCTTGTTAAGCGAATTAAGGGCTCCATCCACAAGTCCCACATGCCTAGCGGAATCGCTCCCTTTTAGCTCCTCCTTCAATGCCTCCAGCTTCTTCTGCAAAAGCCTGATGAGGGGAATGACCTGACTCAGGCTGGCAGTGTCTGAACTGACTTCACGTGTGGCAAGTTCAAAAGGTTGCAGAACCTTGCACAACGTTGAAATCATTCTCCACTGCGCTTGAGACAGGTACATTCCACCTCCTATATCGTGCTCAATTGTATAGGCTTGAATGGCCTTTTGCTGCTCCTCCAACCTCTGAAGCATATAGAGGGTTGAATTCCACCTCATTACCACTTCTTGCTTCAGATGATGGCAGGGCAGGTTCAGGCGTTTTTGGTGGTGCTCCAGTCTTCTGTACGTGGTGCCTGTACGCCGAAAGTGTCCCGCAATTCTTCTGGCCACCGACAGCATCTCTTGCACGCCCCTGTCGTTTTTTTAAAAATTCTGCACCACCAAATTCAAGGTATGTGCAAAACATGGGACGTGCTGGAATTTGCCCATATTTAATGCACACACAATATTGCTGGCGTTGTCCGATGCCACAAATCCACAGGAGAGTCCAATTGGGGTAAGCCATTCCGCGATGATCTTCCTCAGTTGCCGTAAGAGGTTTTCAGCTGTGTGCGTATTCTGGAAACCGGTGATACAAAGCGTAGCCTGCCTAGGAAAGAGTTGGTGTTTGCGAGATGCTGCCACTGGTGCCGCCGCTGCTGTTCTTGCGGCGGGAGTCCATACATCTACCCAGTGGGCTGTCACAGTCATATAGTCCTGACCCTGCCCTGCTCCACTTGTCCACATGTCCGTGGTTAAGTGGACATTGGGTACAACTGCATTTTTTAGGACACTGGTGAGTCTTTTTCTGACGTCCGTGTACATTCTCGGTATCGCCTGCCTAGAGAAGTGAAACCTAGATGGTATTTGGTAACGGGGGCACACTACCTCAAAAAATTGTCTAGTTCCCTGTGAACTAACGGCGGATACCGGACGCACGTCTAACACCAACATAGTTGTCAAGGCCTCAGTTATCCGCTTTGCAACAGGATGACTGCTGTGATATTTCATCTTCCTCGCAAAGGACTGTTGGACAGTCAATTGCTTGGTGGAAGTAGTAAAAGTGGGCTTACGAATTCCCCTCTGGGATGACCATCGACTCCCAGCAGCAACAACAGCAGCGCCAGCAGCAGTAGGCGTTACACGCAAGGATGCATCAGAGGAATCCCAGGCAGGAGAGGACTCGTCAGAATTGCCAGTGACATGGCCTGCAGGACTATTGGCATTCCTGGGGAAGGAGGAAATTGACACTGAGGGAGTTGGTGGGGTGGTTTGCGTGAGCTTGGTTACAAGAGGAAGGGATTTACTGGTCAGTGGACTGCTTCCGCTGTCGCCCAAAGTTTTTGAACTTGTCACTGACTTATTATGAATGCGCTGCAGGTGACGTATAAGGGAGGATGTTCCGAGGTGGTTAACGTCCTTACCCCTACTTATTACAGCTTGACAAAGGCAACACACGGCTTGACAAATGTTGTCCGCATTTCTGAAGAGCTGATTTTTTTGGTATTTTCACCAGGCATGTCAACGGCCATATTCCTCCCACGGACAACAGGTGTCTCCCCGGGTGCCTGACTTAAACAAACCACCTCACCATCAGAATCCTCCTTGTCAATTTCCTCCCCAGCGCCAGCAACACCCATATCCTCCTCATCCTGGTGTACTTCAACACTGACATCTTCAATCTGACTATCAGGAACTGGACTGCGGGTGCTCCTTCCAGCACTTGCAGGGGGCGTGCAAATGGTGGAAGGCGCATGCTCTTCACGTCCAGTGTTGGGAAGGTCAGGCATCGCAACCGACACAATTGGACTCTCCTTGTGGATTTGGGATTTCGAAGAACGCACAGTTCTTTGCTGTGCTTTTGCCAGCTTGAGTCTTTTCAGTTTTCTAGCGAGAGGCTGAGTGCTTCCATCCTGATGTGAAGCTGAACCACTAGCCATGAACATAGGCCAGGGCCTCAGCCGTTCCTTGCCACTCCGTGTGGTAAATGGCATATTGGCAAGTTTACGCTTCTCCTCCGACAATTTTATTTTAGATTTTGGAGTCCTTTTTTAACTGATATTTTGTGTTTTGGATTTTACATGCTCTGTACTATGACATTGGGCATCGGCCTGGGCAGACGACGTTGCTGGCATTTCATCGTCTCGGCCATGACTAGTGGCAGCAGCTTCAGCACGAGGTGGAAGTGGATCTTGATCTTTCCCTAATTTTGGAACCTCAACATTTTTGTTCTCCATATTTTAATAGGCACAACTAAAAGACACAGAGGTAGCTACAGCCGTGGACTACCGTACTGTGTCTGCTGCTAATATAGACTGGATGATAATGAGATGAAATCAATATATATATATATATATATATATATATATATATATATATTAACAACAATCGAAAATCAGAGGCGGCACTCAGAGTCTTGTAAAGCAGTGAAAAAAACTTGTATTTGTGAGGTCAACGTTTCGGGGACCACCTCCCCGTCTTCAGGACAAACAAATAGTGAAAACAATGTGCAATAAATACCTACTTACCCCCCTCCTCTTTCTGATCTCCCCGCCAGCGTCCGCCGCGGACACGCCAGCCGCACTTCCGGTATAGTGTTCTGCTTGTTGCGTCAAAGCCGGAAGTGACGTGTCGATGTGGGCCGCGTGACCATGGCAACGCTGAAGGGGAAAGAGAAACAGAGAACACATAACTCTTTAATCAAAACAGACACCCGATCGCCAGTGCCCGCTTGCAATCAAGAGACTCCTCATTTTTAAATGCATCAATCACATTCCAATAAAAAGTGCTATTAAAACATCATAAAATTCATATACAAAATATGACTAAGGCCTAATATTAAAAATTACAATATAAAACATTGAAAAACATCCTTGTGTTCCCATTAACCCTTTTTATACCTACTATGTGAAAATTAAACATATCATAAGACCTGCACTACCAACAAATACTTAATATTTGTTTGGAAGTCAGGATGGGTGCTTTGCTATACTGTGATGCTAAACTGAGCACCTAAATTCCTCTCTCCAGTGGTGTCTTAAAAATTAATTCACTTAATTGGGTACTAAGCTGCATGTTGGATCTATAGAATGACTCGAACCTATGCTTCTATTCTCATCTTCTATCTATTTTCTCCCTTCAGGTGACACGTATATGTATGGCTCCCTACCATTTCTACTTTGGAGGTGGAGCTCTACCCTAGCTTTCTACTTATTTCTGAATTCACACAAAATTAATCAGCCCTAGACTATCATTCAGACCTTTCGGTTTCAGAGTATTTAGCCTGTGGATCCATCTGGACTCCAATTGTAATAACTGTTGTCCTCGATTCCCACCTCTGATCGATACTGGCACATGATCAATGATCCTGTGTTTGAATGTAGCCATGCCATGTCTGTTTTCCAAAAAGTGCCTGGCCACAGGCTGATCTCCACTGCCAGTGGCCAGCGCATTGCGTATTGCCTGCCTGTGCTGCGCCATTCTTGTCTTGAACTGGCACTCAGTTTTGCCAATGTAATAGCGCCCGCACGGGCATATAATGGCATAAATCACGAATTTGGTGCTGCACGTCAACGGCCACCTAATGGGGAACTTCTTCCCTGTATAAGGATGTGCTATGTGATCTCCAGGTGACATATGGGAACAGGTGGTGCAACCTGTGCATTTGTAACACCCATTTTTACGTGATAAAAAATTCGTGGCTGGGGATGCTTTAAGTTTGGACATATCTGTTTTTACAACGATGTCCCTGATGCTTTTGCCTCTTTTGTGGCTAGGCATCAACCTTTTGTCTTTAAAGATTTTTAAATCTGGATCGGACGTGACAATAGGCCAAAACTTCCGTACCTTCTGTTTAATGGCACTACTCCTGGTGGTAAATTCATTAACCCATGGGATGACATTCGTCATATCCCTAACTGCCGCTGGTTGCAGTAATTCTTCTCTCTTTTTACCTAGGGCTTTTGCCTTAGCTGCCTGTAATAGTTTTCTAGGGTACCCCCTTTGCAGAAATCTTTGTTCCATCTCATCCAGTTGGGCTAGCCTCAATTTATTATCGCTATTTACTCTGCAGACCCGTAGGAACTGGGAATAGGGAAGCCCCTTGATTGTCGCTGGGGGATGAAAACTATCATGTCTTAACATGGTATTTCGGTCTGTCGGTTTCTTATACAGACTCGTGTTTATCTGCTTATCCTGGATTCTAATGTGTATATCCAAGAAACAGATCTCTATCTTACTGCATGCAACTGTAAACTTAATGGGGCTAGTTGTGGAGTTGTGTGTCTCCACCAGTTTACTCAATGCTTGCTCTGTACCTCTCCAAAAGAGTAATAGATCATCTATATATCTATGATAAACAAAGAGGCACACTGCCACCGCCTTGTCAGCAAAGAAAAGATTTCGCTCCACCTCCCACATATACGAGTTTGCGAACGAGGGTGCCACGGATGACCCCATGGCACACCCCGTTCGTTGTCTGTAGTATGCCCCATCAAAGATGAAATAATTGTGGGTTAAAGTAAACTCCAACAACTGAATGAAAAACTCTACATCTGGTCCTACATAATGTGTGTTGCCTGTTATCAACTGCCTCACTGCCTGTAGACCCTGCGTGTGAGGTATACAGGTATAGAGGCTTGTGACATCTAAAGTGGCCAGTATAACGTCTGTTGGCACTTCCTTAATGGACTGGAACTTTCTCAGAAGCATGCTGGAGTCTTTCAAGTGGGACACCGTGTGTTGGATGCAGGGCTGTAAATATGTGTCAAGGTATACCGCTGCAGGCTCGCACAGAGACCCCCGGGCCGATATAATCGGTCTCCCCGGAGGCTTCTGTGCGTCCTTGTGTATCTTGGGAATTGTATAAAAAATAGGCGTGACTGGATATTCCGGGCAAAGTTTCCTGCCCACATCTGTTGTTATCACGCCCTCTTCCTGCGCTTTCTGTAACAATTTCCCTAGCTGTGCTCGGTATTCCTGTGATGGATCAAAGCTCAGCCTACAATAAGTGTCCTGATCATTTAGTAACCGGAGACATTCTGTTTTATATTCTGCTGTGCCCTGTACAACCACCGCTCCTCCCTTATCCGCGTTGCGGATCACGATATCTTTGCGGTCTCTTAGTCCTTTCAAGGCGGCTCGTTCCTCTTTCGATAGATTATGATGTTTGTGGGCAGTTATTTCACTCCCTGCTGTTTCCAGCATTCTGTGAAAAGTCTTTAAGGAGGGATTTTGAGAGACCGGATCAAACCGTGACTTAGGCCCCAAGCTCTGGATTCGTGGTGGTAATGTTACTTTATCCTTACTAGGGTGGCCGTTGACGTGCAGCACCAAATTCGTGATTTATGCCATTATATGCCCGTGCGGGCGCTATTACATTGGCAAAACTGAGTGCCAGTTCAAGACAAGAATGGCGCAGCACAGGCAGGCAATACGCAATGCGCTGGCCACTGGCAGTGGAGATCAGCCTGTGGCCAGGCACTTTTTGGAAAACAGACATGGCATGGCTACATTCAAACACAGGATCATTGATCATGTGCCAGTATCGATCAGAGGTGGGAATCGAGGACAACAGTTATTACAATTGGAGTCCAGATGGATCCACAGGCTAAATACTCTGAAACCGAAAGGTCTGAATGATAGTCTAGGGCTGATTAATTTTGTGTGAATTCAGAAATAAGTAGAAAGCTAGGGTAGAGCTCCACCTCCAAAGTAGAAATGGTAGGGAGCCATACATATACGTGTCACCTGAAGGGAGAAAATAGATAGAAGATGAGAATAGAAGCATAGGTTCGAGTCATTCTATAGATCCAACATGCAGCTTAGTACCCAATTAAGTGAATTAATTTTTAAGACACCACTGGAGAGAGGAATTTAGGTGCTCAGTTTAGCATCACAGTATAGCAAAGCACCCATCCTGACTTCCAAACAAATATTAAGTATTTGTTGGTAGTGCAGGTCTTATGATATGTTTAATTTTCACATAGTAGGTATAAAAAGGGTTAATGGGAACACAAGGATGTTTTTCAATGTTTTATATTGTAATTTTTAATATTAGGCCTTAGTCATATTTTGTATATGAATTTTATGATGTTTTAATAGCACTTTTTATTGGAATGTGATTAATGCATTTAAAAATGAGGAGTCTCTTGATTGCAAGCGGGCACTGGCGATCGGGTGTCTGTTTTGATTAAAGAGTTATGTGTTCTCTGTTTCTCTTTCCCCTTCAGCGTTGCCATGGTCACGCGGCCCACATCGACACGTCACTTCCGGCTTTGACGCAACAAGCAGAACACTATACCGGAAGTGCGGCTGGCGTGTCCGCGGCGGACGCTGGCGGGGAGATCAGAAAGAGGAGGGGGGTAAGTAGGTATTTATTGCACATTGTTTTCACTATTTGTTTGTCCTGAAGACGGGGAGGTGGTCCCCGAAACGTTGACCTCACAAATACAAGTTTTTTTCACTGCTTTACAAGACTCTGAGTGCCGCCTCTGATTTTCGATTGTTGTTGCATGTCAGGGAGAGGATCCCTGGGGAGGGCACCAGAGCAGGATACACCCTACGGGGGAGGACTGGAGTGCCAGAGAACATTTGGAATATATATATATATATATATATATATATATATATATATATATATATATATATATAATATCACTAGTACTGCAGCCGGACAGGTATATATATTTATTATGTAATGACTGATGACGGACCTGCTGGACACTGTCAGCTCAGCAGCACCGCAGACTGCTACAGTAAGCTACTATAGTAGTATGTATAAAGAAGAAAGAAAAAAAAAAACCACGGGTAGGTGGTATACAATTATGGATGGACGAGCGACTGCCGACACAGAGGTAGCTACAGCCGTGGACTACCGTACTATGTCTGCTGCTAATATAGACTGGATGATAATGAGATGAAATCAATATATATATATATATATATATATAATATCACTAGTACTGCAGCCGGACAGGTATATATATTTATTATGTAATGACTGATGACGGACCTGCTGGACACTGTCAGCTCAGCAGCACCGCAGACTGCTACAGTAAGCTACTATAGTAGTATGTATAAAGAAGAAAGAAAAAAAAAAACCACGGGTAGGTGGTATACAATATTATATATATATTATATACAATTATATATATATATATATATATATATATATATATATATATATATATATTAAACTCACTGGTGGTGATTATTAAACTGGTGGTCAGGTCACTGGTCAGTGGTCACACTATCAGCAACTTGCAAGTAGTACTCCTAAGCAGACAATCACAATATATATTATACTGGTGGTCAGTGTGGTCAGAATGGCAGTGTGGCACTCTGGCAGCAAAAGTGTGCACTGTACGTTATATGTACTCCTGAGTCCTGCTCTCAGACTCTAACTGCTCCCCACTGTCACTGTCTCCCCCACAAGTCAGATAATACAGTCACACTATCTATCACTTCAGCAAGTAACTACTAGTACTCCTCCTAATGCTCCCCAAAATTACTACTGTGTCTCACTCTCTTCTCTATAAACGGAGAGGACGCCAGCCACGTCCTCTCCCTATGAATCTCAATGCACGTGTGAAAATGGCGGCGACGCGCGGCTCCTTATATAGAATCCGAGTCTCGCGATAGAATCCGAGCCTCGCGAGAATCCGACAGCGGGATGATGACGTTCGGGCGCGCTCGGGTTAACCGAGCAAGGCGGGAAGATCCGAGTCGCTCGGCCCCGTGTGAAAAAAACTGAAGTTCGGGCGGGTTCGGATTCCGAGGAACCGAACCCGCTCATCCCTATTCACACGTACAAGTATGCGATTGCATGTGTACACCATATGAAAATGTCCCTCAGTCAGTGGACAGCTGCAAATCGGTTCGCACTACACTCACAATGATTTTCCCACTGTCTACAGTCTGCGCACAACCAAGAACTTACTCATACAATGCGAAGAGAAAAGGCCTATCGGGGCCGAAGCTGATGTCACACACCCTTCCTGAAAACGCTTGGGAATGCCTGTGTTTTCCCTAGAGATGTGCGGCAGCCACTTTCCATGTTTTGGTTTTGGATCTGGATCCTCACTTGTGTTTTGGATCTAGATTTGTTTTTATTAGAGATTAGCGGGTTTGGTTCTCAGAGAACCGAACCCTACTGGACTTTGCCTTCCGAGCACGGATTCGAGTCAGGCTCGTGTTTTCCCGCCTGACTCGGAAACCAGAACGAGGCAAAACATCTTCATCCCGCTGTCGGATTCTCGCGGGATTTGGCTTCCATATAAGGATCAGCGCGTCGCAGCCATTTTCACTCCAGTTTCGGAGAGTGTATTGAGAGGACGTGTCCTCAGTGTTTAGTGTCTTTGTGGGGGAGGGAAAGTGGGGTGGCGAGTCTTGTGCTGTCCAGTCCAGTGTAGTCAGTGTATTGTGCTGTATCAGTTCAGCCAGTCACAGTGTTGGTGTCCTCTGCTTCTATATGTCCCCAGTGCTGCTGGCTTGCATTTTTGCTTTGTTGTCCTGCATAAGACCAGGGGAAGTCTCTTGTGCATCAGTCCAGTGACCAGTCACAGTGGTGGTGTCCTCTGCTGCCATATATCCAGTGTAGCTGTACAAGTCCCTTACAGTGTTGTTGTGTTGTCGTGCATCAAAACAGTGGTAGTGTCCTAGCCATCAGTCATTCCAGTGACCAGGCAGTCACAGTGGTAAACACTGCAGCTATATGTCCACTGCTACAGTATTATAATAATAATAATAATAATAATAATAATAATAATAATAATAATAAAAACCACAAGTACCTTACAGTGGTGTTGTGTTGTGCTGCATCAGACCAGTGGTAGTGTACTGGCCATCAGCCTTCAGTCATTCCTGTGTCGCATATTTTGTTACATAACTCCGGAAACATAATGGAGAACAAAAATGTAAAGAATAAAATAGGGAAAGATCAAGAACCATTTCCTCCTAGTGCTGAAGCTGTTGCCACTAGCCATGACATAGATGATGAAATGCCATCAACGTCATCTGCCAAGGCCGATGCCCAATGTGATAGTAGAGGGCATGTAAAATCCAAAAAGCCAAAGTTCAGTAAAAAGAACCCAAAAAATAAATTGAAATGGTCTGAGGAGAAACGTAAACTTGCCAATATGCCACTTACGACACGGACTGGCAAGGAACGGTTAAGGCCCTGGCCTATGTTCATGACTAGTGGTTCAGCTGCACATGAAGATGGAAGCCATCATCCTCCCGCTAGAAAAATTAAGAGTTAAGCTGGAAAGAGCACAGAAAAGAACTGTGCGTACTGAGATGGTATCACAAATCCCCAAGGAGAGTCCAAATGTGTCGGCGGTTGCGATGCTTGACCTTCCCAACACTGGACGGGAAGAGGTAGATCCTTCCACCATTTGCACGCCCCCTGCAAGTGCTGGAAGGAGCACCCACAGTCCAGTTTCTGATATTCAAATTGAAGATGTCACTGTTGAAGTACACCAGGATGAGGATATGGGTGTTGCTGGCGCTGAGGAGGAAGTTGACGATGAGGATTCTGATGGTGAGGTGGTTTGTTTAAGTCCGTCACCGAGGGAGACACCTGTTGTCCATGGGATGAAGAAGCCCATTGTGATGCCTGGGCAAACTACCAAAAAAGCTACCTCTTCGGTGTGGAATTAATTCTCCACAAATCTGGACAACAGGTGTCAAGCCATCTGTTGCCTCTGTTAATCTGTAATAAGTAGGGGTAAGGATGTTAACCACCTAGGAACAGTGGCGTAAGTTCGTGCCAGTTGCCCGGAGGCAAGATAAATATTGGTGCCCCCTATTTCCTATATTAAGATAAATATATGTATGTATGTGTGCGTATATGTGTGTGTGTGTGTGTGTGTGTGTGTGTGTGTGTGTGTGTGTGTGTGTATATGTAGTGTTCTGAAAAAAAATGTATATACTGTATTTAATACATTTGTCTTTTATTTTAAATAACACACTTCTTAGCAGTCATACCCAGGATTAGAACCCATGACCTGTTACACTAGCAGCAGACACTTTACTGATGGAGTTATTAGCTCCTGTAGAGGAAGCATGAGAATTCTAACTAGGGGGGTCATTCCGAGTTGGCTCGTTGACGATTTTCGCAACGGAGCGATTAAGGCAAAAATGCGCATGCGCTTAGTATTTTGGCACAAAACTTAGTAGATTTACTCACGTCCGAACGAAGAATTTTCATCGTTGAAGTGATCGGAGTGTGATTGACAGGAAGTGGGTGTTTCTGGGCGGAAACTGACCGTTTTTTGGGAGTGTGCGGAAAAACTCAGGCGTGCCAGGATACAACGCGGGAGTGTCTGGAGAAACGGGGGAGTGGTTGGCCGAATGCAGGGCATGTTTGTGACGTCAAACCAGGAACAAAACGGGCTGAGCTGATCGCAGTGTAGGAGTAAGTCTCGAGCGACTCAGAAACTGCTAAGAATGATTTATTCGCAGTTCTGCTAATCTTTCGTTCGCAATTCTGCTAAGCTAAGATACACTCCCAGAGGGCAGCGGCCTAGCGTGTGCAATGCTGCTAAAAGCAGCTAGCGAGCGAACAACTCGGAAAGAGGGCTTATATGTGTAATTGTCAGAGAAGTATCTTCATATAGTTAAAATTCTCATATTTCCTATACAGGAGCAAACTGCTTCATCAGTAAGGTGTGTGCTTCCAGTGTAATAGGTTGTGGTTTCTAATCCTGGGTGTTACACTTGTAAAATGTGTATATTCAGCACCATTAAAAGGGTGTGATTTGTAAGGTGCAGGGACCAGTGAGGAAGTCGGCCACTGAAAAGACAGTGTCCGCTATCAATTAACTTAATTCAATAGTGTCACAGAATGGGAGGAGAGGTGCCCCCCTTCAGAGCAGGAGCCCGGCGGCAGATGACTCCGTTGCCTCCCAGAGTTCTGCCTCTGCCTAAAACCATCCTCCCTTATACGTCACCTGCTGCGCATTCATCAGAAGTCATTGACAAGTTCAGAAACTTTGGGTGACAGCGGAAGCAGTCCACTGACAACTAAATCCCTTCAAACCACACCACCAACTCCCTCAATGTCAATTTCCTCATTAGACAGGAACACCAATAGCCCTGCAGGCCATGTCACTGGCAAGTCTGACGAGTCCTCTCCTAACTGGGATTCCTCCGATGGATCCTTGAGTGTAACGCCTACTGCTGCTCGCGCTGCTGTTGTTGCTGCTCGGAGTCGATCCCAGAAGAGAAGTCGGAAGACCACTTGTACTACTTCAACTAAGCAATTGACTGTCCAACAGTCCTTTGCAAGGAAGATGAAATATCACAGCAGTCATCCTTTTGCAAAGTGGATAACTCAGGCCTTGACATGTGGATAAGTGGAGCAGGGCAGACTAAGGACTATATGACTGTGACAGCCCACTGGGTAGATGTATTGCCTCCCGCAGCAACAACAGCAGCGGCGGCACCAGTAGCAGCATCTCGCAAACGCCAAACGAAAAATTGCGGGCCACTTTCGGCATTCAGCCACTGCGTGCCGAAGACTGGAGCGCCAGCAAACACTCATGAACATGCCCTGCCATCAGCTGAAGCAAGAGGTGGTAACGAGGTGGAATTCAGCACTCTATATGCTTCAGAGGATGGAGGAGCAGCAAAAGGCCATTCAAGCCTATACATCTGCCTACGATATAGGCAAAGGAGGGGGAATGCACCTGACTCAAGCGCAGTGTAGAATGATTTCCATGTTGTGCAAGGTTCTCCAACCCTTTGAACTTGACACACGTGAAGTCAGTTCAGACACTGCCAGCCTAAGTCAGGTCATTCCCCTCATCAGGCTTTTGCAGAAGCGGCTGGAGAGATTGAAGGAGGAGCTAAAACAGAGCGATTCCGCTAGGCATGTGCGACTTGTGGATGGAGCCCTTCATTCGCTTAACCAGGATTCACGGGTGGTCAATATGTTGAAATTAGAGCACTACGTTTTGCCCACCGTGCTCAATGGGTTTAAAGCCTACGTTGTATCTCTTTCCGGCAGACACAAGTTTGCAGATGTTCAAAGACCTGCTGGTGAGACAATTGTCAAGTCAGGCGGAACGTGACCCGCCAACAGCTCCTCCTTAATTTTCTACCGCCACTGGAGCTGCCAGGAAAAGGATAAAATTTCCAAAACCACCTGCTGGCGGTGACGTAGGGCAGTCAGGAGCAAGTGCTGACATCTGGTCCGGACTGAAGGATCTGCCAACGATTACTTACATGTCGTCTACTGTCACTGCATATGATTCTGTCACCATTGAAAGAATGGTGGAGGACTATATGAGTGACACAGTCTGTACGTATACAGGCAGGAAAAAGAGGCAATTTGGAGGCCCTTGCACAAACTGGCTTTATTTTACCTAAGTTGCCCCCCTTCCAGTGTGTACTCCGAAAGAGTGTTTAGTGCAGCCGGTCAGTTGTCAGCGATCGGCGTAGGAGGTTACTTCCAGAAAATGTGGAGAAGATGATGTTCATCAAAATAAATTATAAATTTCTCCGTGGAGACATTTACCAGTAATGGCCTCCAGAAAGTACACAGGGACCTGTGATGGTGGATTCCAGTGGGGACGAATTAATACTCTGTGAGGAGAAGGATGTACACAGTGAAAGTGGTGAGGAATCTGAGGATGAGGTGGACGTCTTGCCTCTGTAGAGCCAGTTTGTGCAAGGAGAGAGTGATAGCTTCTTTTTTGGAGCGCGCCCAAACCAACCAGTCATTTCAGCCACAGTCGTGTGTCAGACCCTGTCGCTGAAATGATGGGTTTGTTAAAGTGTGCATGTCCTGTTTATACACCATAAGGGTGGGTGGGAGGGCCCAAGGACAATTACATATTGCACCTCTTTTTTTATTTATTTTTGCATCATGTGCTGTTTGGGGACTATTTTTTTAAGTGCCATCCTGTCTGACACTGCAGTGCCACTCCTAGATGGGTGAGGTGTTTGTGCCGCCCACTTGGGTCGCTTAGCTTAGTCATCCAGCGACCTCAGTGCAAATTGTAGGACTAAAAATAATATTGTGAGGTGTTCAGAATAGACTGGAAATGAGTGAAAATTATGGTTGAGGTTAATAATACTATAGGATCAAAATTACCCCCAAATTCTATGATTTAAGCTGTTTTTGAGGTTTTTTTTTTTTTTTTTCTTAAACACCCGAATCCAAAACGCATCCAATTCCGACAAAAATCCGAAAGGGTGGTTTTGCCAAAATGCATCCGAATCCAAAACACGACCGCGGAACCGAATCCAAAACCAAAACACAAAACACGAAAAATGCCCGCTGCACATCTCTACTTTTTCTTCTTTGCATCATGAGCTGTTTGGGGCCTTTTTTTTTTTTATATCTGCCCTCCTGTCTGCCACTGCAGTGCCACTACTAGATGGCCCAGGTGTTTGTGCTGCACACTTTTGTCGTTTAGCTTAGTCATACAGCCACCTCGGTGCAACCTTTTGGCCTAAAAACAATATTGGCCCTCATTCCGAGTCGTTCGCTCTGTAATTTTCTTCGCATCGCAGTGAAATTCCGCTTAGTACGCATGCGCAATATTCGCACTGCGACTGCGCCAAGTAATTTTACAATGAAGATAGTATTTTTACTCACGGCTTTTTCT
Source organism: Pseudophryne corroboree (assembly GCF_028390025.1). Taxonomy (NCBI): domain Eukaryota; kingdom Metazoa; phylum Chordata; class Amphibia; order Anura; family Myobatrachidae; genus Pseudophryne; species Pseudophryne corroboree. The sequence continues at coordinate 193,636,510 of NC_086446.1, read as the reverse complement.
TCGCTCTGGCGAACGTAGTGTGATTGACAGGAAATGGGTGTTACTGGGCGGAAACACGGCGTTTTCGGGGCGTGTGGATAAAAACGCTACCATTTCCGGAAAAAACGCAGGATTGGCCGGAGAAACGGGGGAGTGTCTGGGCGAACGCTGGGTGTGTTTATGACGTCAAACCAGGAACGACAAGCACTGAACTGAACGCAGATGCCGAGTAAGTCTGAAGCTACTCTGAAATTGCTAAGTAGTTTGTAATCGCAATATTGCGAATACATCGGTCGCAATTTTAAGAAGCTAAGATACACTCCCAGTAGGCGTAGGCTTAGCGTGAGCAACTCTGCTAAATTCGCCTTGCGAGCGATCAACTCGGAATGAGGGCCATTGTGAGGTGTTCAGTATAGACTGGAAATGAGAGGAACTGAATGTTATTGAGGTTAATAACACCAAAGGATCAAAATTACCCCCAAATTCTGTGATTTTAGTCTTCTTCTTTTTTTTTTTTTTTTTTTTTTTTTTTTATCATCCAGATCCAAAACCAAAACACGAAAGAGTGGTTTTGGCAAAACCAAGCCAAAACCAAAACACGAAAGTTGGAATTAGAACCAAAACACAAAACACGAAAAATGCCAGACGCATATCTCTACCTTAGATACAGTATGTAGTGACTGCTGACCATATGTGACATGATATTGCAGCAATGATCAGGCAGGTGGCCTGGAAACTACTGTAAAGGCAAAATTGTGCTATATTGAAATTTATAAATTATTCAATACTTTTGGTTAAAATAGGACAGCAGGGGGTATATTTACTAAAAGTTGGTTTTTGATAGATTTTCTGTTTAAGGGTCTAAATCGCACATTTACCAGCAAATGATTTTTGACATTGTTTAATAAAAAAAAGTAAAAAATCATCCGTTTTGTAAATGTGTGAATTAGACCCTGAAACATAAAATCAATTAAACACTGACCCAATGTCGTCCAAAGATAGATCAATATAAACCATAATCGACTCTTAGTACTAGCTTTTTATGGTGGTGCTGGATCTCAAGGGGTTTGGTGCCTTTTTGTCAGGGTTAGGGGGATGGTCACATGCTGCCCTTTAAGAGGATTCGGTAGAGAATGCCGGCAGTCAGATAACCGACCGTTGCGTCCTGACGATTAGAATCCCGACAGGGGAAGTTAAGTATACTAACCATCCCCAAATATCACCCTAACCCTCCCTCCACACAGCCTGAAACTAACCTCCCGCTGTCTCCCCCCGCTGTCTAACCCTCCGTCGTGGCGCCTGAACCTAATCTTACCCCCCGCGACCTACGTCTCCAGTGTACTGGTACTTGCTCGTTCGGGATCCTGGCAGTCGGGATTCTGGTGCTGGGTAGGTGACCCTATTCGGGATGCCGGTGTCTGGATCCTGGCGTCAGCATTTCGACTGCCGGGTTCCCGACCAGCGGGATCAGCAGTATACCATACCTAGTCCATTTTGTCAACAAAGAAATAGATTGTGCATGAATGCTAGTAATACCATGAGAGCAGCAGCATGTTGTAGTTTCTCTACACTGATTTAGTGTTTGGCGTAAGAGCTTAAGGTCAATCTAAAGTTTTACTGAAGACTCTCCTACATTCGATCAAATAATACAAATTCAGAGATTTCATTGGTGTGTGACAGTATTACCTATTTAGATTAAACGGCAGCAATTCACTCTCCATGGCCACATGTTTTACTTGTTGTGTCCAAAAGCAGTTTCTGAATATTGAATAGCAGTAGTGCTGGCAAAGAAGTAAATGGTCCATGTATACACTGACATCATGATACTCTGTGACAGTCTCCGAGTTTTAAAAGATAGCTCCATCTTTAGCTCAGCCAGTTCTAGCTAAATGGTGTTTGTCTGTGTGTGGTTGGGGCTAAAAGACAAACCCCAGTTTGTGCTGGAGGATAATATATAACTGAGCTCCAATACAGCTGTTTCATGGAGCTCTAGTGAAAGTTATGGGCAGTCTGCTGCAGAGAAAGTGGACATAGGGCCTCAGTCAGTGTGGCTCGCTGCGAATTGGGCGATTATCAGCAGACTGCGTATGCGCTGCAAAAGCACTGCGTGTGCGTGAAGGCCAAACTGTGATCACAGCCTAAGTGAAATGCAATCGCAATTTGACAGGAAGTGACCGTTCGTGGGTGTTTAATATGGCATTTGTGGGGAGTGGTTGGAAAAACGCAGGCGGGTCATGGCAGTGTTCGGGGAGTGTATCTGACGTCAGTGGCAATTGCTTGTGATTAAAAACACAGCGCTGTTGCGATTGCATTCTCATTATTCTGAATAGCCCTGGGTCAACCGCAACTGTCGATGGTACTTGGTTTCTGCGTCTGGATCACATTTCTGCTGATGCACACGCAGAATTGCGAACACATTGGTGGCCGACATTTACCATTCAGGGAGGCTCTTCACATGCGCTTTTCAGCAGTAGTTGCTTTGAGATGATTGCAATTTCAGTCTCAACAGCGATCCAACCTGAATAAGTCCCATAATTCTGTTTAGTCTGGCTGTTGCCTTCCTGAAGATACTCCCTTACCTTGTAACACAGAAGCATCCTTGATTGACAACAACTCTGCTTGGGGTTACATAGTTGGTGAGGTTGAAAAAAGACAAATGTCCATCGAGTTCAACCTATATTATAAAAATTAAATATAATTTGTATGCTGTAACCTTGAATATTTCTATCAGTTAGGAATGTATCTAATCCATTTTTAAACTTTATTTAGTGAGTGCACCATTACTACCTCTTCTGGTAGAGAATTCCAAATCCTTACTGCTCTTACTGTAAAGAATCCTTTCCTCCGTTGTGTATAAAAAAAAAATCTTCTAAGCACAGGGGGTGTCCTGTGTAGCGTTTTTTTGATAAACAGATCATCTGATAAGTCCTTGTATTGTCCCTTAATGTACTGTATTTATTAATAATGTCCCCTCTCTGCTGCCTCTTTTTCAGTGTAAACATATCTAACCTTGCGAGTCTTTCCTCATAATTCAGTGCCTCTAACCCCTTAACCAGTTTGGTGGCTCACCTCTGAACCCTTTCTAGTATCTTTTTTATAGTGAGGTGCCCAGAACTGTACACAATATTTCAGATGCGGCTGTACCAATGATTTATACAGTGGCAGGATTACACTCTTATCCCTTGTCTCCATTTACCGTTTTATGCAAGCTAACACCTTATTTGCTTTTGTTGCTGCATTTTGACATTGCATACTGCTACTGAGTCTATTACCGATGAGCACACCACCATTAACCTACATTTTCACCATTTAGTTTATATGCTGCCCAATTATTCCTAATCCCAAAGTGCATAACTTTACATTTTTCTATATTGAACCTCATTCTCCATTTGTCTGCCCAGACCTCCAGTCTGGATAAGTCATTCCGTAGAGACTTAACATCCTTATCTGAATTAATTATTCGACACAGTTTAGTATCGTCTGCGAAAATTGACACTGTGCTTTCTAGGCCCACTCCTAGGTCATTAATGAATATGTTAAACAGCAATGGCCCGAGTACTGAACCCTGCGGTATTCCACTAAGCACCGAGGCCCATTCAGAGAACTTCCCATTAATCACCACTCGCTGTTCCCTGTTGTACAGCCAATTACTTACCCAAGTACAAATAGTGTTACCCATCCCAAGATCTGTCAATTTGAAAATTAGTCTCTTATGTGGCACTGTGTCAAAGGCCTTAGCAAAGTCCAGAAAGACCACATCCACTGCTTTACCCTGATCAATAGTTTTGCTCACTTTCTCGTAGAAGTTTATTAAGTTAGTTTGACATGACCTGTCCTTCACAAAACCATGCTGGTTCCTATTAATAACCTTGGAAGTATCTAAGTACTCTAGTATATTATCCCTTAATATACCTTCCAGTATTTTCCCAACTATAGTTGTCAAACTTACTGGTCTATAGTTGCCGGGATGAGTATTAATTCCCTTTTTAAATATTGGGACTACCTCTGCTGTACACCAGTTCTTCGGTATCATTCCTGATGTAATTGGCTTCTAATATAGGGAATTGGTCTAAAACCACAGCGCTTTATGCTTATACCACCAAGAAATCTGTTAAATACTCCTAAAGGACCAAATCCCTGCTGCTCCCACCGGTGGTACTGCACCACCAATTACTAAATTACTTAAAAGATATTTTAAACAAGGGAGCGCTGGAACATGGTTACTTTATATCACAAATGTATTACAATCCACAAATAAACAATATAAAATCAAATTAAAATATCCGGATATTAAAACAGTAAAGTGCACTGATATTTAGTCTCTTGCTCTGGGCTCCACTATATACCGTCCATTTATGCAATCACAGTCCGTTCAATTCACCCTTTTATCCCATTAGTTGTAACTGGCTGTGGCCACGTTATGATTAAAATATGTTACAACTCTCTCCTTTAAAGCAAGCCAAGTTGTTACAGTCACTAGGATACTTTTTGGTGTGTAGCTGCCGGGGGAGAGCGCTGTGCTATATGTATGTGCACAGCGGTATGCTACGACCCCTTACGTCCCAGCCGCAGCGCGTCTTTGCAGAAATACTCACAGCCGCCTCGGCTTCCTTTGGGGTGCGGACCGCCTTGCACTTGGTCCCGCTATTGCCTTCTCCCCAAATGTGAGTTTCACATGTATTCTGTGCGGCACTGGGATCAGTTCGTGGAGCACTCCGGGCACCGGAATCGAGATGATGAAACCCCTCTTACGCGTTTCTCCGCCCACAGGGCCGGCGGTTTCGTCAGAGAATTATCCCAACAGTGTGGCTAATCCCTTTTTAAAGTGGGATAAGCCAATCACTGCACTAATTGGTTGGATTGCAATCAGCTGCTATAGATATATTCATGCATACTTATAAATACAAATTAAAAACATATACACAAAGAGTTTCAACAGTTTCTCATGGTGGTATACGGACAACAGATAATTAACTATGTACATTATCCTACAGATATATATATAACTCTTATTCAATACTAACACAGGAATAAGTTTATTTTAATCCAATTTAAATTAACTAAAACTGACCAGGAAAAATTCAATTAGTTAATAGGATGAGTGCCTCTAGAAAGCAATATGAGGGAAGTGAGGATAATCATGGGAGGAAAGGGGGGACTTTAGAGTATCATCCCGCCTATCGTAGTGGAAGAAACATCAGCTCACCTAATAGAGAGAGGATACGGTATGAAGAGAGAGGAGCAAGACCAAAGGAGGGATATATATCAGAAAGGGCCTTTTTGAATAAAGGTAAAGACAAAGAAGGTAATCCTCAAACTTTTTTAGGACAAAGGGAGAGGCAGAAGTGGGAAATGCAGAACAGATTCGAACAGCTACAAACAAACGGCATTACCCCAAAAAGGTCAAGGGAAGAAATAGAGGATGTAGAGGAGGAAAGAAGATACAATGCTAAAAACGTAAAAGTAGGTTAAGAAATAAAGGGATTTATAATTTGTCCTCTAGGACCCTTACAGAACATGAGAAAGCAGTTATTGCTAAGGGTTTGAAATTTGCACCATCAGCACAGCCCGATATTTTTGAATTATTTGTAGCACTCAATAAATTTACAAGAGATCTTTGCCGAAAGAGATATTTTATCAATACATCTCTCAAAAATAAAGAAATTGAAGGTGCGCCAATAATATTGAATGAGGATGATGATAACTGTTTATCTGCACTTAATTCCATGTTGCTAGAAAATAGACAAGGAGAACCATTGTGTACAAGTCAGCCCACCAAAATATTTGATTTATCAGAAAAAATTGAGGGGAATAGGAAATTTAGAAAGAAATCAGAATTTTATCCGCTACAGCATAAGAGTGCGTACATTGAGACTTTTTATACATCAACTCTGAACAATCTTCATCTTTTGTGCAATAAAAATAAAAAAGGAAGGGAAAGAGGAATGATAATTTGAATGGAAATGAACGACGAGCACTTATTTCTTTAAAAAAGTATAAAAATATTATAATAAAAAATGCGGATAAAGGGGGGGGGGGTTGTAATACAAGATGTATCCTCGTATTTGGAAGAGGCAAATAGGCAGCTCTCAAATGGGGTCTATTATCTTAAATTAAGTGTGAACCCTACTGAAAAATATGCATATGAACTGAGGACTCTCCTGGATAAGGCCCTGACCGAGAGAGCGATTACTAAAGATGAATTTATGTTTCTTTTCAACCCCACCCTATTATCCCCACATATTATCACCTTCCCAAAATTCACAAATCCTTGGTAGCACCACCTGGTCGTCCCATAATTTCTGGTGTTGGGTCCCTCACTTCTAATCTATCAGCATTCGTTGACTCTTTTTTTACAGGCTCACGTCATGGGTCTTCGATCTCACATCAGGGATACCACCCATTTTTTGAATTTGGTGGGTGAGATGGAGTGGAAACAGGACTATGTCTTTTTGACCTGCGATGTTGAATCGCTTTATACCAACATCCCACATCTTGAGGGTATAGAAGCCTGTCGCCACTACCTTAATGCTGATGTGGGTTTGATGCCCGAACGATGTGAGTTTGTATTAGAGTCAATTGAATATATTTTAACTCACAATTATTTTTTATTTAATTCACAGTTTTATCTTCAAGTGCACGGTACCGCCATGGGCACCAGGTTCCCCCCTAGCTTTGCTAATTTATATATGGCCTCTTCAAAGAGCAATATCTGTGGGGGGGGTCCATATAGGGCGAACCTGGTGCTGTATGGTCGGTACATAGATGATCTTTTTATAATTTGGGATGGGGTTTCTAGTGTTTCTTCATTTATGTCCTATATTAATTATAACACTTTCGGCTTAAATTCATGCACTCTTGTCACTCTTCACACATAAGTTATCTGGATATCGCTCTGTCGGTCAGGGAAGGAAGGATAGAAACTAGTACTTACAGGAAGGAGGTTGACTGTAACAGCTATTTGAATTACAATAGCTGTCACAGTCAGAAGTGGAAAGATAACATACCAGCAGGACAATATTTAAGGATGAGGAGGAACTGCACCGAATTGAGTGGGTTCCAGGAACATGCTGCCATATTAACTGATGCTTTCTTGGATCAAGGATACCGGCTAGGACTATTAGAGAGATCAGTGGAGAGAGCAGTACTGCAGGACAGGGGTTCTCTCTTGTCTAAGACTAATGGTGTAAAGACTAAATCCACCGATGCTTTTGAGAATGATAATAAAAAGATACTTCCTTTCATAACTAAATATAATACCTGCTCTAAAGAAATTAAAAAGGTGTTAATTAAGAATTTTGAAATTCTCAAACTGGATGCTACATTGCATCCATGTTTGGGTGAGTCAATAAAAGTAGTTTTTCGGAAAGCGAAGAATATTAAAAATTATATCTCGCCAAGTTTTTTCCAAGGACAGAGAAAAGCCACATCTCTGTCAGATAATTGGCTTACAACCTTGAGAGGTTGTTATAAATGTGGCAGAAAGAACTGTTTGACCTGCCCACATATTGTTAATAGGAGCACAACTTCTGAATCGTAGATTTCGGGACAAAGGTTTGATATAGAGACGATTATTAATTGTCAACAGACATTTGTCATATATTTGATTAGCTGTAATTGTGGGAAGCAATATGTGGGTAGAACAACAAGGAGTTTAAATACGAGGTTTCTCGAGCATAGGAGAAATGTATTGAAGAAGAACTTAAAGCACAGCCTCTCAAAACATGTAGTATGTTGTCATGCTGGGGATGTTAATGTATTAAAAGTGCAAGGTATCGAATTTATAGCACCGACACCAAGAGGTGGAGATAGATTTAACCGTTTGTGCACAAGAGAGGCGTTCTGGATTTTTTCATTGGGGACCCTCACTCCAGATGGCCTAAATGAGAATATTGAAATGAACAACATTGGAGGCTGTTAGCTTGAAATGTTTAGGTCTCTAGGTATATGTTTCAGGGGTGGGTGGGGATCTTTCTTTCTTTCTTTCTTTCTTTCTTTCTTTCTTTCTCCTTCTCTATGTATAAAACTGTGGCCTTTTTGATGGTTTTGAATTAATATTAGAAGATTGTTTAATAATAAAACAGATAATTAAATAAAATTAATAAAATAGGGTTCAGGTATGTCCTGTCTGAAAACACTTGATGAGATAAGAACTAGTTCTTTTTCCTCCTTTTATCCCTTTGCTAAAATAATACTATAAGGGTGGAGATGAGTGTTCATTATATATGACTAATGATCTGATAAGGTATATTTAATAAGGAGCTATTTCTGGAAATATTTGAGAAATATATTTTGGTTAATAACAATATTATTAATTATTAAGCTAGATTGTAGTCGGTCGCGGTGAGGAATCGAACCTGTGACTGTGGATATTGTATGCTGGGGAAAGATCCCTTGAGCTATAAGAGCTCTCCTCATGACACTCATCCTATTAACTAATTGAATTTTTCCTGGTCAGTTTTAGTTAATTTAAATTGGATTAAAATAAACTTATTCCTGTGGTAGTATTAAATAAGAGTTATATATATCTGTAGGATAATGTACATGGTTAATTATCTATTGTCCGTATACCACCATGAGAAACTGTTGAAACTCTTTGTGTATATGTTTTTATTTGTATTTATAAGTATGCATGAATATATCTATAGCAGCTGATTGCAATCCAACCCATTAGTGCAGTGATTGGCTTATCCCACTTTAAAAAGGGATTAGCCACACTGTTGGGATAATTCTCTGACGAAACCGCCGGCCCTGTGGGCGGAGAAACGCGTAAGAGGGGCTTCATCATCTCGATTCCGGTGCCCGGAGTGCTCCACGAACTGATCCCAGTGCCGCACAGAATACATGTGAAACTCACATTTGGGGAGAAGGCAATAGCGGGACCAAGTGCAAGGCGGTCCGCACCCCAAAGGAAGCCGAGGCGGGCTGTGAGTATTTCTGCAAAGACGCGCTGCGGCTGGGACGTAAGGGGTCGTAGCATACCGCTGTGCACATACAAATAGCACAGCGCTCTCCCCTGGCAGCTACACACCAAAAAGTATCCTAGTGACTGTAACAACTTGGCTTGCTTTAAAGGAGACAGTTGTAACATCTTTCTAATATAGGGGCCTCGATAGCTCGGAGTTAAGTTCCATAAGAACCCTGGGGTGTAGTCCATCCGGCCCCGGAGATTTATTTATCTTAATTTTACTTAGTCTCTCCCATGCTACATCCTCGGTTAACCATGTACTTAGCAACAAGTCATTATTATCACTGATGTTGTGCACTTCTCCCATCAATTGGTCCTCTCTCGTGAATATACTGATGAAAAGAATTTATTCAATAAATCTGCTTTTTCCATATCATCATTAATCAAGACATCCAACTTGCCCTTTAGTGGTCCAATATTTTCCTTTTTTAACCTTTTACCGTTTATATACTTAAAGAACTTTTTGGGGTTTGTTTTACTTGCCTTTGCAACTTGATTTTCGTTTTCTATTTTGGCTGCTCTGATTTCTTTTTGCATTTTTTGTTACATTCTCTGTAGAAGTGGAATATTTCCACCTTCCACTCAGACTTAAATGCTTTGAAAGGTCGCATCTTTTTAGCCATACATTCCTTAACCTTCATATTAAGCCACATTGGTTTGAATTTACGATTCCTGTTTTTGCTTACCTTGGGGATGAACAATTGAGTGTACTTCTTGAGTTCAGTTGTAAAAACATCCCACATTTCAGCCGTATTCTTACCATGAAACAAAATTTCCCAGTTGATGTCCTTCATTGCTTGTTTCAGCAAGTTGAAAAAAAAAAGTTAAAAGTCTTAGCTAGACCCTTATAGTGTTGTTTTTGGAAGCTGATATCAAATGTGTCCATATTATGATCGCTATTTCCCAAAGTCTCCCCTACTTTAGCATTTGTTATTATCTCTGTATTATTAGTTAGTACTAGGTCCAGTATTGTCCTTTGTCTAGTTGGTTCCTCGATTACCTGGGACAAGTAATGATCTTTTAGTGTGTTTAAGAATCTGTTTTCCCCTAGCTGTATTTAAGGCGGAGTCTGTTGAGGGAGAGGGACCTGTCAAGAGGGCGGGGTCACTCCTCAGAGGTCCTGATTCTGAGATAGACACAGTTGGGACCTCCTTTGCTTTACATTACGCTAATGTTTACATGCAACTTTATGCATATGCTGCTACAATGTCTTTCCCTGATGTACATCTATACGTCTGAATATACAAGGACTGATATGCCCACTTTCAGTGTCTACTGACACAGCTGTCATGCTTTTAATCTACTTCTGATTTTTATTGATTTTTCATTTTACAACCCCCTTTTTTTTAACGTTATATGTTTCAAAGTACAGGGAAGGGAGCAAACCATACTTGCCTACTTTTGAAAAGGCATTTCAGGGAGATTGTGAAAGTAACACCTATCAGCGCGGGGGTGTACTGCTACATCTGAGAGGCGTGTCATGAAAAAAACTTACATCCAAATGTAAATGAGCCCCAAAGTTAGTAAGATATACTTGTTGAAGAAAAGACACTGATATTTCTCATACGTCCTAGAGGATGCTGTGGTCCACTTCAGTACCATGGGGTATAGGCGGTTCTGCAGGAGCCATGGGCACTTTAAGATTTTTTCAGAGTGTGAACTGGCTCCTCCCTCTATGCCCCTCCTCCAGACCTCAGTTTAGAAAATGTGGCCAGGCAGACTGGTTGCACTCTAGTGGAGCTCTACTGAGTTTCACTAAAAGACTGTTAGGTTTTTTATTTTCAGGGAGGCTGCTAGCAACAGTCTCCCTGCTTCGTGGGACTTAGGGGGAAGAAGTAGGAACCAACTTCCTAAAGAGTTTCATGGCTTTGCTTCTGCTGACAGGACACCATTAACTCCTGAAGGGTACTGAACACTAGTGATGAGAGGGTTCGGATCCTCGGGATCTGAACCTGCCCGAACTTCACCTTTTTTTGCACAGGTCCTGAGCAACTCGGATCCTCCCGCCTTGCTCGGTTAACCCGAGCGCGCCCGAACGTCATCATCCCGCGGTCGGATTCTCGCGAGATTCGTATTCTATATAAGGAGCCGCGCGTCGCAGCCATTTTTCACTCGTGTATTGGAGATGATCGTGAAAAGATGTGGCTGGCGTCCTCTCAGTTTCTATGTTCAGTGGGCTGCAAATATCTGTGCTCAGTGTGCTGCAAATGTCTGTGCTCAGTGTCCTAATTGCTTTATTGTGGGGACTGGGGACCAGCAGTATTATATAGTAGGAGGACAGTGCAGAGTTTTGCTGACCAGTGACCACCAGTATTATACGTTCTCTGCCTGAAAAACGCTCCATATCTGTGCGGCATTGTAGTATATAGTAGGAGGACAGTGCAGAATTTTGCTGACCACCAGTATAAATATATATATATATATATATATATATATATATATATATATATATATATATATATATATATATATATATATATATATATATATAGCAGTACGGTACAGTAGTCCACTGCTCTAATTCTGTGTCGTCAAGTATACTATCCCATCCATACCTGTGGTGCATTTCAGTTTTGCACAGTTTGCTGGCCACCAGTATATAATATATAGCAGTACGGTACAGTAGGCCACTGCTCTACCTACCTCTGTGTCGTCAAGTATACTATCCATCCATACCTGTGGTGCATTTCAGTTTTGCACAGTTTGCTGACCACCAGTACATAATATATAGCAGTACGGTACAGAAGGCCACTGCTCTACCTACCTCTGTGTCGTCAAGTATACTATCCATCCATACCTGTGGTGCATTTCAGTTTTGCACAGTTTGCTGACCACCAGTATATAATATATAGCAGTACAGTACAGTAGGCCACTGCTCTACCTACCTCTGTGTCGTCAAGTATACTATCCATCCATACCTGTGGTACATTTCAGTTTTGCACAGTTTGCTGACCACCAGTATATATAATATATAGCAGTAGGGCACAGTAGGCCACTGCTCTACCTACCTCTGTGTCGTCAAGTATACTATCCATCCATACCTGTGGTGCATTTCAGTTTTGCACAGTTTGCTGACCACCAGTATATAATATATAGCAGTACGGTACAGAAAGCCACTGCTCTACCTACATCTGTGTCGTGAAGTATACTATCCATCCATACCTTTGGTGCAATTCAGTTTTGCACAGTTTGCTGACCACCAGTATATAATATATAGCAGTACGGTACAGAAGGCCACTGCTCTACCTACCTCTGTGTCGTCAAGTATACTATCCATCCATACCTGTGGTGCATTTCAGTTTTGCACAGTTTGCTGACCACCAGTATATAATATATAGCAGTACAGTACAGTAGGCCACTGCTCTACCTACCTCTGTGTTGTCAAGTATACTATCCATCCATACCTGTGGTGCATTTCAGTTTTGCAGTTTGCTGACCACCAGTATATATAATATATAGCAGTAGGGCACAGTAGGCCACTGCTCTACCTACCTCTGTGTCGTCAAGTATACTATCCATCCATACCTGTGGTACATTTCAGTTTTGCACAGTTTGCTGACCACCAGTATATAATATATAGCAGTACGGTACAGTAGGCCACTGCTCTACATACCTCTGTGTCGTCAAGTATACTATCCATCCATATCTGTGGTGCATTTCAGTTTTGCACAGTTTGCTGACCACCAGTATATAATATATAGCAGTACGGTACAGTAGGCCACTGCTCTACCTACCTCTGTGTCGTCAAGTATACTATCCATCCATACATGTGGTGCATTTCAGTTTTTGTGCGCAGTATATATAGTAGTTGGCCATTGCTATTGATAAATATATTACTGGCATATAATTCCACACATTAAAAAATGGAGAACAAAAATGTGGAGGGTAAAATAGGGAAAGATCAAGATCCACTTCCACCTCATGCTGAAGCTGCTGCCACTAGTCATGGCCGAGACGATGAAATGCCATCAACGTCGTCTGCCAAGGCTGATGCCCTATGTCATAGACAAGAGCATGTAAAATCCAAAAAAACAAAAGTTCAGTAAAATGACCCAAAAATCGTCTGGGGAGAAGCGTAAACTTGCCAATATGCCATTTACGACACGGAGTGGCAAGGAACGGCTGAGGCCCTCTCCTATGTACCTCATGACTAGTGGGTCAGCTTCACATGAGGATGAAAGCACTCATCCTCCTGCTAGAAAACTTAAAAGACTTAAGATGGCAAAAGCACAGCAAAGAACTCTGCATTCTTCTAAATCACAAATCCCCAAGGAGAGTCCAATTGTGTCGGTTGCGATGCCTGACCTTCCCAACAGTGGACGGGAAGAGGTGGCGTCTTCCACCATTTGCACGCCCCCTGCAAGTGCTGGAAGGAGCACCCGCAGTCCAGTTCCTGATAATCAAATTGAAGATGTCACTGTTGAAGTACACCAGGATGAGGATATGGGTGTTAATGGCGCTGGGGAGGAAATTGACAAGGAGGATTCTGATGGTGAGGTGGTTTGTTTAAGTAAGGCACCCGGGGAGACACCTGTTGTCCGTGGGACGAATATGGCCATTGACATGCCTGGTCAAAATACAAAAAAAATCACCTCTTTGGTGTGGAATTATTTCAACAGAAATGCGGACAACTGGTGTCAAGTCGTGTGTTGCCTTTGTCAAGCTGTAATAAGTAGGGGTAAGGACGTTAACCACCTAGGAACATCCTCCCTTATACGTCACCTGGAGTGCATTCATCAGAAGTCAATGACAAGTTCAAAAACTTTGGGTGACAGCGGAAGAAGTCCACTGCCAACTAAATCCCTTCCTCTTGTAACCAAGTTCCTGCAAACCACACCACCAACTCCCTCAGTGTCAATTTCCCCCTTAGACAGGAAAGCCAATAGTCCTGCAGGCCATGTCACTGTCAAGTCTGACGAGTCCTCTCCTGCCTGGGATTCCTCCGATGCATCCTTGAGTGTAACGCCTACTGCTGCTGGCGCTGCTGTTGTTGCTTCTGGGAGTCAATCGTCATCCCAGAGGGGAAGTCGGAAGACCACTTGTACTACTTCCAGTAAGCAATTGACTGTCCAACAGTCCTTTGCGAGGAAGATGAAATATCACAGCAGTCATCCTGCTGCAAAGCGGATAACTCAGGCCTTGGCAGCCTGGGTGGTGAGAAACGTGTTTCCGGTATCCACTGTTAATTCACAGGGAACTAGAGAATTGATTGAGGTACTGTGTCCCCGGTACCAAATACCATCTAGGTTCCATTTCTCTAGGCAGGCGATACCGAAAATGTACACAGACATCAGAAAGAGTCACCAGTGTCCTAAAAAATGCAGTTGTACCCAATGTCCACTTAACCACGGACATGTGGACAAGTGGACCAAGGTAGACTCAGGACTATATGACTGTGACAGCCCACTGGGTAGATGTATTGCCTCCCGCAGCAAGAACAGCAGCGGCGGCACCAGTAGCAGCATCTCGCAAATGCCAACTCGTTTCTAGGCAGGCTACGCTTTGTATCACCGCTTTGCATAAGAGGCACACAGCTGACAACCTCTTACGGAAACTGAGGAACATCATTGCAGAATGGCTTACCCCAATTGGACTCTCCTGGGGATTTGTGACATTGGACAACGCCACCAATATTGTGCGTGCATTACATCTGGGCAAATTCCAGCACGTCCCATGTTTTGCACATACATTGAATTTGGTGGTGCAGAATTATTTAAAAAACGACAGGGGCAGTTGTGTGGTAGACCCTGTCGCTGAAATGATGGGTTTGTTAAAGTGTGCATGTCCTGTTTATACAACATAAGGGTGGGTGGGAGGGCACAAGGGCAATTCCATCTTGCACCTCTTTTTTCTTTCATTTTTCTTTGCATCATGTGCTGTTTGGGGACTATTTTTTAAATCTGCCATCCTGTCTGACACTGCAGTGCCACTCCTAGATGGGCCAGGTGTTTGTGTCGGCCACTTGGGTCGCTTAGCTTAGTCACACAGCTACCTCATTGCGCCTCTTTTTTTTTTCTTTGCATCATGTGCTGTTTGGGGACTATTTTTTAAATCTGCCATCCTGTCTGACACTGCAGTGCCACTCCTAGATGGGCCAGGTGTTTGTGTCGGCCACTTGGGTCGCTTAGCTTAGTCATCCAGCGACCTCGGTGCAAATTTTAGGACTAAAAATAATAGTGTGAGGTGTTCAGAATAGACTGGAAATGAGTGTAAATTATGGTTATTGAGGTTAATAATACAATGGGATCAAAATGACCCCCAAATTCTATGATTTAAGCTGTTTTTGAGGGTTTTTTGAAAAAAAAACACCCGAATCCAAAACACACCCGAATCCGACAAAAAAATTTCAGGGAGGTTTTGCCAAAACGCGTCCGAATCCAAAACACGGCCGCAGAACCGAATCTAAAACCAAATCACAAAACCCGAAAAATTTCCGGTGCACATCACTACTGAACACTAGCTGCGGCTATGCGCTCACTCCCACAGCATGCTGTCACCCCTCTAACAGAGCCAGAAGTCAGAAGACTGGCGAGTAGTATTACCGGAGGTCTGCAGAGAGGGCTTAAGGTACCGCGCAGCGAGCGGGAACGCTGCGCGAACATGCTATCCATAACACAGTGCACAGCACTCTCACTGGCAAGAGGTGGCATATGATGCTGTGGCACAGTCCTACACCCCCGCCAGTATAAATATCTAGCTCAATAGCTGAGGAAAAACACGCCATTGCAGGGGCGGGGCTTCTTCCTCAGGCAGCCAGCACACTGCTCAGCACCATTTTCTTCCAGCAAAAAGCAGGGGAAGAAACGCTGCTCTCCTCTCAACTTCTGATTCTAGTATCAAAGTGCAAAAAAGGGGGGGAAAGTGTATATTGTGGTACTATAACCTATTATTGGCAATATATATAACGCATAAAGTCTCTGTGTACAAAGTACTTGTCACAGGGATTTTGTCTCTGTGTACAAAGTACACGACACAGGGATTTTTTCTTTAGGCGCTGAGTTGTGGACTGGCAATTTCTTTCTGTGTCCCTCTGACAGATTTTACTGTGGGTCTGTCCCCTATAAGCCCCTGAGTGTCTGTGGTGTGATTGTGCATGTGTGTGACATGTTTGAGGCAGGGAGCTCTTCCCCTGAGGGAGCCATTTTAGGGACACAGAGTTGTAATGTGGTGGAGCTGCTGTCACACCAAGAGCCTGACTGGGTGAAAGAATTACATGATAGTGTGAATCATATCAGTAAGAGATTGGATAAGTCTGAGTCTCATGCAGAAAACTGAAAAAAATCTGTTGAAGATGTGATTTTTAATAGTTATGCCTTTTCATCCACAGGGGACCCCTCTGGGTCACATAAGGTAATTTGCACAAGTAGTACAAACTGATACCGACACGGACTCTGATTCCTGTGTCGAGACTAGTGTTTCCCGGGGAATAGATCCAAAGTTAGCGGAAAACATTCAATACATGATTTTTGCTATAAAGGAGGTGTTAGAAGTTACGGAGCCCCCTCGTGTACCACAGGAGAAGGCTTACGTTAATAAAGAAAATTAATGTAACTTTCCCTCCATCTCATGAGCTGAACAGTCTCTTTGAGGGAGTCTGGTTTAACCTGAAAGGAAATTTCAGATTCATTGCACTCTCCCTGACAGTACTTCAACAACGCGGTTGGATTATAAATTTTCCAAAGTCATAGTTGGAACCGACGACAAGATTGTCCTTTCTGGGGATGATACTAGACACAGAGGTACAAAGGGTATTTCTTCCAGTATAAAAGGCTCTGGAAATCCAGAGAATTGTCAAACGGATTCTGAAGCCAACAAGAGTGTCGATTCATCAATGCATTCGGTAGTTGGGAAACATGATAGTGGCCTACGAGGCCATACAGTTTGGACAATTCCATACCAGAATATTCCAGTGGGACCTGTTGGACAAGTGGTCTGGATCCCATCTCCACATGCGTAAGAGGATAATCCTGTCATTCAAAGCCAGAATTTCACTTCTGTGGTGGCTACACAGTTCTCACCTACTAGAGGGACGCAGGTTCGGGATTCAGGACTGGGTCCTAGTAACCACGGATGCAAGTCTCCGATGCTGGGGAGCAGTCACACAGGGGGAAAAGCTTCCAAGAAAGATGGTCAAGTCAAGAAACTTGTCTTCACATAAACGTTCTGGAGTTGAGAGCCATTTACAATGGCATTCTACAAGCGGTGCATCCTCTTCAAGATCAACCCTACAGATCCAGTGGGACAATGTAACAGCAGTCGCGTACATAAACCATCAGGGCAGAACGAAAAGCAGAGCGGCAATGGCAGAGGTGATAAAGATTCTCCTTTGGGCAGAAAGAAATGCAAGAGCTCTGTCGGCAATTTTCATTCCGGGAGTGGACAACTGGGAAGCAGACTTCCTCAGCAGAGACTATCTCCATCCAGGAGAATGGGGCCTCCACCAAGAAGTCTTCGCAGAGGTGACAAGTCTTTGCGGAGTTCCTCAAGTAGACATAATGGTATCTCGTCTCAACAAGAAGCTTCAGAGATATTGTTGCATGTCGAGAGACCCTCAAGCAATAGCAGTGGATGCACTAGTGACCCAGTGGGTGTTTCGGTCGGTATATGTCTTCCCTCCACTTCCACTCATACCGAAAGTTCTCAAAATCATAAGAAGAACAGGGGTTCCAGCGATCCTCATTGTCCCAGACTGGCCAAGGAGGGCTTGGTATCCAGATCTTCTGGAGTTGCTCATAGAAGATCCTCGGCCTCTTCCTCTTCGCGAGGACCTGCTGCAGCAGGGGCCGTGCGTGTATCAAGACTTACTGCGGCTACGTTTGATGGCATGGCTGTTGAGCGCCGGATCCTAGCCCGGAAGAGTATAACCAAAGAAGTCATTCCCACTCTTATTCAGGCCAGGAAAGGAGTAACGTCTAAACATTACCACCGTATTTGGAGAAAATATGTGTCTTGGTGTGAAACCAAGAAGGCTCCAATGGAAGAGTTTCAGTTAGGACGTTTTCTTCATTTTCTCCAGGCGGGTGTGGATGCGGGCCTACGATTGGGTTCATTCAAGGTCCAGATTTCGGCCTAGTCCGTTTTCTTTCAGAAACAATTGGCCTCCCTTCCAGAAGTTCAGACGTTCGTGAAAGAGGTTCTACTTATCCAACCTCCATTTGTGCCTTCTGTGGCATCTTAAAGTGGTGTTGCAGTTCCTTCAATCGGATTGATTTGAACCTCTCCAGGAGATAGAGTTGAAGTTCTCACTTGGAAGGTAGTCATGCTGTTGGCCTTGGCATCCGCAAGGAGGGTGTCTGAGTTAGGGGCCTTATCTCACAAGAGCCTTTACTTAATCTTCCATGAAGATAGGGCTGTGTTGAGAACTCATTAGAATTTTCTTCCAAAGGTGGTTTCTTCTGTCCATATAAACCAATCTATTGTGGTGCCAGTGGCTACTGACACCTTCGCTGGTTCGAAGTCTCTGGAGGTGGTCAGAGCTTTGAGTATTTATATCGCAAGAACAGCTCGGATACGGAAAACAGAGGCTCTGTTTGTCCTGTATGTTCCCAACAAGTTTGAGTGTCCTGCTTCTAGGCAGATTATTGCGCGCTGGATCAGAAGTACGATTCAGCATGCTCATTCCACGGCAGGATTGCTGGTACCGAATTCGGTGAATGCCCATTCTACTAGAAAGGTGGGCTCTTCCTGGGCGACTGCCCGGGGGATCTTGGCATTACAACTTTGCGAGAAGCTACTTGGTCAGGGACAAACATGTTTGCTAAGTTTTGCAAGTTTGACACCTTGGCCGATGACGACCTAAAATTTGGTCAATTGGTGCTGCAGGAACATCCGCACTCTCCCGCCCGTACTGGAGCTATGGTATAACCCCATGGTACTGAAGTGGACCCCAGCATCCTCTAGGACGTATGAGAAAACAGGATTTTGATACCTACCGGTAAATCCTTTTCTCCTAGTCCGTAGAGGATGCTGGGAACCCAGCCCAGTGCGTACTTTACCTGCAGTTGTTAATTTGTTGAAAAGGTTTTCAGCACGTTTGCTGTAATGTTCATGCCCGTTGGCATGTGTTTTGTTGAAAGCCATGTTGTGCGGCATGGTTGAAGTGTGAGCTGGTATGAATCTCACCATTAACTTAAAAGTAAATCCTTTTCTCGCAATGTCCGTCTCCCTGGGCACAGTTCCTATACTGAGGTTTGGAGGAGGGGTATAGAGGGAGGAGCCAGTTCACACTCTGAAAAAGTCTTAAAGTGCCCATGGCTCCTGCGGAAACCGTCTATACCCCATGGTACTGAAGTGGACCCCAGCATCCTCTACGGACTACCGGTAGGTATCAAAATCCTGTTTTTGCAGGATTTTTTTGTGTATTGTGTTTTACAAGAGGTTCCATATACTGTAAGTGGCCACAAGAACCCTTTAAAATGCATGTAGCCACACGCTACATACAGCACAGTACAGAGAGAGAACACACACTACATACAGCATAGTACAGGGGGGGAGCACACACTACATACAGCACAGTACAGAGAGGGAACACACACTACATACAGCACAGTACAGGGAGGGAGCACACACTACATACAGCACAGTACAGGGAGGGAGCACACACTACATACAGCACAGTACAGGGAGGGAGCACACACTATACACAGCACAGTACAGGGAGGGAGAGCACACACTACATACAGCACAGTACAGGGAGGGAGCACACACTACATACAGCACAGTACAGGGAGGGAGCACACACTACATACAGCACAGTACAGGGAGGGAGCACAGACTACATACAGCACAGTACAGGGAGGGAGCACACACTACATACAGCACTGTACAGGGAGGGAGCACACACTACATACAGCACAGTAAAGGGAGGGAGCACACACTACATACAGCACAGTACAGGGAGGGAGCACACACTACATACAGCACAGTACATGGAGGGAGCACACACTACATACAGCACAGTACAGGGGGGAGCACACACTACATACAGCACAGTACAGGGAGGGAGCACACACAAGTAGTGAAACACAAACACAAGGGACCAGCGCAGCAGAATATGTCTCAGTAGCCAATCCGCCCCTGATTACATACATAGCCACCACATTATTACATCAATAGCACCACATAACACGAATAGCACCACATTACAGGTATAGCACCGCGCTACACGTATACCACCGCATTATACAACTACCACCACATTACACGTATAGCATCACATTATACGACTAGCACCACATTACACGTATAGCATCACATTATACAACTACCACCACATTACACGTATAGCATCACATTATACGACTAGCACCACATTACACGTATAGCATCACATTATACGACTAGCACCACATTACACGTATAGCACCACATTACACGTCTAGCACCACATTACATACACAGCCACCGCATTACATATGTAGCCACCACATTACATATGTCGTAGTCACTGCATTACATAAATAGGCCCATCATCATGGACAGACATTGGGCAGCTATAGGGCTGAAGCACTTTGCATAAGAGATTGTCCCAGGGCTGGTTGTGAGTGCTGCCTGATCAGCTGGCATCCTGAGAACAAGGTACATTCCGCTCCTGTCCAGTCCCCAAACCATACACTGTGACCGGGGACGCCCTAACCCTTACACTAACATGATAATGCAAATAATGTAATTAAAAATAATCTCTCTGCCGGGTCCCCTTCTCAGTTGCTGCTCTGGCCAGTTCGGTGAGAGTGCGGGAGCTGGGGTGGCAGCGGGTGCAGCAGCCATCGCTATGCTGCTGCTCCCCGGCTCGTTGAAGAGACCTTTGGCCAGGGCCAGGGAGAGGATGCTGCTGGGCTGGTTAACTTTCTCCAGGTCCCCCATTGGTAGAGCAGCTTCACCACTTTTCACGGCTAGCGGCATCTGGAAGTGCCCGCTAGCTTAACTTCCGGATTGCGTTACAAGGAACCCCAAGTACTGGAAGCAGTGTGAGCCAGCCCAGCATGAGTGTGAATTGGCCTGGCTGAGGGGGGTATGGGACCTTCCCATCGGAATCTGTCCTGGTGGGCCAATCCGCCCACGGAATAATAGGCTCAAATATCAACACACATACCTCTCAACAGTCTGAATTTTCACGGGACAGTCCTTTTATTTTGGACTGCCCTGCTGTCGCGCCCGCGTGTGTGTGGGAGGGGGTCAGTTGGGAAGCTCCTGTCACTTGCTGCTCTGTGGTGAATAGCGGCATGCATGCAGCGTCTATTCACAGGAGACAGAGGGACTGGGGGCATGCCAGCAGCTCATACAGCAATGGGCATATCCCCACAGTGATGGATTACAGGGGTGTGGCTTGTGATCAGGGCATTGCCATGAAACCACACCATTTTGCAGAGGCCACACCCCCTTTTTGGGAGAAGTTCTGACTTTTCAAGATGTTGGGAGTTATGAAAGCATAAACTGCATGGAATGATAAAACAATAAAATATAATCTGATTCTCCCTGTAATTCTGCCAACTAGCATAATTATCTCTATAGCGGAAAAATATCAAACGTTGGAGAGAAATAAAGTACCAACCAATCAGCTCATAACTGTCATTTTCAAAGACAGCCTGCAAATGACAGTTTGTAGCTGATTATACCGTTATCTTGTCTTAAAGGTGATCAGGCTTTAGCCTTTAAAACAATTCCTGGTGATTCTCCAGGCCAGGGTCATCAAATATCAAACAAACTGGTACTGTAGACTGAGCCTCAATAAAACAATTCCTGGTGATGCACCAGGTCACCAATTATCAACTAAACTGGTATTCAGATAGTCTCAGTAGATTAACCATCTTACTGGGTTGATGGTACAGGTTGAGTATCCCATATCCAAATATTCCGAAATACGGAATATTCCGAAATACAGACTTTTTTGAGTGAGAGTGAGATAGTGAAACCTTTGTTTTTTGATGGCTCAATGTACACAAACTTTGTTTAATACACAAAGCTATTAAAAATATTGTATTAAATGACCTTCAGGCTGTGTGTATAACGTGTATATGAAACATAAATGAATTGTGTAAATGTAGATACACTTTGTTCAATGCACAAAGTTACAAAAAATATTGGCTAAAATTACCTTCAGGCTGTGTGTATAAGATGTATATGTAACATAAATGCATTCTGTGCTTAGACTTGGGTCCCATCACCATGATATCTCATTATGGTATGCAATTATTCCAAAATACGGAAAAATCCGATATCCAAAATACCTCTGGTCCCAAGCATTTTGGATAAGGGATACTCAACCTGTATTGCTAATATTTTAATGTTGGTGAGTACTCACTGATATGTCAACACTTGGGTATTTTTTTTTTTTTGTAGTTCTTCCCTAGGTGGAGTGGCGGTGAGTCACAACCATTACTTATGCTGTGGTACCAAACAACTGAGTGGAAATCTGACATTAGGGTTATTCAGATGTGGAAGCAAACCAAAAAAGCAAGCAACTGGGCAAACGCATTTTGTATTGCAGGTGTGGCAGATGAAACATGTGCAGAGAGAGTTGGATTTAGGTGGGGTGTGTCCAAACTGAAATCTAAAAGTAGCCAGTATTTATCCTGCACAGAAACAATATAAATGTATTTACTCCTTTGCACTGCAAAATTATTTGTTCCAGATACAAACTTATGTGCTTTTTTGCCTTCCTTCCAAATCCTAATTGGGCCCAATGCCCTCTGCCTCAAATGGGGTAGAGAGGTCCAGACAGATTAGACTTGGCAGAGAGAAGGTTATTGGTGAATTTGGAGAAGAAGTCTTTGGAGCGTGCAGTATTATGGAGTTATTGTGAGGAGAGGAAGGCAAGAAAAAGTCTAGAGGATAATATAGGGGCTAATTCAGTAAGGATAGCAAATTCCGCCTACCCCCTCCCCCCCCCTGATGAAGCAGAAATTGTGATCGCCTCGCAATTTCTGCTTCCTCATAAAAATACTTGATGCCTCCTGCAGTCATAGCATAGCTGCGGCCGCAGGAGACCCGGCGCCATCTTACCCATCGCGGCGGCTGTGTGTGACGTCACGCAGCAGCCATGATCATGCCCCCCATTCACGCCGCACCGCCCACCATTCACGTCGCTCCGCCCCTGCAATGCTCCTTCTCCTCCTTGGAAACAGAGCGTTGCTGTCCCCACCCCCACCCCCGTGACTGCCTCTGCCTGATTGACAGGCAAAGGCAAACGCATTTTCTGCGGCCCCCCCACATGCGCCCGCATCTTTTCAGCAAAAATTCCAGTTGGATCGCACACTGCGATCCAAACTGAATTAGCCCCATAGTACGTTCGTTTCTGTGAATGGGTGAGACAAAAAGCCAGGGAGAGTTATAAACAAGAGGTGGACTCAATGAGGGTAGGATACGACAGGATTCTGATACCCTGCCGGCGGAGAAGGGCCGTGATCATGGCCATGACCTTGGTGAAAATCCGAGGGGCCGTGGCTTATCCAAATGGCAAAGCCTGGAATTGATAATGTAGGTTGCCAATAGCAAACCGCAGATATTGCTGATGCAAAATGGCAATAGGTATATACAGGTAAGCATCCTGTATGTCCAGGGATACCATATAGCTCTAGGGTTCCATCGCCAACACAATAGAGCGCAGGGTTTCCATACGGAATTTGGACACTCTCACAAATTTGTTCAAAGATTTGAGATTGAGTATAGGCCGGAAGGACCCATTAGGTTTCAGGACTAGAAACGGAGTCGAATAGTATCCTCTGCCTCTCTGGGACAGAGGTACCAGTACTACCAATCCTGTGTCCAGGTGTAGAGCCCGCGCTTTCAACGGATCCGAAGGAAGAACCGTTGTGCAGAACTGGCGAGGGGGATGTCTCTTGAAAGAGACAGCGTACCCGTGAGAGACAACTTCTCACACCCATGCGTCTGAAGTGGTCTTTAACCAGACCTGGGTGAATTGCAGAAGTCTGCCTCCCACCCTGGGATCCCCCAGGAGGAGGCCCGCCCATCATGCAGCGTGCTTGTCCTGTTTGTAAGCAGGCTGACGGGGGCAGCCCAGGATTGTTTAGATTTGGGCTTAGTGGCTTTGAAAGTATGAGTTTTTCTCGGGTATGTCTGACCCTTCACTTTTCCTGGAGGATGAAAGGAACGAAAAGTGGTACTCTTAGCCTTCGGAGCAGAAGGATTAGTACTTGGGAGAAACGCAGTCTTGGCAGACGCCAAGTCAGTCACAATCTTGTTCAGATCCTCCCCAAAGAGGATGTCTCCCTTAAAAGGGAGCACCTCCATGGTCTTTTAGGAGTCCAGGTTCACCTTCCAGGACCTCAACCACAGAATACGGCGAGCCAGTTTAGATGTAGTAGATGCCTTGGTCGCCATAACACCTGCCTCAGAGGACGCCTCCTGAATATAGTGGGAGGCGGTGGTAATATGAGACAGATATTGTCTGGCGGTTTCAGATATCTTCCTCCAATGCCTGAACCCATGCTTCAATTCCTTTGGCGGCCCAGGAGGCTGCTATAGTGGGTCTATGTACAGCACCGGTAAGGGAGTAAATAGACTTCAGGCATCCCTCCACACACTTATCCGTTGGCTCCTTCAGTGAGGTGACAGTGGTGACAGGCAGAGTAGATGACACCACAAGACGGGCAACATGAGAGTCTACCGGCGGAGGATTTTCCCATTTGTTACTCAACTCAGCAGGGATAGGATAACGAGCTACTGTAGCATCTTTTTAGACAGGGAGAATTTCTTTCCCGGAGAAGACCTGGATTCCTGACATATGTCAATTAAATGGTCAGAATGTGGTAAAACTACTTTAGCAACCTTCTAACGTTTAGACTTGTCAGGTTTCTTAGACACAGTAGTGGGATCTACCTCATTATCAATTTGTAGAATCAGCTTAATAGCCTCCACTAGGTCAGGGACATCAACCTGAGTTGTAGGTTCCTCATCAGTAAGCAACTGATTCAGTGTCAGACGGATCACTATATTCCCCATCCTCATCAGAAGAATTTTATGAAATGTTAGTGGATTGTGAGGAGGAAGCGGCCACCTTAGATGACCTCTTAACCCCAGCGGGGCGTGAGGTAGGCTATTGTACCACCAAAGATTGATTTAATTGTTGTTTCTGGGTAGACAGAGTCAGTTTACTAGAAGGGTATAAATCTGCACAAGATATGATATTTATTTTGTAGTATTTGTTTCTCAATTATATTATTGTCAAACCAACATCAAGCCTATTTAAACAAAATCAATTCAGCAATAGGTTGCTGGTGCTTCCGGAAAATAGTTCAGTAAACTGTAAATTGGGGTGTCGTCTTTTGAAAGGACAAAAGTCAAAAGCAACTATGGGGGTAATTCCAAGTTGATCGCAGCAGGAAATTTTTTAGCAGTTGGGCAAAACCATGTGCACTGCAGGGGAGGCAGATATAACATTTGCAGAGAGAGTTAGATTTGGCTGGGTTATTTTATTTCTGTGCAGGGTAAATACTGGCTGCTTTATTTTTACATTGCAAATTAGATTGCAGATTGAACACACCACACCCAAATCTAACTCTCTCTGCACATGTTATATCTGCCTTCCCTGCAGTGCACATGGTTTTGCCCAATTGCTAACAGAATTCCTGCTGCGATCAACTTGGAATTACCCCCTATGTCTTTTCCAGGGCACACTTAAGAAAATGAAAATATGAATAGATTAAAATTTAACTTTTATTAAGATATACTTAGAATGAAGGGAGCAGACGTTTCTATGTTAATAAACACACAAATGCTATAATTCTAGGCAAAGCGATTATGTGGTTGGGCGAAAATATGTATATTCCCTTATTTATCAAAAATACCTTTGTCTTCTAGCAATAGGAAATAATTATGGTAAAGGAGTCACTCCATTAGGCTCAGTGTAATCTAATTTTCAATTTGATCTGTATAATCTAAACAGTGTCTAAAGAACATAAAATACAATACACCAATCTGAAGTTGCTGACACATATAAGGCTTGTGTGTAAGTTTCATTTATGTTAACACATATATAATTGAACTATTATTCCTTAATAGGATTTTACTTCAATGTCTGAGGTCTGTGTTTTGTCCAAAAGTCGCAAAATGAATTCAGTGTGAGAGAGTAAAATACCTACGGTACCTAGTATTCCCTGGGGGTCTCCCATCCAGGTACTGACCAGGCCCTGCAGTGTATAGCTTTCAAGATCAGACGAGATTGTCTATGTGACACAGAGGATTAAAGCGGTATGATGTGACTGAAACACACAGTAAAACACACTAAATAGCATATACTGTGTAACACTATATATGAGACCCTGATGCACCTAGCCTCCCAGGGTACAGAATACAGTGATGGCAATAGGTGGGATACACTAATTAAATCCACACCGCAGCTACAGGCACACTCAGTCACAGTTATAATGCAAAAATTAATTTAGACAAAGACTAAAACTGCACTGGACTAGTAAAATCACATATAAATATATGTATAAACAGATATAACAATGCACAGTAGATACTGGATGTATATCTCAGGACACTTGTACTAAATGTTCAGGCTTGTTCTTAACTAACACTGTCTAAATTGACATGTAGAATACTTAAGTGACTGTAAAATCACAGCGCTGATGAGGCAGGCGGATTTACAGAGGAGACTTAGCCCAGCAGTACCGGAGATCAGACGCAGCTATGTGAGAAAATGGCGCCGAAATCTCAGTCCGGGAGTGAGGGAGAGTGATCAGCAGGAACACCAGCAGTAGATGGCGCCTGAAGCTGGGCGAGGGGCTACAGGTCAGCACCTTATTCCCTCTGCTGGTCCTCATCACCGGTTACTGTGGAGCCTATGTAATATGGATTTCTTAAAATCCGACCTGTGCTCCTTGCCCTGGTGGGTACAGTGGGGTCCCTGTGCAGTACAGTGTCCACGCAAGCATCGCTGTCCGTCTCCTGGGACCGCTACCGGAATGCGATTTACCGGTGGGTCCCGCCTGGGGGACCCTCTTACCTCCTCCCTGATGTGCAGCCACACGATCATGGAGAGCATCAGCGGCGGTGTGCCTATGAACCAGTGCACCTCTGCTGCAAGTACCAGGGAATTGGCCACGGGATTACGCCGCACTGCAGGGGACGTGATGGAGCCGCAGCACAGCATGTCAGAATGACATAGAAAGTGCTGTGGCCCTTGAAGTCTTCTAAAAAAGCTCTTTTCAGGGCTGCCTAGTGCAGCCCCTCAGTTAGGTGGCAAACTTAAAAACTGAACTCCAGTGTCCGGAGGCCGGGTTATAGAGGGGGCGGTGCAAGGCATCCTGGGAACAGTCAAAGCTTTAGCCTGTTGGTGCCTCGGATCAAGATCCAACTCTACACCCCCCGATGTACCCCATGGAACAGTGTATCCCACTGCAGAAAAAGGGGTTATTAATATTTAATCCAAAAAAATTTCACAGGGTTTGCCATGTGTGGTGTAGAGGTACGCTCTCCTGTGCTGCATTTTGTTATATAACTCCAGAAAAATATTGGAGAACAAAAATTTGGAGGATAAAATAGGGAAAGATCAAGAACCACTTCCTCCTACTGCTGCTGCTGCTCCTGCTGTTGTTGCTGCTGGGAGTTGATCGTCATCCCAGAGAGGAAGTCGGAAGACCACTTGTACTACTTCTACTAAGCAATTGACTGTCCAACAGTCCTTTGCGAGGAAGATGAAATATGACAGCAGTCATCCTGTTGCAAAGCGGATAACTGAGGCCTTGACAGCTATGTTGGTGTTAGACGTGCATCCGGTATCCGCCATTAGTGCAGTGGGACTGCAGTGCCACTCCTAGATGAGCCAGGTGTTTGTGCTATTTGGGGACTAGTTTTTTTTTTTTAAAGAGCCATCCTGTCTGCCACTACAGTGCTACTCCTAGATGGGCCAGGTGTTTGTGCCGCACACTTGTATTGCTTAGCTTGGTCATACAGCTACCTCATTGCACCTCTTTTTATTCTTTGCATGATGTGCTGTTTGGGGCCTAGTTTTTTGAAGTGCCATCCTGTCTGCCATTGCAGTGCCACTCCTAGATGGGCCAGGTGTTTGTTCCGCACACTGGGGTCGCTTAGCTTAGTCATACAGCTACCTAGGTGCAACTTTTAGGCCTAAGGTGTGAGGTGTTCATAATAGACTGGAAATGAATGTTATTGAAGTTAATAATACCGTAGGATCAAAATTTCCCCCAAATTCTGTGATTTTAGCTATTTTTATGTTTTTATTTTAAATCATCCAGATCCAAAACCAAAACCCGAAAGGGTGGTTTTGTCAAAACCAATCCAGATCCAAAACACCAGCATGGATCCAGATCCAAAAACAAAACACGAAATGTGCCCGCCTCACATCTCTAGTTTAAAAACCACTTAACTGGCATGGTCAGATTTCATGCGACTGCGCTGTCCCACCCTGTCCCCCCCCCCCCCCCCCCCTGTTTTTGATGAGGACATCAATTCTGCAGATGTGCATAATATAATGTTTAAATATTTAGAAAAATACTTTTTAAACTTTATTAAATAAAATAAAATTTAAAAAACAATGTTATTAACAGTTTTGAAGGGAAAAATCGTCAGTTAAGTGGTTTTTATAGCAGTTGCATCCTGGCATGGGGCAATATCTTGATTGATAATAAATATTTTGTAGTGGAAATGCAAAGCTGTGGGCTATAAGGAAGAAGTGTAGGAGACTTCCTACATACAAGTGAAGAGTGTTGGAAATGAGAGATTTAAAGGTAGTTGTTTTTTTTTAGCAATTGGACAGACCTGTAAAACAACAGGATACAGATTAAGTGGAAGAAGTCAGAATTACAGGATGATTTCCCCAATGGTATTGTTTTTCGCTGGACAGGAGCTCTTTTGCAGGTCTGATTGGAATGCCACAGCTGAGCCTCTGATCAACGGATGATAGTAGAGCAGTGCTGGCTTAGTTGATGGGAAGCTGAGAGTACTGCTAAGCAGATTGGTGGCCTGCTTGGACCTATCATAAAGATGATAATGATTTGAATTTTGCAGATTTGTATGATGAGCAGTTAAGGCGGGAAAAGAAAGAAGAGAAAGTAGTTTGTTGTCAGAGAACATATGGGTGAATTAGAAAAGTTGTATATACAGTATGTGGCACAGAGGAAAATGAAAATGAAATGGAAAGAGTTACTGTTGCAGTGGACTGGAGATGATGTCTACTGAGAGAAGCCAAACATCCCAAAGGAGTGAAGGCCAGGATAATATGTCAAAAACAGACTTTACTTAACCCTGGAATACTATTGTGGAGTACTGCATTCCCCACTCAGTTTTGTTTTAGATATTTATAAGATAAATGGCAGCACTTTGGGCCTAAATCAGATGTGTATGGGAGAGTGCATTGCTGCTGCTTACTTGCCCTTTTGCCAGACACCCTGGTCTTTGGTCTATATCACTGACTCTGAACTGCGCTTGTGACCCTGACCCAGTGGTGCAAGTAGAAAAAATGTCTTAGTGGTACTGTGTGCAACAAAAAAGGGTGTGGCCACATGGGGCGTGGCCAATGAAAATGGGGACATGATACACATATGGGGGACCAGATACACATATGCCCCCAATAGTGCTAGATACACACATGCCCCCACAGTGCCAGATACGCCCCCATAGTGCCAGCTACACAAATGCCGTACAGTGCCAGATACATAAATGCCCCACAGTGCCAGATACCCAAATGCCACAGTGCATTTCCTGCCCCCTCCCCCAGCTGCTCACCGCTGCTGCTGTTGTCACTGCTGCAGTGTCAGGGGTGGAGAGTAGAGTGCAGTGCGGTCCCCCAGTGCTCAGTCCGACTCCAGTCTCTGGCGGCAGCGAGTATCTTCTCAAATGAGGTGCCGGTTTATTAGACAGTCATGAGCCATGGCTCCCGGTCCTTGAGCTCTGATTGGCTAATGAGCCTCATTTGAGAAGATACACGCCGCCGCCGGAGAGCGGAGTCGGACTGAGTACTGAGGGACTGCGCTGCACTCTACTCTCGTCCCCTGACACAGCATACTTGCAGCACTTGACCTCTACCTACGCTAAGCTCTGAACTCTGATTCTGTACCTTGCCACAGGTGCCCAAGTGACCTCCCAGCTAAGTAGCATCCTGGGACTAGTTAGAGAGCCATGACCTGTGGGCTCCTGCAAGCAAAGCCTATCATGCCTTGCAGAAGTTCTTGGTGAAGACCGGGGCGGGGGTCTCTATTAGACCAGTGGTAACCTTTTACTGACTGTTACAAATTTTCCAGCTGTGAAATCACTGCTGTAGTGTCTGCAAGGTAACCCCTGTTTAAGAGTTCTATAATTGCTTTACTGTTTTGTTTACATTTCTTTCCCAATATTAACTTCTCCACCGGTAACACCCCTTTTTTTACCCATATTTTATTAATCAGTATGTTTTATTAAACTTGCTGGATATTTGCCCATGTATTCAGGGCAGCCAATAGCCCAGCTAGCACTAACTGAGTGCACGAGTTATTAGCAGTGGAGAGGCTTTACAGGCTCTAGGTGCACCAGTATTATGAATTAGTAATACTAAGGGTCATTTATTTCTAGAATGTCTGTGGAGTTACTGCAAAATGAAAGATACATTGACCTGCCATCATTACCCTTTCCCCACACCACAGTAAAGTAATGGTAACTTTCGTACAGGTCTGACTATGAAATGACACGTATAGGAGCTGCGTTTAATGACACTAGAAAAATTCCTAATTTTTTTTTTTTTTTTTAATCTTTGTGGGGAACCTGTCCCACACCATCTTCTTGCTCCAGTAAACTAGGATACATTAAATCATATTCTGATAAGCCATAATGGGAATTTTTAAAATGCAGAAAAAGCTGAAATCTTGGAAACCTAGCTTGCAAAAATAGATTTTGTTCCCAGCAGAAAATGTAATGCCACACTAATGAGAGGAAATCATACTTTCCATTCCTTGAAAACAAGCTGAAAAATCAGCAAATTATTCAATGCATAATCCATCAAAAAAAGTAATTCTAATAATTGATGAAAAGAAAACATCTCCAGCCTGTTCTTCCTGTGTCTTGTAGAGCTCAGAAAGGACATGAACTTCCCCATCAATCGTTAATGCGATAGAAACCTCACTGACAGTAGCATTCTGAGCAATGTCTACTCTAATTTATTGCATCTGGAGCTCTAGGATCTGTGTTTTATGACCCAAAATAATTGGAGTTGACACTTATAATATTAGCAGGAATTAGGCTCTCTAACCTTTGTGTGATAAAGAATGACTTGTAGTAACCTAGAGCCACAAATAGAAAGCTAAATGTAGAGGTACTGTCTCCACTTCATTTGTAATTCTCACTTTGTAAGAGGACCAAGAAAATGCATGGGGGGCAGTGTTTGTAGGGACTTTTTAATGTATTTCTGGGCCAACTACATGGAAATGGAGATCCCATTCAAATTATTAATTGTACCATTAGATTGTAGATTTGATGAAAAGCTTAATTTGTACAAATTAATGTGATGTCTTTTAATGGCTAGAAGAAAAAATATTTTCAGTCTTTCCTGACTCAGGGAGATGTACTAAGCCTTGAAAAGTGATAAAGTGAAGAGTTATAAAGTACCAGCCAATCAGCTCATAACTGCCATGTTTGAAAAATCACAGTGAGGAGCTGATTGGCTGGTACAGTAGTCACTTTAAGGCTTAGTTCATCTGGTCCTCAATCTAGTTGTTCATTACAAATGTGCATAACTGATTTGATTCTTCTGATGCAAATATGTATTTGTACATTTCTGCAGGTTTCTATGTTATGCTTATTAAACTCCGATCAAAAGTCTTGCATCAAATAAAAGCTCACTTAAAGTTTGACTGAAGTGAATGCATAGGCTGACATTCTTAAGGCCCAATTCGAGTCTTCAGGTCTTCCATCATTACAGCTTGCTGATTAGCACTCACGGTGTCGCACAAGCTGGCCGCTGCAGAATCTACAAAGAGACCAGGAAATCTCCATCTTCCTTTGGAGATATTGACCTCATCACTCCCCCAAAACGGTGCTTAAATACCTCAGTTTTGGGAAACAGAGGTTATAACCACCCCCTCCCCGCCCCCAAATGGCAGCAGACTGACAGTCACTGCTAGTCTGCAGCCGAAGTGTGTCCAATGACCAAACATCGGTGCTATGCACCACAATACCTTCAGGACCCGAATCAGGCCCAGTGTTCTTACAAATCATTAATGCTCTAGTGAACATGATTTAAATTGATGGGTGGTTTATGCCATTGGTCTTCCATATGCCTTATGAAAGATGCTGTTTTCCCTGCCCCCTTTGCGGTGTTTGTACCTACTGCAATGAACTTTTAAATACATTTGAAAAAGAAAACACACCACTATCAGATGCAGTCTTTTCGGCCCAATAAATACAAAAGAGGACGAGGGTCTTCCTTCCTTGCTTCTAGAGGAAGAGGAAAGGGAAAAAGGTCACCGGCTTTGGCAGGTTCCCAAGAGCAGAAGTCCTCTCCGGCTTCTACCAAATCCACTGCATGACGCTGGGACTCCTCTGCGGTAGTTCATCAGAAGTGATACTGACTCTTTCCATTGGTAGAACTTGTCCCCAAAAAAAGGACCTTCTGGAACCTTCTACTTCCTCTAAGAAAACAGTTACCACTATCATTAAATTCACCTAGCTCCTTCAGTGAAACCATGTGGATCTCTTTCTTCACTGAGCAGCTAATAATGGCAGTGTACACTAGAGTGTCACAAACCACCGGATCGCAGCCCTCTCTTACTGGGAACATACAGTAATTGCCTTCTCTGTTCTATCCTGCACAGTTCACTGGGCCACAGCTCTCATGTGGTGGGCCCAGTCAGTGGCAGCAGTCTTAGCATTTTGGATTTGCCTCCATCTCCAGCAGGCTTCTCATCAAGTACACAGTGTTTCAGATGTCTTATCTCATATCCCTCTAACTACCTCTCTCTGTGCAAGCCTAGGGGTATGGAAATCTACTACTCCTAAGTAAGTCCATCCTGCCTTGCAGCAGTTTTTGGTGAATACCAGAGGGCTAGCCAGACTCAGTGCCCCTAGGTCAGCAGTACTAAACAGGGAAGGAAGGGTCAGAGACCACAAGACATTCCATTGATCCAATGAAGAAGTTGTGAGTACAGTGACTAGCCTCAAAACACGTTGTATCATGTCTTGTATGAAACTTCTGCGCTATTATTGATTTTATGTAATTGCAATAACTATAGTAAGTATGTGCTGAAGACGTTCAGTAAAGGAATGAACTTTGTTAGGGTATGGCCTGTCACCCACTATAACAACAACACTTGTGAGCTACACTTTGCACCTGCGTCATTAACAACTAACTTATTTTTCAAACTTGCATGTGGAAAAGCCTTTTACTCTACTCACAGAGCCATGGAATATAAGGCAGAAGAGGGTGAGCTAGACTCTGAGTAAGAGATTGCAGAGAATACATTTAATGGACATAGAGTTCTGTGCAAAATATGCCTCCAAAATGTCACGCTCACCATGTGCCCTTGTCTTTGACATTCTGCCACTTTGTAATAATAGTAATTAAAAATTGCCAGCTGACACACTCCACTTCTGTTTACAATTTTAGTTGCAATTTCCTGACATTTAACTTTTGGCTTGCTACAATGAAAAAATAAAGCTTTTAAACACGTCTCTACTAGAAGAGAAGCAATAGTAAATAGCTTACCCATATTTGTGGAATGTGAACCCAATGTTTTTCTAAATAAAATGTGACCTTTATTATGCCAGAGATAAATATTTGTGGCAAACAATTGTTGATTCATTCATCTAGCTCTCTGAACTTCACATAAACTGCAATAAAAATGTAAACTCAAAAAGTAATTATCATAGATACAGTAAGTAATTGTGACCATCTTCTTTCAAAAATAAAATGACACATTTTTGCAATATCCAATAATGGCATTCTTTTCTGAGTGTAGACTAGCTTAGGCGCAGCACTTTATCCTTTTTGGCAATGCTGTGCACTTAGGTTTGTGCCAAGACCAAAGCTTTACAATGTGAAATGTCCACTCGAATAGAGGACTAGTATGGTACTTTGGGTGTTGGTGTGGACACAAACAAGTTATTTGTAGATGGTACCTTACAGTCGAGATCGCAACTCCATCAAATCTTCCTTTTTCTATGGTACTGACCCGACAAGCTTATCCACAACAGGCTGTAGCACAGAGGCTAGCCCCAGATACACAGTAAAATGAAATAATGCAACAGCCTTGATATGTAAATAGAATAATCAAGTAGATTTATTAAAGATGGTATAAGAGGATGTGAATTGAGGGCAGGTCACTTTATGATGAAATTAATAATCACTATACATATAGTATGAAAGTTAATTACTGCATGTCACAACTGAGGGCTGGAGCTGACGAGAAGAAAGCCTCAGTTGTAGGAGCTGAGGTAAACTTAGAGGGTTGAATCAGACCCCTGGACATGCAGATGAGCTGCAGTATAAATGCCCAAAGATGTGAACACGACAAATGAGATAAAAGTCTATGGATTTTATTGAGCGCAGTTCTTTAAACACAGCAGTAGTACTTTGCACGAATATAATGAATGCAGAAATAACCACAGTTCCTTAGAGCTTGCAGAATGGTGGATGCCGCAGGGCACTGGTAATATCAGGTACAGTTCTTATAGACCAGGAGTTGGTATGTCCTTAACCAGAGAACCCGTCTGCAGGATACAGATGTAGAGATAAGGAACTAGCCAGCAGGTGTTTCTTAGAAGCTGGCAATACTGCGTAATGTGGTAGACTGCTGGGCGTACAGGACGGAACCGGTCAGATGACAAGGTAACAAGTACTGTGCAGGTATGATGCTAGAGTGCGATGAAACTGTAGATACACAGCGGCAGAGCACTGGTAATGTGAGGAGACAAAACACCACTGTAAGCTTGGCGCTGGAAGCTGGTGTAACAATAGCCAGGAATGTGATAAAGCTGAATATTTATCTTACTTAAAAACCCTTTAAGAGGCCTAAGAACACTGTACGCTGTTTACGTCTGGAGTACCGTAAGGGTACGCACGTTGCGTAACAATCGCTTAGCCGTAGTCGAGACGCTCAAGCGTCACGTTCGCTTACGGCCAAGAGATCACTGGCAGGCACGCTGTAGGCTGCCGACTAACGTATTGATTCGCTATAGCGTTGCGGACGCTCGGGACCACGAGGAGATCACCAGCGGCGCAGACGCTCACAATGTTAAACCTTTATAACTATACCATAAAACAGTGTATTATGCAGTAAACCTTGGTGTAGAGATAGGGTGTGGATGCAACACAGAGTAACCTTATTAACTTTAAAAACGCTCTGAGAATACTTAACACTATAAGAAATACACAGATACCGTACTTAGGGTCTAACGCCTTATGTGATTGTTATACTTGAGAAAAGAATAATACAATACAAGTCATACACTACCAATATAACATAGACTAACTAACCAGATAACTACACAGTGAATACAATACAACACAATTACATTTAAGGGAAAATGAGAGAAAGAGGAGAAGAGAGAGAGAGATATGGCCCACAATAACTAGAAAGACAATATGATTGCGGAGAAAACTTACGCACAAAGGGAACGATCGCATGCGCCTCTGGACATCCAGCTCCCGATTATCAGCAATGAGAACCGTTGAAGAGTGAGCTGGATGTGATCGGCTTGTCTATTTATGCCCCACACACAATACAATTCAATGGTCCCTACAATCTCATTGTTTATTGGACACAGGAATTCGTCTTCGCATTATAACAAAAGGTCATAGGTTGATTCATACAGGTGGGCTGTGACAATTTCCAACTGCTCAGGTGGGTGGGAAACTAGGTTTCCCGCCGCATGGATAAGTAAGTGCAAATAATAGTAATGGACATAAACTTCTTATGTCCATAACTATTCGCACGAGCGATTAATCTGTTTCAAACCAACACCGGAATATTGCTAATTAAATATTCTTCCGATGGATACTAAACACCACTGTATTACTCCTGTCTGACCCTTCGTATCAAACAAAGAGGGATTTCTCTGTCCATGAACATGCTACATTAACCAAACTTTCAGATTCCATCAAAGGGACCATAATCTACAAAATACATTATATGGTGAAAATATGTAACGAAAGATTCGCCCGCTAGACGCATACAATCTCTACCGTAAATGCGCATACCGTGCGCCTGCGGGTGCCCGCAACAGCGAGTATGCGCACGCACGGGAGAGCGCACGCACGCGCAGCAGGGACACATATGAGGTGCAAATATGGCAGTGTGCATCGTGATATTTTTCTGACTTTGACAGTCCACCCTTTGGCAGTCAACAATAACTGCCACTTCCTAAAACATTTCAAAAAGAGAAAAATATATGTCAAGTGTAAATACATTTCCATGGTTGGGTAGGGGAGGAGAGGAGAAGGTAGGAAAAGGGTATGACCTAGTGAGATAGCAGAAGCATGTGTGTATGAATCCGTGTTTGGGGGTCATGTATCATCGTGCCGTACGTGTTTTAAATCAAGCTTCGAGGTATTGCGAAGTATACATTTGAATTCCTTCTTATCCCGTGGTACGGGTCTGTGGATGGGCTGTCAAACTTTACCGAGCTCTTTTCGGCTGTGGTTGTAACAAAATGGGGAGCACATTTTAGTTGATGATACATGAATGGGGGAATATGTGATTGCTGATATCTGTGCTGGTATTCTCTATCGACTATGTGTGTAATTACCTGAAGGTTGTAGAGATGAAGAAAAGACATAATTACGGTAAATGCAGTGGTATTCTATGTTAGGTTAATGAACATTTGTCGGTTGAAGTCTTGTTCGGTGTCTGTTGAATGCAGTCTTCTTTGTGCTTTTGCCAAAATGGTGTGGGCAAAAAGCTGTGTCAATGTCCATAGACTTACAAAAGTGTTGGGCTAGCGTAATTTTAAAATTTCTAGGGAAACTGGGGGTCTATGGCATAGTTCATCAAATATCTGTGTATAAGGTTGTCAAAACTTCTTCTTTAATCCATCAGTTGTCTGTATACAGGATCATCAAATTCCTCGTCCAAGTGGGTCTTTTTACCTTGGAGAAAACGGAAAAACAGGTGAAAGAAACGGACCGTAGAAATCGCATTTTCATCACATCATTGTTTCTACAGTTGGGTCATAAATCAAATCCATTGGAATTACAATTTCCTCACTCCTTAGACTCATTACCCTGGTACTACGTTTGCACTTCATTAAAGCCTGACCGCATCTAAATATCAAGCCAATCGTTATGACAACACCTAAGATACATAGGAGAAACTTCCCTACATCCATTATGACTCCTTGAGCCCATTCTCCTAAACCAGAGAACCAATTTCGCGGGTTCAACCATGACACCCAACTAGTCAGCTCATTACTCACAGCAGCAAGGGTGAGATTGTGTCTCCTGCGAAATTCCCACTTTAATTGGAGAATATCGTCCATCTTTTGGTCTATGACCTCGACCGGGTCCTCGGTACTATTCGTTATATATGTGCAGCATTTCACGCCGTACTGCGTTGCCAGTGTGACACAATATCCACCTGTCACTGCCATGAGATAATTGAGAATCATTCTATGCTGAACCAGTTCTGTTTTATAAGCTTGAAGTTCTCTTCCAGTATACCTAAACGTGTCATCATACATTTCTGTGATATTGTCTAACAAATTTGCGAGCGCAGATATGTATTTATAATTCAACACTCCTCTGGCGGTGCGAGTGATGTCTAACGCAAGTAGAAACTGAATCCCGGTGGATTCATGGATCATGTCAGAGGCCGGATGCTCTGTTCTTTCTATCAGGTGCCGTTTAACTACGTGCTCGTAGTGGGTGTGAGTATAAGGAGCTTGGGCAACACGGTGTATATCTTTCATTTTGGCATGTGATACAGTCATTACCTCAGGCAGTATTTTTCCAATATAACACAATCCTTCAGAGTTTGGGGCAAGCCACTTATACGCCTTCCTCCCGCATATGAAATATGCATCATCGGGGAGAACATATGGGACGGAGTAGGACATAACCATATTACACATCTTCCATGTGAAATCTCCTAACCCTAATTCTCCCATCTGTCTAGTACACATATCAGCTTGTACGATATGTGCACAGTATCCTGGTGATACCTCTCCAACTCTCGTAATCCTACTTCCTAGGGTATACCTATATCGGAAAGATTTTCCTCTACTGGCTATGTGGCGTATAAGCTCTGTATCTGTCGGCATTCTATCTGCTCTATATGAAAAGGCCATGGTTTGGTTACTCCATGACACTTCCCAATTTCCCGGCTTTCGGGGATTGGAGATGTTAAAACATATTAGGGATCTATCCACATGATATTGGTGGAGCTTCAAACTAGGAGGACTGGAGATATTAAACCTCCTGTCCACCGGCCTCCCACCACTTAGCTCAAGTACCTCCCCTATCGTTAAAGGAAATGGTACTAGTCCTGATTTGCTATGACCTTGAGGTACTTGAGAGCATACCCAACAATCTGTTTGATTTAACACACTACCCACTAAGGAGTGATAGTCACTCAAGGGGTGCCGGTCCATGTGGATATTAAAACTGGATTGGCATTTCTTGATGCACCCATCCTCAACTACATTGTCACAGAGCCTACATATACAGTTTTCTTCAGCTAACAATCCTTCACAATTCCTTCTATGGTCTATGTTATCGGATCGTTTTCTGATACTCGCCTTTGCTTGTTGATTATGTTGTTCTCGGAAAACTACGCCTCCATCTCTGTCATCAGAACCCATTCCAGAACCTTTCTCGACCTCCATGGTACTCTCGCCGGAACAGACTGCTCTGGTCAACATCATGGTCAACAGGAAAATCCGGATCACAGTCTCTTGAGGCAAGACCATCTTATAGGAGGAAACGAAGAAGAATGAGAAGGGGGAAAAAATAATTTGAGGATGAGAAGGGGGAAAAAATAATTTGAGGGAGAGGGGATGGGAAGTGGAGGAAAACAATAAAAGGGAACAGGGAATCGACAACTGCTTTTGATCTTGTGATTTTCAATGCTCAGGTGCAGCCTCAGTCCTCCTGGAACAGACACTCCAGTGATACAACTTCCTCTACCGTCTGTTCCTTATCACGGGACCTCTCTGGATCAGCAACCTTCTTACAATGGGACAAATGAACCCAAGTCTCTCTCTCGGCAACTTTCAATGCTGTAGTGCTAGTCAATAAGACCTGGTATGGTCCTTCCCATCTGTCAATAAGGCAACCTGAGCGTAGAAAATTCCGTATCATTACATAATCCCCAGGTTCAATGTCATGACAATTACTATCTGGTAAATCAGGAATCACCAACTTCAAATTATCATTTTGATTCCTTAGCTGTTTACTCATGTTAATCAGGTACTTTACAGTCACTTCATTGTTACACTTCAAATCATCCTGAGGGTTAATCATAACATGCGGTTGTCGACCAAACAAGATTTCAAAGGGAGACAGATTAAGAGGGGACCTGGGAGTGGTTCTGATGCTGTACAGTACAATGGGTAAAGCTTCTGGCCATGTCAATCCTGTCTCTGCCATAACTTTGCTCAGTTTATTTTTAATAGTGCTGTTCACTCTTTCCACCTTCGCACTCGCCTGTGGACGGTATGGAGTGTGCAGCTTGCTATCAATTCCCATCAACTTACACATTCCTTGAAAGACATCACCTGTAAAATGGGTACCCCTATCACTTTCGATAATTCTAGGGATACCATATCTACATACAAATTCCTGCACAATTTTCTTAGCAGTAAACATAGCGGTATTTGTGGCCACAGGAAATGCTTCGACCCAATTTGAGAATACATCTATACAAACAAGTACATATTTCAAATTTCGACAAGGGGGTAATTGTATAAAGTCAATCTGTATTACCTGAAAAGGACCGCCTGTAGGTGGTATATGAGATGGTTCTGTTGGTATTGCCTTTCCGATATTCTTTCTCAAGCATGTAAGGCATGACATTGCTCTCTTACTTGCATGAGATGAAAATCCTGGGGCGCACCAATATGCTCTTACCAACTTGCACATTCCTTCCTTGCCCAGATGAGTCAGCCCGTGAGCTGCCTCAGCTAAACATGGAAGATATGCTCTAAGGGCCACTGGTTTACCTTGTCCATCCGTCCAGAGTCCTGAGGACTCCTGGCCATATCCCTTTGCCTTCCAGACTGCCTTTTCCTGTGTGGAACACAAATTTTGCATCTCACACAACTTCTGTGTGTTGATGGTATTAAATACCATCAGTTGTGTGGTGTCTGTCTGTTTGGGGGTACCAGCTGCTAACTTAGCTGCTTCGTCTGCTCGGCTGTTACCAAGTGATACTGGGTCCTGGCTATATGTGTGTGCTTTACACTTGATAACAGCCACTCTGTCGGGTTCCTGTATCGCTGTTAGAAGCCTTTTGATGTGGGCTGCATGCGCTACCGGTGTACCAGCTGCTGTCATGAAATTTCTGAGGCGCCATAGGGCTCCGAAATCATGGACTACCCCGAATGCGTATCTAGAGTCGGTGTAGATATTGGCTGACTTGCCCTTAGCCAATTCACATGCTCTGGTTAGGGCGACCAGTTCAGCAACCTGGGCTGAGTGAGGTGGGCCTAGCGGTTCAGCTTCTATGGTGCCTTGGTCATCTACGACTGCGTATCCAGTACACAAGTCTCCCGAGTCTGACTGTCTGTGACAACTACCGTCCGTGTAGAAAGTTAGGTCTACATCTTCCAGTGGGTTGTCACTGATGTCAGGCCTTGCGGTAAAATTTTGGGTCAAATATTCCATACAATCATGTGTGTCCTCCTTTGTATTAAATTCTCCTTCCCCACCACTCTCATCCTCCACCCTTTGTGCCTGTCCAGGCACACCTGGGAGATATGTTGCAGGATTTAATGCACTGCATCTCCTTATGGTGATGTTTACGGGGGCCATTAGTGCCAATTCCCATCTTGTAAACTGCGCTGATGAGACGTGCCTGGTTTGGGCAGAATTTAGCAAGGCTGACACTGCATGTGGTGTATGAATTGTGAGGTTGTGACCTAGCACTACATCTTCGCTTTTCGTTACTAGCAATGCTATCGCTGCAACGCTTCGCAAGCATGTGGGGAGGGATCGCGCTACCGTATCTAGCTGAGCGCTATAGTATGCTACCGGCCTGCTGGCATCACCGTGCTTTTGGGTTAAGATGCCTGCTGCGCAACCAGCACTTTCTGTTCCGTACAGCTCAAAGGGTTTCCCATAGTCTGGCAAATGCTCGTGCCTGCGTTAGGCACTGTTTAAGTCTCTCAAATGCCATCTCGGACTCGTCTGTGTGCGAAATCCGATCAGGCTTGTTTGAGGAAACCATCTCCTGCAAAGGTAATGCTAGAATGGAAAATCCTGGGATCCAGTTACGGCAATACCCACACATTCCTAAAAACGTTCTGATCTGTTGCTGGGTTTGTGGCAGAGTCATGTCTCTAATTGCTTGAATTCTATCAGCGGTCAGGTGTCTCAGTCCTTGTGTTAGACAGTGTCCCAAATATTTTACCTTAGTTTGGCATAATTGCAACTTGTCTTTGGAAACCTTGTGTCCTGTGTCTGAAAGATGAAACAGGAGCTGTTTCGTATCCTTCAGGGATGCTTCCAATGAATCAGAACACAGTAGTAGATCATCCACGTACTGTATCAATACTGATCCACACTCTGGTTGGAAAGACTGTAAACAATCATGCAAAGCCTGATAAAATATACTTGGACTGTCTATGAAACCTTGTGGTAATCGAGTCCATGTGTATTGGACTCCTCTGTATGTAAATGCAAACAAATATTGGCTATCAGGATGCAGAGGTACCGAAAAGAAAGCGGAGCAGAGGTCAATAACAGTGAAAAATTTCGCAGTGGGAGGGATTTGCATAAGGATGACAGCTGGATTTGGCACTACGGGGAACTGACTCTCAACTATTTTGTTAATCCCCCTTAGATCCTGCACTAGCCTGTAACCCCTCCCCCCACTCTTTTTAACAGGGAAGATGGGACTGTTGGCTGTGCTGAATGTTCTTACCAGGATGCCCTGTTGTAGCAAGCGCTCTATTACTGGGTAAACTCCTAACTCCACCTCTGGCTTCAGAGGGTACTGTGGGATTTTTGGAGCTATCCTACCATCTTTTACTTGCACAACTACTGGAGCTACGTTTGCCATCAATCCAGTGTCTTGTCCGTCTTTAGTCCACAGTGACTCTGGTATCTGGGATGTCATTTCTTCTACTTGGGATGGAGTCCTATTTGTCATAATGGTATGTGACATTAATTTTGATGGGGAGTCTAACATGTCTCGCACTTCCTGAGCGTGATTCTCAGGTATGTCCAAGAATACACCTTCAGGAGTACAATAAATGACGCACCCCATTTTACACAATAAGTCTCTTCCCAGGAGATTAGTCGGTGCCGATGCAGCCAGCAAAAAGGAATGCTTGGTGTGTAAAGGCCCTACTGTAATCTCGGCTGGTTTGCTAACAGGGTAGTGCTGGACTACTCCCGTTACTCCCATGGCTGGAATTGTCTTACCAGTGGTTCTCATGCCCACTGTCGAATTTATCACTGACTTGGCCGCCCCCATATCTACAAGGAAGTTTAATGATTTACCAGCTACATTAATTGCAACTTCAGGTTCACTCCCAAGACTTGCAATCAATTTCACTGGCTGCAGATTACAGGTATGGCCACACCCCTATTGGGTATGGTGACCTCCCTGAATCCCGCTGGCAGCAACTACTTGTGAAGGGGTTAAATGGGAACTAACAGAGGCTTGCCAGTCTCTGTTTGGGGGGTATCTTTTTGTTTCCCCTGCATGTGGCTCATAACTCCGTTTCTGCGGACCCTGCTCCCAATGTCGTGTGTCGTGTCGTTGTCTAGGGGGTTGATATGAGTTTTGTGAATGTTTCACTCTACAGTCTCGTGCCATGTGTCCCTGTCTATGACAAGAAAAACAAGTTACCACATTTGACTTACCCACAGGGTTTGGTGATTTATACAAAGGCTGCCTTGTGGTCAGGGCCTGTATACTTACGGCCATTAACTTATCACCTTGTGATTCCCTGTGTCTGGTGATATTCCGATCATGATCCACAGCTGCCTCTCTCAAAGTAGCCACCGACAGACCTCGCCAACATGGTTGCGTGGTCTGTACCCTTGTTTTTAATGTCTCTTTTAAACCATCCATCAGTACAGATACTGCTACTTCTCGATGGTTTATGTTTGTTTTAATGTCCTCTATACCTGTGTATTTTGCCATTTCTAATAATGCCCTGTGAAAATATTCTGCAGCAGTTTCTGACTCTTTTTGTTTAATGGAGAAAATCTTGTTCCATTTAACTACCGCTGGAAAATACTCTTTTAATTGTAAACTTATTCTTTTTACATTATCTTTGTTGTACACATCTGTAAGAGGTACATCCTGATCCAATCCACAGTCAGCTAAAAATTGAGCTGCGTCGACATTGGAGGGTAAACATGCCCTCAGCAATATCTGCCAGTCTTTGTTATTGGGCTCTAAAGTGTTCCCTAGGTCTCTGATGTATTTCTGGCTGGCAACTAAGTCTTTCCTAGGGTCAGGGAATTCAGACACTATGGTTCTTAATTCCATTCGGGAAAATGGGCTGTACA
Organism: Pseudophryne corroboree; assembly: GCF_028390025.1. Lineage (NCBI taxonomy): Eukaryota > Metazoa > Chordata > Amphibia > Anura > Myobatrachidae > Pseudophryne > Pseudophryne corroboree. The sequence goes on along the minus strand of NC_086446.1, from coordinate 193,592,936 downwards.
TGGCAATGTTCCTAACAGGAGTGATTCCTGTTGTGTCAGTTTTCCCATTTGGAACTGCTATTACCCTCACAGGATTAAGTCTACTAACATCATTCTGTGTAGATTCTACAGCCTGTGGTGAAATGGTTTCAGCATAGTGTATGGTGCCGTACTTACCCGTAGATACGACCTCACCTGTCCCTCCGCTAGGGGCCTTTGTTACTAATCTTATGGGTTGGGCCGTGCCTACTGTTGTTTCTGATATGGTGGCTGCTAGAGAGAGCGCCGATATTGTTGCCGATTCGTCCTCTTGATCACACTCCTGGGGAAAGTTCAAAACAGGGTACAACTTGCACGGGTTAGTACTTGCATTGGTTAACTTATTAACATTTACACAGTTGCTAAGTGTTTGTTTGTTACACCCTAGTGCGTCATTCTCCGCAACCAATTTCTCTCCTGATATGTATGGTGGCGGCGGGGCCGTTGCTATCAATTTCTTGATAGGATTAGATCCCGCCGCCAGAGCCAATCCTCTCTGTATTTCACCCTCCTGTTGCCATAACTGCAAATAATCATAATGTTGGATTCGTCTCTTTGTTGATTTAACATATCCTCCTCCTTAAATTTTGTAACACTTCTGGGCTAAAGCTACCTACTCTTGGGAATTTCTCCCCGTCATGTACAGTCATTCTCTCCCATTCATCACATAAAACCTCTGTGTGTGAACCATATTTTTCACACATTACGTACCTTGCCGACCCGACTGGTCGGTTTACTGAATCAACCCGAACCGAGGTTGATCGCCCCCTTCCTGAACAATTGGCCCCCATAACTTGCAGGCGTTGCTTTCACCACCTCTGACCTTCAATCAGGGTCTTCAGCGAACCCTTACAAAAAAACAAAATGTTCACGATAGGCTGACGGTGGCGGTTTACCGAGTACCCCACTCACTCGCCCACGCCGACCAATACGACCTACACACTGCCTTAGCGCTGGCGTACTCGACCCAGGGCCCCTATGAACCTTCGTTTACTGGAACATGTGAGTGTGTTCCGCAGAGCATTGACCCTTTTCAGTAACTGTTGGTTGTTGGACAATTCCTTAGTGACCAGCGAACTTCCCTTCAGAAAATAAAAAATTACACAAATCACGTCAGAATGTACAAATAGTTTTATGACCTGTTTCATACACAAATGGTACTGGTCAGATTAACTAATGCACACAATTACGTGCGGTACAATCGTTCAGCACATAAGCAACTAATCTTATGTGCTGAGCGACCAGTGGAATCGAAAATTTCGGCTGCGAATTCCTTCAGCCAGAGCTTTATTGGCCTATATGGGTTTTGCACCAACCCCCTGGGTTGTGCCCTTTTCTCTTATTTATAGCAGACTTCTTTGTCTGCTGTGCCTGGACCTCCTGGTCTTGTTACAGTATGACCTCCTGGTCTACTACACTCTACTGCTCAAATTTTATATTTAACAAGGGATGCCTCCCTAGCCACCATGTACATCACTTACATGCATGTACTCCTGCGAGAACTCGACTTCTTGTGGTTCAACCTTGAAAATTGTATAAACTTATATATACAAAACACTCACTCACCACATGTATACTTTTGTTTCTATTTCTATTTCTGCGCAGAAATTTTCTTTAAACCAGATGTGTTGTAAATTTGGAGAAGGATCTGTTAGTCTAAATTTCGGACACTAAAATAAACTTGCGCTATTTATCGCGTTGCCACCTTTTCGCCTGTTAAAATAACACTAGCGTGTGATTTGAGTTACGTGGGCGTACCCGGGCGCTCCGTTGCATAATATACGCTGCGTGCGTCGGCCTTTGAGTTGCGTACGCGAGTCTCACCCTTTGTTAGAGACACGTGTACGCAAAGCAAATATCCACCGTAACACAATGTACACGTTTATCAATGTAGATGATCCTCGATCATCTACCGAACCCCACACCAATCTCTCCTTGTATCTTTAGGCAGAGCTGCGTGTGTGCTTTTCACTTTATCCCTTAATGTATTACTTTTACACTTTAACTATGAAAATAGCGACAAATCTCTCTTAGCACGTTTTATCAATTATAAAATGGCAAACAGGAGAGTGATATATGAAAAATACACGACTGAAAAGGAAATGCAGATATGTGCGTGCGTACGCAAGACAGAAATAAACCGTTTTAAAAGACACTAGTGTGTTGTTCTTACCTCCGGTTCCGGATTCCTTCAGCACCCTTTACTAAGCGAAGCAGACGCTTATCCAGACAGCACTACGAGGAATATGATCTCCCGCCCTTTGCTGATGGATAATGTCTGCTGAAATTACCTAGCAGAGATATGTGAAGGACGGACGAGCCGCCAATTGATAAAGCTGAATATTTATCTTACTTAAAAACCCTTTAAGAGGCCTAAGAACACTGTACGCTGTTTACGTCTGGAGTACCGTAAGGGTACGCACGTTGCGTAACAATCGCTTAGCCGTAGTCGAGACGCTCAAGCGTCACATTCGCTTACGGCCAAGAGATCACTGGCAGGCACGCTGTAGGCTGCCGACTAACGTAATGATTCACTATAGCGTTGCGGACGCTCGGGACCACGAGGAGATCACCAGCGGCGCAGACGCTCACAATGTTAAACCTTTATAACTATACCATAAAACAGTGTATTATGCAGTAAACCTTGGTGTAGAGATAGGGTGTGGATGCAACACAGAGTAACCTTATTAACTTTAAAAACGCTCTGAGAATACTTAACACTATAAGAAATACACAGATACCGTACTTAGGGTCTAACGCCTTATGTGATTGTTATACTTGAGAAAAGAATAATACAATACAAGTCATACACTACCAATATAACATAGACTAACCAGATAACTACACAGTGAATACAATACAACACAATTACATTTAAGGGAAAATGAGAGAAAGAGGAGAAGAGAGAGAGAGATATGGCCCACAATAACTAGAAAGACAATATGATTGCGGAGAAAACTTACGCACAAAGGGAACGATCGCATGCGCCTCTGGACATCCAGCTCCCGATTATCAGCAATGAGAACCGTTGAAGAGTGAGCTGGATGTGATCGGCTTGTCTATTTATGCCCCACACACAATACAATTCAATGGTCCCTACAATCTCATTGTTTATTGGACACAGGAATTCGTCTTCGCATTATAACAAAAGGTCATAGGTTGATTCATACAGGTGGGCTGTGACAATTTCCAACTGCTCAGGTGGGTGGGAAACTAGGTTTCCCGCCGCATGGATAAGTAAGTGCAAATAATAGTAATGGACATAAACTTCTTATGTCCATAACTATTCGCACGAGCGATTAATCTGTTTCAAACCAACACCGGAATATTGCTAATTAAATATTCTTCCGATGGATACTAAACACCACTGTATTACTCCTGTCTGACCCTTCGTATCAAACAAAGAGGGATTTCTCTGTCCATGAACATGCTACATTAACCAAACTTTCAGATTCCATCAAAGGGACCATAATCTACAAAATACATTATATGGTGAAAATATGTAACGAAAGATTCGCCCGCTAGACGCATACAATCTCTACCGTAAATGCGCATACCGTGCGCCTGCGGGTGCCCGCAACAGCGAGTATGCGCACGCACGGGAGAGCGCACGCGCAGCAGGGACACATATGAGGTGCAAATATGGCAATGTGCATCGTGATATTTTTCTGACTTTGACAAATGACAAAGGCAGAGCACTGAGGAGTCAGGCGGTACCGCAAGGTGGAAGGCTGGTACGCGTCTCTAGTGGAGGTTGAGCGCAGGAGCTGGAAACCTGTAACAGCAATGTCCACAGCAAGGAGAGACCTGGTAACATAAGGTTTGACAACCAAAGCACTGACAGATTCTAGGCCCAGACACAGGATATTTATACCTGCAGGGAGGCAGGCATTGGCTGAGCAATCATGCAGCTTCAGTGGAGCAGCAGATTGGAGTACAGTGAATCATGTGACTGAAACCAACATGGCTCCGCCCATGCAGCGCTTGGAGGGAAAAGTTAGTTTGACAAAACCATGTGGAAAGTTCAGTAGTAATGGCGGCAGATGCCGCAAAGAGCAAGAGTACAAACAACTTGTACACTGGAACTCCAAAGCGACATCAGAAGCCACAGCAGACAGTAGACGCTATCCTGAAGACTCTGTGAATTGCAAACATAGGAGCGGTGGTGGAGGTCGCGGCAGGCCGGAGACGCCAATCTGAAAACAACATGAGGCCGCTGTAACAGCGCTGCGGGATGACAGGAGGGAAATACAGATTATGGATCTCAGCTACACCGCTGAGATACGGCCCTGGAACTCTGAGCCAGCCTCAGGAGACAGTTGGATAGTAAGTAATGGCGTCCAGTTACCCGGATCGTGACACTGCACAAAAGGAATATTGCAAATGTAAGACAGTAGTTTGCAGTACAGTAGTAAATAGGTAGTTGGCAATAAGATAACCCTTTCTAATAGTTAAATGGGTTTCTTTATCTTAACTACAGCAGCACCTCTTTGGCTATAACTAGGATAAATTCAGTTTCTTAATTACTTTAATACACTAGATTCTAAACACATAATAACCTTCACAAAATACACATACAATAAAATAGCAAAACATATTGCTCACCAGACTAGCAAAACCCCAAACTGACCAGTCATTAACTGATCAGTTTTTTAATTGGACTACTCTCTTGGTGGTCACTGTCCTCACTGTCCTTCTACCATGAATGTACTTGAAATCCACAATAGGCAAAAGTAATAGGATAAGCAGCTAATGATGGGCTTTCTTGTTTCCAGAGAACAATAACTTTGATTTTCCAGCGTGGAAGCACAATAAACACAGTTCCACTTTTAGTATCCGTTATCTTCAGCGCTTAATAGTATCAATAGCTCAGTACTAAAGTGCAATTTCATGACCTTAGAATTCTCTCACAAAATGGAGTCCTCTCATTCTACTGATAGACTCAGTCACTGGTTCAATAGTAACTAAAACAAGGCACATATCCTGTCAGCACATTGAGATCTCTAGCTCTAGTGAATGTTCGGTTACTCAGTACTTTCAATGGGCTTTCAATATATTTGTAATATGTTCTCAGAATGCTTTCAATAGGGACATCTCCCTTAATCAGCTTTAATTTGCACTTCCTCAATGGGTCCCAGTATTTGCTCGCTGTCTCTATATCTCAGACTCGCTCTGCTAGTCCTTCAGTTGCAGTCCCATCACTGCATCAGTGGGTATTCAGTGGCTCATAGACCTATGAAACCTCACACAACTCTCCTGCTCTGCTCCTTGGCATCTCCCAGTCTCTAGTGTACATGTGCAACAAGTTAATTCCCTTCTTGTTGCAGGCTTGCCCCATTTTGATGCTTTGCAGCTCCACCTTGTATCCACCTCCTAAATTACAGTATTTATTGGCTCCTATGGACAGATGAAATCATAACTGGCCCTAGCGCTTGGTGGAATTAGGTGGAGTGAATGCATTCCATGCAAAGAATAGAGTAGGCACAAATATGCACCTAGTTTTACAGAAAATTGCAAACTTTAGATTTTGTTCTGTGTGTTTTAGATCACTGAAATTAGATAAGGGGTAGAAAGACTTGGTAGTAGAGACTGAGAGGCATATTTACAAAGTACAGCATCTTCTGTGTGGTTTTAGCTTCGGGATTTAAATGCTTTAAATGAACAATAATATGAAATACAATTCCAAATTTATTATTGCCCCTTTAGCAAAAGCTTAGTAAATTTACTCCTGATTCTCATTCTACACTTTTAATAAGAATGTACAGCAGACGTGCATTTCTAAGCATAATTTCTCTAGATATCTGGCTGAGGGATCCAAGGTGGCATCAAGCAGCCATGCCCCATCCCAGTGTCCAGGCTTTCTAGTCTCCAAGACCACCCTGCAGCTCTGGCAGCATCATCTTAAATTTGCCCTGAGTAGAAGACAGAAAAGAAAACATGCATTGGTGGAATGTGAATTACGGGGAGCCATGGCCGCAGGGGTGTGTGTATAGGGGGTTGGACAAAATATGGGATGATGAGCGGAGGGGGAGGCAGGAGAGCATGAGGGTTGAACACAGACAGTGTAGGATATGGAGGGCGAACAGGAAAGCACATAAAGTGTAGGATGTGGAGGGGGAAGAGTGTAACACAATGTGGGATGGGGAAGAGGAGCACATTATGAGATGTGGTTGGAGGAAGGTAAATACAGTGTCAGCAGCTGCAACATCCAGGCCACTGTTTGGCTATGAGATAGGCCACTGATTGGCTAACTGACCAGCTCCTACAGTAGGATGGCTACTGGAGAATGGGACCGACTGATGCCAGGGCCAAGGCAAGTATGTACAATGTGTGCGCGAGGCTGTGCAATAAAGTGTTACAGCCTTCGGTTTTTCATGTACTGTCTTTATTTTAATATTTATTTTACAGGGGTACCAGCAAGCCCTTAATGCCCCACATGCTGGTACTTGTGGTTCTTCAAGTACCGGCATGTTGGGGAGGTCTGCTGGTACCTGTATTCCCCCTGTAAAGGACAATATTACTTTGATGCTAACTTTTACAGAAAGCTATCCACTCCACACCCATCGTCAAGGGGTGCGGGGAATAGTCCTGGGCTTCAGCCCAGGCCTGGAGTACACTGAAGAGGGGGACCCCTTTATTGGAGAGCATTTGGTTATAGCAACCTTTTTCAAGAATGGATCAAAAAGGTTGCTATTATCAAAACATGTTGTTTGAGCTTCATGCACCATTGATGGACACAGGAGGGGACAGCATTGGAAAAGTCTGAAAAAGCTATCTGCGGTGGTGCCAAGCTTTTCACCCCGGGACCTGCACTGCCTTCCAGCTAGCCCACCGCAGCACCTTTATTTGGTGATGCACATCATTAATTGATGAACCCCATGCACTGTGTCACTTTATATGGTACTGTAATGAATTTGGTTGCACTATTACTTTACAAATACAACAAGCTTGTTTTGAATCTTTGGTAATTGTATGTATATAAAATAAACCTGTTTTTATCTTATTCATTCATGTGGGCACTCTGATTAGAGACACCTAGGAGGTGCAGGCGCCAACACATATACCTAATCTGTATTACTTGGAATTTAATGTGGAATTGAGTGTTCATTCCAAAATGGTATGCGTGGGGCAGCTCTGTACCCTCCTTACTGCGCAGAGTTAGATGTATACATCTCCCTTTTGTTTGAACAGTGTTTTCAACACTGAAATGGCTTGCATCCCACAAAAATAATATTGAAAAAAATGAAACTCTTCTCATGTGGTCTCCGGTGGTCTTGCAACTCCTGGTGGTCTCCCCTCCGACTGGGGAGGAGGCTTCTGGTAAGCTCCAGGGGCTGCTAGGAGATATCGTTCTCCCAGTGGCTGTCTCTGGTAGGAGGGGGAAAGGGGGAAAGGGGGTGTCAAACAAAATTAATGATTTTAGGAAAAATCGGACTTGCTCTGGGGGTGAATGAAAGAATATGCAGTGATTTCTATAGAATCAGCGATCCTTACTGAATTAGCCCCTTAGTTTGGTAAAGGATATTCTTCAGTGTGGTTAAGCTGAAACACATTAGGTTCCTTCAGCGAACCTTGTACAGAAATATGTACCCACCAATATTAGCAGCCTAATAATAAATGCAAAAAAATGTTGTAGGTAAAAATTCATGTTTGAGGCAACCATATGTTTTAATGGATAGCGAAGTATGCTGTACATTAAGGGCTTTACATTTATATTTTCTAGGACATATTTATGATATACATAATCAATTTTTGGTCTGAATCCGCGATCTTGAGTCACAGAAAGCATTCATGTACATTTTTGTCTCTAGTAAAATAAAAGAAAGAGGAGGGCTGTACTGTTACAGATATGATTTTGGTTGATGCTTGCTAATTGTCCTCTATAGGTTTTATGCACTATATAAGAGGCCTTCACCCAGCAGTTGTTATTGATTACTATTTGGGATACAGTACATGGACAGATTCTTGTGATCCTCTAGTGTGTTTTCCGAACCGTAAAGTGTATGACTAATTATCACCATACAGACAGTGTTATAGGAGTGTAATGGAAAATTTACTGGACTAACCTCTGTTCAGACATAGTAATTAAATTAATGCAGCTGTACTGATTGCAAACCACTCTTAATTCATGCAAGTAATTGCTGCATATTTAAGCAAGCAAAATTATCTCTGTGTAACTTGTTTCATTTGTGTAGAAAAAAAGAATCCCATCAAAAGAATATTCATTTTAAGGATGGCACACAGAAATGAACATAATTCATTAACTGTTTCCCAGAAAAGATGTTAGCTTCTAAAAATGATAATGCCCTACTGTATAAATCCATCCATCTGTTCAGTGTTAGTGATCATAAAAACAAAGTTCAGCACACATTGCAAAACATACTGCATTGCCCAAAAATAAAAATAAAATATTTTCTTTAAAAAATCTCCTTCATAAAAACAGCACTGCATTCCCTTAAACCCCTCGGGGGAAGATGATGCAAGCTTTGGAGGACTAACTACATCAACAAAGATATATTATATAATATGAAGCATTATGCTTTTATGTAAATCATGTATTTCAAGACCACCACAAGTGGTAAAAAAAAAGGCATAGTCCCATAGTGTGGGAGATTGGCCTTCCCATCCATAAACAAAGCTTTCACAAATCTTTAATATAATTAATGTTTAGATGCCGAGTTAAACTTCTGTTTCTGAATACACCCAAACTAGAGCATATTCTCTATAAGGGTTCGGTATAACATTCCGGTGATCAGGATGACGGCGATCACATGACCAACAGCGGCATCCCAACATTGAAGATCCCTACATCGGAGGGGTAAAGTATTTTTACTCTCCCCTACCATAACTCTAATTCCGGGGGTGGTGACTAGGGCTAACTTTCCGGGGGTGCCATCTAGGGCTAATACTCGGAGGGTGGCGGCTAAGGCCTAACCCTAACCTACCCCAGTGCCTAACCCTCCCGCCGAGCCTTAACTCGAACCCCAATACTTACCTTTGGGATGACGGCTGTTTGTGCTCCGGCACGAGTCTCATGAGTGATGTCGGGATTCTGGTGTGGTCTCCTGGATGGTGTCGGGATTCTGGCATCTGTCACATGACTGCCGGGATGCTGAACGCATCCCCTCTGTAACTATATGCATTTTCCGCAGTGCTGTTTGGACACTTCCATTTTCCTTCACCAGGATGGAAAGATGTCGGAGGAGCTGTCCCGGCAATTCAAATTTCATACATACCAGCAACAGGGATAGAGATAACGACCTGATCATTGTTGTGATGTGATGTGATATGGTACTTAAAATAAATTAGATATGTCCCATAGTGAGGCTGATTTAGAATACACACCTGTGCTAATTGGTCGGCTATCAAGACAAATGCAATTGCTATTAGTCTATATTGATATTAATAAAACAAAGTATTTCTTAAAATCTGTAGTTCTTTAAGAACTGCAGGGAAAGAGGGTGAAGGAATCAGCTTGTTAGTTCTCATAGTTCTTCATTGTAACCTCAGATAACAATCACCAGCCTTGACATTCACCTTTAAACAGATTTACTGGTTAATCACCAAATGTCTCTTCTGGTCCTTGGCTCAGCATTTTAACTGGCTCTGGTCCAAAATGAGTAGCTTTTTACATGGATGGAGCTACCTTTGCAGTCTACCCACTTGGCAGTTGGAGTCCTCATCTTCCAGGGACTGGACAGGGACTATTAGCAGTCTGTCACTCCATAAAGTCTGAATATACAGTGCATCCTGAAAGTATTCACAGCATTTCACTTTTTCCACATTTTATTGTTACAGCCTTATTCCAAACTGGAATAAATGAATTTTTTCCATCAAAATTCTACATACAATACTCCATAATGACAACGTGAAAAAAGTGTTTTTGAGATTTTTGCAAATTTATTAAAAAATAAAAAAAGTATTCACAGCCTTTGCTCAATACTTTGTTGATGCACCTTTGGCAGCAATTACAGCCTCAAGTACTTTTGAATATGATGCCCCAAGCTTGGCACACCTATCATTGGGTAGTTTCGCCCATTCCTCTTTGCAGCACCACTCAAGCTCCATCAGGTTGGATGGGAAGCATCGGTGCACAACTATTTTCAGATCTCTCCAGAGATGTTCAATCGGATTCAAGTCTGGGCCCTGGCTGGGCCACTCAAGTACATTCACAGAGTTGTCCTGAAGCCACTCCTTTGATATTTTCGCTGTGTGCTTACGGTCGTTGTCCTGCTGAAAGATGAACCGTCGCCCCAGTCTGAGGTCAAGAGTGCCCTGGAGGCTGGAGCTGGTTTTCATCCAGGATGTCTCATTGCTGTATTCATCTATCCCTCTATCCTGACTAGTCTCCCAGTACCTGCCGCTGAAAAACATCCCCACAGCATGATGCTGCCACCACCATGCTTCACTGTAGGGATGGTATTGGCCTGGTGATGCAGGGGCAAGCGCAGGATTTTCAGGGGGGGGGGGGGGTCCGTATAAATATCTACCTATTCTATATACACATAATATATATATATATATATTATAAGTTTGTCCAAGAAAATGTTTTTTTTTTTTATATATATATATATATATACATACATACGTACACACACACATCTATGCATGCATACGTACATATTACATATACACACACACAGAGTATGTGTATGTATGTATGTATGTATATATATATATATATAGTGAGAGAGAGAGTATATGTGTGGCACACAGCTTACATGCAATACACACACACAGCATACTTACAAACATGCAGTATGTGCACACGCGCACACATACATGTAGCATGCACACACACAGCATGCTTAAAAAAACAACAGGGCACATACACACATTGCATACTGTACTTCTTACACAGCAGTTTTAAAACACACAGGGCATACACGCCCCTCCCCCCCCCCCTCCTTTCCCCATACTTCAGATGTGGTTTGCTGCCACAGTAGCTCCTCGTGACTGCCTGGCAGTGATGGGCGGCGTAGAAACTCTTCCTCACCCCAGTGCTGCTGCCTGGCCACCGCAGTGCTGGGCGGCGCAGAGAAACATAGAAACATAGAATTTGACGGCAGATAAGAACCACTTGGCCCATCTAGTCTGCCCCTTTTTTTTACCCTTTTAGGTAATCTCAACCCTTTTTGAACCTTAACTCTTTGTAAGGATATTCATATGCCTATCCCAAGCATGTTTAAATTGCTCTACAGTCTTAGCCTCTACCACCTCTGATGGTTCTGTCTCTTTAATAAAAAAAAGTGGGATAGGACTTAAACACATGACAGAAGCATACTGTGTATTTAAGTGTGTCCTCCAGGATATTTTGGGGGCAGGGCGCCGGTACTATTGGGGGTAGGCTGGCCCCCTCGACGTCAATAGTGGGGAGCGTGTCCAGCCCGTTTCTTCACTCATTGGGGTGTGCCCAGCAATTGCGGAGCAGGGCTTCCCCCCGAACTCTCCCTTGAATGTGAATGCCATGCGCATGCATGCAGCATCTATTCACACGGCGGCATCGGGCATGCTGTTTTAGCAGGGTACCGCAAAAGGCGCCATTAGTACCAGATTTAGCCATGCGAAGCTAAGCCCATCTGAAGTCCAGGTTAGGCCAAACAACGCGCATCTCAGGAGGCTTTGAGCTGAAATTTGTTCCACTGGCTGCATACGCGCACAGGCGAGTTCCCACCTGCTCACACAGACAGCCATCCTGAAAATCCAATGGTGAAGTCGAGAACCACCAAATTAATACAAGCAGTCTTCTCTGCACAAATGTACTTGTGAACTAATACCCCACGCATATGCAGCTATATACCGGGTTTCTGCATGTGAACGTGCATCAACCTGGGATTTCTTCCACCTGAGACCAAGGTGTTTGCCGGCTTGCTAGACCCAGCTAATTCCTGGGTCACATGTCTGGAACCAGCATAACTGGTAATTTTTACACAGGCAAACATCCATTGCTGAAGAAAAGGCTCACCCACATGTCAGGCTGGGGCAACCTGTGTTTCTCCAGATAGTGTGCAGCTACAAGACCCGTTGTGCCCTGCCAACTGATAGTGTATTATTCTGGGGATGGATGGCAGCTAAGGGGAAGCAGCAGGTTCCCAAATTGCATGGACTGGGAATTAATAATGTGACAACCATTCTCAGCCTATGTAAATAATGCACATGTGCAGAGCTGTGGTGATCTGCCATTGTGGACTGCTAGGCACTGGTCAGAGCTTCCAGAAACCCAACTGAGAAGCCATGAGGTGGGGAAGGGAAAGGTTCCACACGCTAGTTGGGGGCCAGTTGCTTCCAGCCGGCGTGTGCTGCACAGGAGCAGGGCTCCCCGCACACACAAACATGGAAGGGACTGAACTCCAAAGCTCCCTCCAGGCTAAGGCCTACATCCCCAGGACGGCGTGACTCAGCCCCCGCTCCCTCTCTCACCGCCACCAGCTTCTCGCACTCCGGCAACCGCTGGTCCACTGTGGCGTTGTAGTCCACTTCCATCTTGACGACCATCGGATCGCTCCGTGTCATCAGCCATGTCAGGAACGGAGCAGAGACCCAGCAGTAAGCTGACAGCACCGGGGAAAGCAGACTAGCAGGCGAGCGCCGAAGACACCTCAAACTCTTCCTGTCAGTTCTGTACTCGTGCCGTGCTGCCCGGCCACCGCGGGTTCAGCTGTCAGCGCTTCCGTGTCAGGTGGAATGGATATGAAACTAAGCCACCTGACGCGGAAGCGCCTGACAGCTGAACCGGCGGTGGCCGGGCAGCACGGCACGAGTACAGAGCTGACAGGAAGAGTTTCTCAGCGCCGCCCAGCAGTGCGGTGGCCGGGCAGCAGCACTGGCGTGAGGGTGTGCGGCTGGTGCAGAGACGGAGACCAGTTTGTCTCCGTCTCTTAAAAGAGAATTTTGTCCGTCAGGGGGGGTTTCTGGGTTTTCGGAAACCCCCTCTGCGTGCGCCACTGTGATGATGAGTGGTGCCTGGTTTCCTCCAAACATGACGCCTGGCATTCACGCCAAAGAGTTCAATCTTTGTCTCATCAGACCAGAGAATTTTGTTTCTCACGGTCTAAGAGTCCTTCAGGTGCATTTTGGCAAACTCCAGGCGGGCTGCCATGTGTTTTTTACTAGGGAGTGGCTTCCTCTACCATACAGGCCTGATTGGCAAATTGCTGCAGAGATGGTTGTCCTTCTGGAAGGTTCTCCTCTCTCTACAGAGGAATGCTGTAGCTCTGACAGAGTAACCATCGGGTTCTTGGTCACTAGGGTCCTTCTCCCCCGATCGCTCAGTTTAGACGGCTGGCCAGCTCTAGGAAGAGTCCTGGTGGTTCCGAACTTTTTCATTTATGGATGATGGAGGCCACTGTGCTCATTGGGACCTTCAAAACAGCAGATATTTTTCTGTACTCTTATCCAGATTTGTTCCTTAAGACAATCCTGTCTCTGAGGTCTGCAGACAATTCCTTTGACATAATGCTTGATTTGTGTTCAGACATGCACTATCAAACGTGGGACCTTATATAGACAGGTGTGTGCCTTTCCAAATCATGTCCAATCAACTGAATTTACCAGAGGTGGACTCCAATTAAGTGGAAGCAGGATGCACCTGAGATCAGTTATGAGCTTTATGGCAAATGCTGTGAATACTTATGTACATGTGATTTCTTATTTTTTTTATACATTTGAAAAAATCACCCAAAAACTTTTTTTCATGTTGTCAATATGGAGTATTGTGTGTAGAATTTTGAGGGGAAAAATGTATTTATTCTATCTTGGAATTAGGCTGTAACATAACAAAATGTGGAAAAAGTGAAGTACTGTAACAGGCTTCCATGATGGCTCTCAGCAAATGGGGCCTAATAACTGAATATTATTTTAGCTTTTGTAATTTCCCAGAATTAACTCCTTCCAGTGTTTTAGTGAGATTCAAAACTTTAGACCTACAGTATTGTGCATAACTATAAAACATACAATCTGAGATATTCAATTACTCCGACTTGCTGTCGGGTGTAATGTATAGCCGCCGGGGGCTATCTAATTAGCCCCGATAAACCGACACATGCTGCGGCCTATCAGGAATTTTGTTTCACCTACCTCCGGCAGATGAAGCAAAATTCCCGATAACAGCCCCGGGGCCATTTCACCCGTAAACACACTCCCGATGTCTCTTCGGGGCAAATTTAATATCCCTAAATATATTTTTTGACAAAGTAACCTTAAATGTTTCATAATGGGTTTAAATAAAAAATTAATATTACTACAATGATGATGATGATACAGTATGATGGTGGCGATACTTGATATAAGCCTTACCCTAGACTGACATGATACTGGAGATAGGATGATGGACTTTTGATTACTGGAAGGATTATATAGACTGCTGGATAGCAGGAAAATGTGCAGTATAAGAGGCATCCAGGTCTGAGCTTACATTCTTGTCTCGCTGAAGTCTCATCTGCCACTATAAGGATAAAGTGTATTGTTCGAGATTCCAAAGCTGGCTTTAAGAAGCAGAGGAAATGAAGCAGCGGTGCATGTGAAAGTAATTTGAAGGCATTGTATTCATGCATTGTTATAAAGCCTGTGTGAATGAAATGTTTTTCCCCATTCAATGCACATCCTCTACCTTATCTGGAAATGTATTTAGGGATCTGACTCAACTTTTATTTGTCAGTATCATAATTTAGAGTAATATAGACACAAAAGAAGATCAACAGATTTACAATGAAGCAAAGTCTGACTGGAGAATGTGATACTTTCCAGCTGATATTTCAGTAATAGTAATATAAGTTCTGATGCTAACAGGAATACCCCACATACAGTGTAACAGATAACATAACAATCTCATGTATTACTAATATTAAGGCGGATTCAAACCCAGTATGGGGAATGAGCAGCAAAAAGCATGGGGGAATGAACAAACACACATAGTGAATATAGATAGTTATATAGGGAGACATAGGATAAAAAGTGCATATTCATTAGGGCTTGTTGATGTGGGAAATGAGGCATGCCTATATTAATTGTCACAGACCTCTCATTTCCTCACACAGATAATAGTAGACAGAGCATATTAATTGTATGGTAATAACACAAGAAGAAAAAGGCGAGTGTGGGTTACACCCCCCAGCCGGGAAGAGAATCAGCACAAAACAACAGCAACAGTAGTAAACATACCCTTTTAATGGGGAACGATCTGCTCTTCAAATATGGTGCTGGGTGCAAAAGGCTCTGAATCGAACTCCTACACACTGATGCTGACCCAGACCATTCAGCCAGGCCCGAAGGGCCACTAGGCTTAAGCAAGAAGTGGGCACCAACCTGGTAGCGCCATGCACTCTAAGCAGTGTAACACACGGCACATTGCCTAGTAAAATAACAAAACATGTATCTACAGTACAATGCACCTAAATAATTAATGGAGTGAACTAGGTCTACAAAACTCGGCAACCACATAGGACTCAGGATCCCACAGAGCACAAGACAAATACTGAGTGAATACTAGACAATACCTATAAAAATACTATGAGGGAGAAATGTGTATATATTTATATAAAGTGTGAAATACTGTACAAAGAAAACAAAAATACACTCCTAGGATTCTGTTCATTCAGGCCACAGGGAGCCAGCTTGTGAAGTCCAGCTTGTAAATACATTGACTCTCATGTCTTCTAAGAAGCAGAAGGCAATCACCATCTAGTATAGGAGAAGTATACCAGTCAATTAACTTGCATTTTAAACTTGTCACTTGGTGTCCTTGTTCCAGAAAATGCCAAGTGACCGGTTTATCTGTTTTGCCTGTTTTTAAGGCAGAGCAGATAGATGCACTGTGATTTTTTGTGTGGTCCCTGACATTTTTAGTTGTCAGTCCTACATAGTGCAGTCCACAAGGACACATAAAAATGTACATCACAAAATCCAGCGTACAATGCAGTTTGTATTTGATCTTTTGTCCCGAATGCAGATGGGGAAAAAAATGGGACAGCTAACATGGAGTGGCATGCGACTCCACCACAAGGATAACATCCCATTTTTTTATCATCCGCTGTATAGCAGTTTCCCGTTTATTAGAATATTTTATTAGAATAGTTTATTAGAATGGGTCTCATTATTTGTTTGAGATTAGATCCTCTTATATATGCCAGCATTGGCAGTTTAGAATGGTTGAAAGGAAGGATTTGTCAGAGGTGACAATTGGCCAATTTTTTTGAGTGCCTCCTGGGTTACTGGTGCATATTTGTCATGTTTCATGGGAAAAATTAGTCAACCTTCCTTGCTGTTCCTCCAGACAGTTCTACCAGCAAAAGGTGCTCCTTTCCTTGTTGAGGCATCTTTTAAGAATTAATTTGAACAGCCTCTGGTTTTAAATCTATCAGTCATCTCAGCCATTTGTGATTCTATGGTCACTTCATTGGAATTGATCCACATTACTCTTAGGGGGTAATTAAGAGCTGATCGCTAGGGTGCAATTTTTGCAGCCTTGTGTTCAGGTGTTCGCCGCCTACAGGGGAGGGGGGGGGATTTGGTGTGTGCAGGTGTGTTATCGCATATGTATCAGAGCTGCAGAAACATCAGTTTGGCCAGGCTCTGCTCAGCCCAGGACTTACTCTGCTGCTGCGATGGTTTGCTGGTTATCGGGGCCGGAGCTGATGTCAGACACCATCACTCCAAATGCCTGAGCCAGCCTGCGTTTTTCCGGACACTCCTTTAAAACGATCCGTTGCCACCCACAAAGGGCCCCTTCCTGTCATTCACCTTGTGATCGCTTTTTTGGCACCATCCCTTTGCTATGCACTGATGTCCAGTGCAGTCGTCCAACGCACCAGCACATTGCAGTGCATGTGCAGTATAACCTGATCGCCCGTTGTGCGAAAACGCACAGCAGTGATCAGGTCTGAGTTACCCTCTTAGATGCGAGATGATAGCTGGTGGAGAGAAGGTTCATATTCCTGTCTGTAGGTTTGCGGAATGAGTGGTGGTGAGTTTCCGATTCAATTTGCTGATGGTAATATGAAACATATTGACTTTTTACTCATCCACATGACCGGTAAATTTAATTGGGAAACCCAAATTGTTTCATTGTGTGACTATTTCATGGTAAGCATCAGTAGTGCCTTGCCATAGCAGAAAGATGTTATCAATGAATCTACAATAAAAAGTAATATTTGAACCGTAGATGGGAATGATATTCTTTATCTCGTATTCCATCATGTACAATTTATTATTATTTATTATTATCAGTTATTTATATAGCACACACATATTCCGCAGCACTTTAAAGAGAATACTAGGCCATTCACATCAGTCCCTGCCCCAGTAGAGCTTACAATCTATATTCCCTACCACATGTATACACACACACATTCACGCTAGGGTTAATTTTTTTGTTGGGATCCAATTAACCTACCAGTATATTTTTTGGCTTGTGGGAGGAAACCGGAGCACCCGGAGGAAACCCATGCAAGAACAGGGAGAATATACAAACTCCGCACAGTTAGAGCCATGGTGGGAATTGAACCCATCACCTCAGTGCTGTGAGGCAGTAATGCTAACCATTATACCATCCGTACTGCCCTATTATGCAAATGATGGAGCTATATTTGAACTTACAGCTGTCCCAGGCCACTGAAGAAGTATGTGTCCATAAAGAAAAATGATTCCAAAGAACCTATTTGGTAAGTTCAGCAATAAAGTTTTTGTTATACCAGGCGCCATTCAAATACTTAATGTCCGTAGTTTCCTGCTGCTCCCAGTGGAGGCTTACCTATAGTTTGAACTTCTTGAGATACTAAACAAAAGCAATATATAAATATAGAAGCGCTGGAGACTAGGATTCGCTTAGAAACAAGAGACAATTTATTTTATCATCTACAAAAAAATACATAATTTAATAAAACACATCAGTAAAAAAACAATAAGTTCAATAATAAACTCTGAACTTGGCCTGACATGCAATTGGGCAACAAATGCTCTTCTCAATGCTTTCAATCCCTCATTGTGTGGTATAACGATGTACAAGCATTGGTTATCTAATGTTGCCAGTTTGACATCATCACCAATAGTACAGTACCTAATGATGCAAGTTGTACTAGTAAATCATTGGTATCTTGAATAGAAGTCATGCTTGTACACACTAAGGGGTACATTTACTAAAGTGGGAATTTTTTTAGAACTGGTGATGCCTAAAACAGCCAATCAGATTCTATCTTTTTGAAGCAGCTAGATAAATGTTAAGTAGAATCTGATTGGTTGCTATGAGCAACATTACTAGTTCTAAAAAATGTTGGACTTCGTACATTTGATGCACAGCCTGTCTTGAAAAAGGTTCGTTATCGGACCAAAACGTCAACAATAAAGGCGGTCTGTGATTCCAATAAACTGTTGGCTGATTTTTTGAAGTAAAATTGACTATGCGAGAGTGCACCGTCCACCCTGTGGAATTTGTAATATATATATATATAGAGTATATATATATATATATATATATATATATATATATATATATATATATATTATACATACATACAGCAACTTTGTTAGCAATTGGGCAAAACCATGTGCACTGCAGGGGGGGCAGATATAACATTTGCAGAGAGTCAGATTTGGGTGGGTGATTTTGTTTCTGTGCAGGGTAAATACTGGCTGCTTTATTTTTACACTGCAATATATTGTAGATTTCAGTGTGAACACACCCCACCCAAATCTAACTCTCTCTGCACATGTTATATCTGCCCCCCTCCTCCCCCCTGCAGTGCACATGGTTTTGCCCAACTGCTAACAAATTTGCTGCTGCAATTAACTCTGAATTACCCCCTAGGTACTGCACTGTACTATTGAAATATCGGAATCCACCTACTGAAGACTGTTGACTGCAGTGACCTATAGAGAGACAAGTTCTCCTTAGGACTAAGATACAGTGGGGCAAAAAAGTTTTTGGACAGCCACTGATTGTGCAAGTTGACCCACTTAAAAAGATGAGAGGTCTGTAATTTCCATCATAGGTACACTTCAACTGTGAGAGACAGAATCTGGAGGGGAAAAAACAGGAAATCACATTGTATGATTTTTAAACAATTTACTTGTATATTCTTGTGGAAAATAAATATTTGGACACTTACCAAGCAGCAAGATTTCTGGCTCTCACAGACCTGTTACTTCTTCTTTAAGAAGCTCTTCTATCCTCCACTCATTACCTGTATTTATGGCACCTGTTTGAACTGGTTATCTGTATAAAAGACACCTGTCCACACCCTCAAACAGTCAGACTGCTACCTCTCCACCATGGCTAAGACCAGAGAGCTAAGGACACCAGGGACAAAATTGTAGAGCTGCACAAGGCTGGGATGAGCTACTCAACAATAGGCAAGCAGCTTGGTGAGAAGCGATTAACTGTTGGCGCAATTATTAAAAAATGGAAGAAATACAAGATCACTGACAATCTCCCTCGACCTGGGGCTCCATGCAAGATCTCATCTCGTGGGGTATCAATGATATTGAGAATGGTGAGGAATCAGCCCAGAACTACACGGGGGGACCTGGTCAAGGACCTCGAGAGAGCTGGACTACAGTCGCAAAAGTTACCATTAGCAACACACTACGTCGTCATGGATTGAAATCTTGCAGCGCCCGAAAGATCCCCCTGCTTAAGCCAGCACATGTCCAGGCCCATCTAAAGTTTGCCAGTGACCATCTGGATGATCCAGAGGAGGATTGAAAGAATGTAATGTGGTCAGATGAGAGCATAATCTAACTTTTTGGTATAAACTCCACTCGTCGTGTTTGTAGGGAGAAGAATGATGAATGGCATCCCAAGAACACCCTACCCACTGTGAATAGGGGTTGATAATGTCGATATTATCTTAAAACATAAAGCTATACCTCGAAATACACTTTTACCATGGAGCCGCTGCGGCCGCTATACTTAAAATACACGCTACGCACTTTGTACGCTATTTGCGTACAGAATCCCGTACGTTGTACGGACTTAGCGTACAAACGCCGCGCTGGGGGTACAAAGTACGCACAGCGTGCGCACACACTCTTGATAAACTTTAAACCTTATTAGTAATGCAATGCAGTGATGTTATACCTTAAACCTTACGCAGCGCTGACGGTTATAAAGTACCCACAGTGCGTACATACCTTATCAATAGATTCTTAAACCTTATACAGTTAAATACACTTTAAACCTTAGCAGGGAAATGAGGACACAACACCGATTTGTAGTTAACCGCTGGGTTCTAACGCCACAGTGGATTATTTGAAAGGGGATAACAATACAAATTATACACTACAAGGCTAACAAGATAAATCTACAACAGAATTATGGCTACAGTCAATGTACATACGTGAGAATTTTCACTTGCGCAACCTGGACCAGTCCTCCGCTCATCAGGTAGATAGCGTTCAGAGTCTTCTGACCGGCCAGGCAACTACAGGCTTTTTATACACAACTTCCATAAACAATACAATGGTTACTATAATCCCTTTGTTCATTGGACACAGAGATGCATCTTTACATTACAGGAGAGGTCATAGGTTGATTTGAAAAGGTGGGCGATGTCTTTCTCAACTGCTCTTGTGGGTGGTCTCCTCTGGATTCCCGCCGCATACATAATATACAGTAAATACAGTTTATATCTATATTCTACTTCTGCACATAACTATACGCAGGAACATGCGATCTTCCTCTAACCAACACCGGAATGTTACCCTTAAAATACCCTACAACTGGATACTAGACATCACCTTATAACCTTAGTCTGTCCCTTCCTATCATGCAAAGGTGAATCCCTTAGTCCTGGAATCATTTAAACTGTTGATACTTGCTGATGTGGTGCAGGGGGGCTATGTGTACAATGTGCACTATTTGGGTTAAATATGTAATGTTCTGACAACCCTCTATGCGCTCACAAACTCCGCCGTAAATACCCATACCACGCGCAGGATCGATCATACGCAAATTGCGGATATGTGCACGCACGGCGGAACAAGTGCACGCGCAGCGGGCATGTGTGTGTGGTTAGTACATGATGTATGCATTACAATATTTTTCGACTTTGACAGGGTGGAAACATCATGCTTTGGGACTGCTTTGCTGCAAAGGGGACAGGACGACTGATCCGTATTAAGGAGAGGATGAATGGTGCCATGTATCATGAGTTTTTGGGCAAAAACCTCCTTCCCTCAGTAAGAGCATTGAAGATGGAACATGGCTGGGTCTTCCAGCATGACAATGACCCCAAACACACTGTCCGGGCAACTAAGGAATGGCTCTGTAAGAAGCATTTCAAGGTCATGGAGTGGCCTAGCCAGTCTCCAGACCTCAACCCAATAGAAAATCTGTGGAGGGAGTTGAAAGTCTGTGTTGCCCGGCGAAAGCCCCAAAACATCTCAGATCTAGAGAAGATCTACATGGAAGAGTGGGTCAAAATACCTGCTACAATGTGTGCAAACCTGGTCAAGAACTACAGGAAACGTTTGACCTCTGTAATTGCCAACCGAGGTTATATTACAAAGTATTGAGTTAAACTTTTTGATTGTCCAAATATTTATTTTCCACAAGAATATACAAATAAATTGTTTAAAAAATCATACAATGTGATTTCCTAGTTTTTTTTTCAGATTCTGTCTCTCACAGTTGAAGTGTACCTATGATGGAAATTACAGACCTCTCTCATCTTTTTAAGTGGGTCAACTTGCACAATTGGTGGCTGTCCAAATACTTTTTTGCCACACTGTACTTTTTTGCTAATCTGTATACATTATGTATCTGTTTGGCAAAGACAAATTTTTATATACTGTATTTTACACCTTTATTTGAATTGCCGTGGACCACACTATGAAACAATGTAACCAATTATATCTAAATGCATCATCTAAGCGCACCAATGTGAAAGTCACCGCCATACATGACTATAGCCTATTAAATACTATTATATACAGTACAAATATGGTATACAGTGATGTAATGGCTCCTATATTTATATTGTTATTAATAGAATATATCTGATAATGATTAAGAGTGAGTGGCAAAAAAAAACCACCAGATTAAATAAGAAGTTTAGGGGGTAATTCTGAGTTGATCGCAGCAGGAATTTTGTTAGCAGTTGGGCAAAACCATGTGCACTGCAGGGGAGGCAGATATAACATGTGCAGAGAGAGTTAGATTTGGGTGTGGTGTGTTCAATCTGAAATCTAAATTGCAGTGTAAAAATAAAGCAGCCAGTATTTACCCTGCACAGAAACAAAATAACCCACCCAAATCAAACTCTCTCTGCACGTTATATCTGCCTCCCCTGCAGTGCACATGGTATTGACCAATTGCTAACAAAATTCCTGCTGCGATCAACTCAGAATTACCCCCTTAGTTGGGGTTAAGTAACTAAGGGACAGATGATTTAGTATAGGGATTAGCCTAACAGATGCAAAGGTACCATTGGTGCCTGAAGAGTCAGTTAAGAAGGTAGTGGGGCTATTAACAACCATGGGTAGTAGGTAGCAGGGTGAATATGCAATATTTCATATATATATATATATATATATATATATTCTCAGGGGCGCTGCTCGAGGAGCTGCTCAGGGTTACCTGGCTCAGTTACCAACCCTTAGGGAGCCAGTTTGCTTCCCAGAGGACACAATCTAACAATTTTAATATTCATTACATAGAGCATCATTTGCTCGGTTCAGCAGTGTCTGGATTCTTCACAATCAGGAGAGAACAGAGCACGCCATGTCTACTGCTGGGCTGCAGCCTCTGTACCTTTAGTGGGCAGGTCTGCAGCAGTACTCAGCACATCACAGGGAGGTTGGGCTCTGTCAATGTGGATGGACGTAACATCGCCACTGAAGATTTAGAAGTGAGGAGCCCGCAGCTTGCTATCTGGGACCTTGTCACAGCTAGAACTGGACAGTGGACACCAGGAGCTGCATCCTGTCACCACAGTGTGGGTGATCTTTCATAGTGACCTATTGAACTGTTTTTGTTAGTATTTAGAAAATTGATATAATTCTGACTATACCCAGCAGAACATTGTGTAGGGCAGAGAATAAAATGTCATAATATCATCTTTTTTTCTAGGTGGATTCAGCATGACCATGTCATAAAGAATGTGACTAGTGTATTAGAAGATCCCATCTCCCTCCAAAGCAATATTGTGTATAGGACTACTTGGTGTGGCACTGCCTTCATGGTGCTGGTGAACTCCATAAGGTAAAGCCCTCATTGTTAATTCTGTTTCAGGTCAAGCCCCCATCTCTGCACTCTAACTCAAGTCATGCCCTCCATGCATTCTGTATAGTTTCCCCCCATGTTTGCATTTATCCTATAAGGCTGTACATCATGCTCTTCACTTGTCCTTCATCATCTTCCCCATATACTACAATACCTCTCCTGTCCTCTGCTCTTTCCCATGCTTCCTGCACAACACCACTACCCACTAGCCACTGTTACTACACACTCATCCTCCTTATTTTCTTCTAAGGAGACCTAATTCATTTATCCCACCTAACACAAATATATCTAACCACTCCTTCTAAATGTTAAGTTTTACGGTCATGGGGCCTAATTCAGAGTTGATCGCAGCAACAAATTTGTTAGCATTTGGGAAAAACCATGTGCACTGCAGGAGGGGCAGATATAACATGTGCAGAGAGAGTTAGATTTGGGCATGGTGTGTTCAAACTGAAATCTAAGTTGCAGGGTAAAAATAAAGCAGCCAGTATTTACTCTGCACAGAAACAAAATAACCCACCCAAATCAAACACTCTCTGCAAATGTTATATCTGCCACACCTGCAGTGCACATGGTTTTGCCCAACTGCTAACAAATGTGCTGCTGCAATCAACTCTGAATTACCCCCATGGTTTTCAATATTATGTGCGACAGAGCATGGATGGGCATATTATAATAAGCAAAATTTATTATATGGATGATGGAGGTTGTCAAGTTCTTCACTTTCAACTTGTTTGTTTAATTTGACTGATAACAATTCCATCTGTAGAATTCTTCAAGTACAAGACACAAGCTAGGTACTATACAATTACTGGGCCAATTTGCCAACGATGGGTGATTGGCCTGTTTTATTGCTTAGTATATAGGCATGACTGTTTTGTCCAAATGCTGATAAAACAATAAACAAAGACAAGAAGAAATGCCTAGCTTTAATTATCCAATTGTTCAGACTTGCAAGAAGATATTGGCCATGGTCCCTATATTGCGCAGTGTGTGTGCATTCTCGAAAATCTGCCCATATTTCCTATGATTTATCCTGATTACCGCATTCTAGTTGTGGCCAGACATATGCAAAATCAGTGTGATGCAGCAAAAAATCCGTAACCAGAAAAGTGTGTAGTGCTGAGATCGGCACCTTCCACTGGCCAAAAAATTGTGGCGATTGTTGATTCAACCAAAAAAATCACATAGTGTGTATCTAGCTTAAGTGATCCAGTCTAACAAAAGTTAAATTCATTGTACAGTATTACATTTTAATAAGGTGTGTCAGTCTTAAGCTGTCTGCACCCCTAAATATTATCTTTCTAACCGACCAACTAGTATACTGGTTGGAATTAAAAATCTGGTAATGTATTGGACCAAATGACATTTTACAATTTGCTCCCAAACACCGGAAAATGGTCATTCAGATAAATTAGTTAAATCAAATTTAAGCAATTTGTCTGAATGATCCTTTTTATCCATTTTCCAGGTATTGGGAACAAATGGTAGCTTGTCAACTGTTCCCATACATTGGCAGATTTTTGTTTGTCTAGTTGGAAAGCTAATCTTTAGGTGTATCGCCAGTTTAAGTCAATTGTAAGTGTAATTATCAGGGGTATCCCAAACCAACCCTGGTGGATTACTAGCTTCTGTGAGGCACTGAGTTGAGGATAACAAGTCAAAACCAGCTCTGATATTATTACACTTGGCTTGTTATTCTATCCTGGTGAGAAAAGTTACTTTAGAGTAGTTACTCAGTCAATTTAAATGCAACAGGTGTCAACTATGGAGTGTTTGCGTTAAATGAGGGCTCTTGTTTATTGAATACAGTATGTACAGTATTTGCTTGACTCTTCTATGCTAATTTGGATGAGTTGTTTATTGTATAGTGTTTTGGGTGTCTGCTTTTAAAGCTTTATAAGTATTTCCATCTAGTATCTTCAGAATGTTATCATGTAAAATGTCCATGTTTCAATTTTTGTTTTATTAATTTTGGATTGATATAGACAGCCTTCAAAAGAAATGTACAGTATTGGTGTGATTTGATCCTCGTTGTTGACTTTGATCAAACGTGATAACAAATAGGGGCCATGATTTGTTGTTTTACTATTACATGTGTGAAATAGTTATTTTGGATGGGAATTGGTGATGCCTAGTAACCACAGATGACAACTATTTTCTTTCCTTGAAATCCTCCTGCCACTAGAACAGGGAAAACCACAGTGTGAGTTTCTCTTGCCATAATGTCAACCAGTCTTAGCTGACAGTTGTAACGTAAAATATAAAATAAAATGTTTTTGCTGGCACACTATAGGTCACATCAAGCCCTGGCATGACTAAATTAATTGATTACACTGGTGTTTGGAAATCGACAAGTGCCATCATAACCATGTCTACCAGAGTATACTTGCACATGTAGAACAACAATCACCAGCATGTCGCGGCATCCAATGATTGCTGGGATCTTTTGTGCATCTGTAAAATAAACATAACACTATATTAATAGTACTTTATTAAAAATAAAAACTCCTCCATATAATCTCACTCTTAAATTTGTGGGGTATCTTCTTCTTTATTCCATGTTTACAGTCCACTGGGAAAAAATAGAAACCGCTTTGATGACACTTTGGGGTTGGTTGTATTATATGCTGCCCTTACAGTAATCCCAGACTCACTGCATATACAAACTCATGAGACCACTGTGAGATCTGGCATGAGGGGGCGAGTTTCGATGCCGTTGTTGGAATTTCTATGCCATTTCAATGCAACTCACCCCATCACACTTAATAGGATCACCCCTTACTGCTGTACCAGGAATCACACCGTGAGTGGAAAGTCGCCCAACTTGACAGTAACTAACAAAAGAGAGATTCTTCACTTTAATTGGAGTGTGAGAAAGCCACTGATTGGTGGGGTTCAGCAGCAATTCAGTACAGTGATGCACTTTACTTCTTTCATCAGGACATGCTGAGACCTGTAGTGCCCCAGAAAAAGAATACAAAGAATACTAATTAAACCATTTCAACTGTATTATCCAACATCAATAGCTCCAGTGGTGAAATGCAATGGCGTCTGTGATCTCCAGAGGTGCGGGATGCCAGCCAATCATGGACTTTTTTTTAAAGGGGCAATCGCTTACAAGCAGAGGTGTCTCCAACATGACAGAGGTGCTGAGGAGGGGGAATGCTGACCTCCAGATCCCCGCGGTGACTTCTCCTTTAAAAAGTCTGCTGCCAGAGCATGCTAACCCCATGTCCTGTCCTAGCCATCTCTTCACAGATCCATTAGCCATTAGTGGAGGAAATGTGTCCATGGTAAGCCTGTTGGGAAATCCCCGCCTCCTCCCAGTAATGCATCTGTGCAGGGTCTTAACTACGTGTGTGCCAGGAGTGCCTGGCACACAGCGCAGTCACCCTGAGGGCGCAACTGCCCGCATTCCCTAAAGTCAGCGGCATTGTAATGAGTCATACTGACTCATTACAAGCCGCCTGTGTGTACCCACAGCCGGATCGAGGAGAGGAGCAGCTCCGGGGGCAGGTAAGAAGTAGTGATGTGCACCGGAAATTTTTCTGGTTTTGTGTTTTGGTTTTGGATTCGGTTCCGAGGCCGTGTTTTGGATTCGGAAGCGTTTTGGCAAAACCTCCCTGAAAATTTCTTGTCGGATTCGGGTGTGTTTTGGATTCGGGTGTTTTTTTTACAAAAAACCCTAAAAAACAGCTTAAATCGTAGAATTTGGGGGTCATTTTGATCCCATAGTATTATTAACCTCAATAACCATAATTTCCACTCATTTTCAGTCTATTCTGAACACCTCACACCTCACAATATTATTTTTAGTCCTAAAATTTGCACCGAGGTCGCTGGATGACTAAGCTAAGCGACCCAAATGGCCGACACAAACACCTGGCCCATCTAGGAGTGGCACTGCGGTGTCAGACAGGATGGCACTTCAAAAAAATAGTCCCCAAACAGCACATGACGCAAAGAAAAAAAGAGGCGCAATGAGGTAGCTGTTTGACTAAGCTAAGCGACCCAAGTGGCCGACACAAACACCTGGCCCATCTAGGAGTGGCACTGCAGTGTCAGACAGGATGTCAGATTTAAAAAATAGTCCCCAAACAGCACATGATGCAAAGAAAAAAAAAAGAGGTGCACCAAGGTCGCTGGATGGCTAAGCTAAGCGACACAAGTGGCCGACACAAACACCTGGCCCATCTAGGAGTGGCACTGCAGTGTCAGGCAGGATGGCACTTCAAAGAAATAGTCCCCAAACAGCACATGATGCAAAGAAAAATGAAAGAAAAAAGAGGTGCAAGATGGAATTATCCTTGGGCCCTCCCACCCACCCTTATGTTGTATAAACAGGACATGCACACTTTAACGAACCCATCATTTCAGCGACAGGGTCTGCCACACGACTGTGACTGAAATGACTGGTTGGTTTGGGCACCCACCAAAAAAGAAGCAATCAATCTCTCCTTGCACAAACTGGCTCTACAGAGGCAAGATGTCCACCTCCTCCTCATCATCCGATTCCTCACCCCTTTCACTGTGTACATCCCCCTCCTCACAGATTATTAATTCGTCCCCACTGGAATCCACCATCTCAGGTCCCTGTGTACTTTCTGGAGGCAATTGCTGGTGAATGTCTCCACGGAGGAATTGATTATAATTCATTTTGATGAACATCATCTTCTCCACATTTTCTGGAAGTAACCTCGTACGCCGATTGCTGACAAGGTGAGCGGCTGCACTAAACACTCTTTCGGAGTACACACTGGAGGGGGGGCAACTTAGGTAAAATAAAGCCAGTTTGTGCAAATGCCTCCAAATTGCCTCTTTTTCCTGCCAGTATACGTATGGACTGTCTGACGTGCCTACTTGGATGCGGTCACTCATATAATCCTCCACCATTCTTTCAATGGTGACAGAATCATATGCAGTGACAGTAGACGACATGTCAGGAATCGTTGGCAGGTCCTTCAGTCCGGACCAGATGTCAGCACTCGCTCCAAACTGCCCTGCATCACCGCCAGCGGGTGGGCTCGGAATTCTTAGCATTTTCCTCGCAGCCCCAGTTGCGGGAGAATGTGAAGGAGGAGCTGTTGACGGGTCACGATCCGCTTGACTTGACAATTTTCTCACCAGCAGGTCTTTGAACCTCTGCAGACTTGTGTCTGCCGGAAAGAGAGATACAACGTAGGTTTTAAATCTAGGATCGAGCACGGTGGCCAAAATGTAGTGCTCTGATTTCAACAGATTGACCACCCATGAATCCTGGTTAAGCGAATTAAGGGCTCCATCCACAAGTCCCACATGCCTAGCGGAATCGCTCTGTTTTAGCTCATCCTTCAATCTCTTCAGCTTCTTCTGCAAAAGCCTGATGAGGGGAATGACCTGACTCAGGCTGGCAGTGTCTGAACTGACTTCACGTGTGGCAAGTTCAAAGGGTTGCAGAACCTTGCACAACGTTGAAATCATTCTCCACTGCGCTTGAGTCAGGTGCATTCCCCCTCCTTTGCCTATATCGTGGGCAGATGTATAGGCTTGAATGGCCTTTTGCTGCTCCTCCATCCTCTGAAGCATATAGAGGGTTGAATTCCACCTCGTTACCACCTCTTGCTTCAGATGATGGAAGGGCAAGTTCAGGACTGTTTGCTGGTGCTCCAGTCTTCGGCACGCGGTGGCTGAATGCTGAAAGTGGCCCGCAATTCTTCGGGCCACCGACAGCATCTCTTGCACGCCCCTGTCATTTTAAAATAATTCTGCACCACCAAATTCAATGTATGTGCAAAACATGGGACGTGCTGGAATTTGCCCAGATGTAATGCACGCACAATATTGGTGGCGTTGTCCGATGTCACAAATCCCCAGGAGAGTCCAATTGGGGTAAGACATTCTGCGATGATGTTCCTCAGTTTCCGTAAGAGGTTGTCAGCTGTGTGCCTCTTATGGAAAGCGGTGATACAAAGCGTAGCCTACCTAGGAATGAGTTGGCGTTTGCGAGATGCTGCTACTGGTGCCGCCGCTGCTGTTCTTGCTGCGGGAGGCAATACATTTACCCAGTGGGATGTCACAGTCATATAGTCCTGAGTCTGCCCTGCTCCACTTGTCCACATGTCCGTGGTTAAGTGGACATTGGGTACAACTGCATTTTTTAGGACACTGGTGACTCTTTTTCTGACGTCTGTGTACATTTTCGGTATCGCCTGCCTAGAGAAATGGAACCTAGATGGTATTTGGTACCGGGGACACAGTACCTCAATCAAGTCTCTAGTTAATTGTGAATTAACGGTGGATACCGGAAACACGTTTCTCACCATCCAGGCTGCCAAGGCCTAAGTTATCCCCTTTGCAGCAGGATGACTGCTGTGATATTTCATCTTCCTCGCAAAGGACTGTTGGACAGTCAATTGCTTACTGGAAGTAGTACAAGTGGTCTTCCGACTTCCCCTCTGGGATGACGATCGACTCCCAGCAGCAACAACAGCAGCGCCAGCAGCAGTAGGCGCTACACTCAAGGATGCATCGGAGGAATCCCAGGCAGGAGAGGACTCGTCAGACTTGACAGTGACATGGCCTGCAGGACTATTGGCTTTCCTGTGTAAGGAGGAAATTGACACTGAGGGAGTTGGTGGTGTGGTTTGCAGGAGCTTGGTAACAAGAGGAAGGGATTTAGTGGTCAGTGGACTGCTTCCGCTGTCATCCAAAGTTTTTGAACTTGTCACTGACTTCTGATGAATGCGGTCCAGGTGACGTATAAGGGAGGATGTTCCTAGGTGGTTAACGTCCTTACCCCTACTTATTACAGCTTGACAAAGGCAACACACGGCTTTACACCAGTTGTCCGCATTTCTGTTGAAATAATTCCACACCGAAGAACTGATTTTTTTTTTTTGTATTTTGACCAGGCATGTCAATGGTCATATTCGTCCCATGGACAACAGGTGTCTCCCCGGGTGCCTGACTTAAACAAACCACCTCACCATCAGAATCCTCCTGGTCAATTTCCTCCCCAGCGCCAGCAACACCCATATCCTCATCCTGGTGTACTTCAACAGTGACCTCTTCAATTTGACTATCAGGAACTGGACTGCGGGTGCTTCTTCCAGCACTTGCAGGGGGCGTGCAAATGGTGGAAGGCGCAAGCTCTTCCCGTCCATTGTTGGGAAGGTCAGGCATCGCAACCAACACAATTGGACTCTCCTTGGGGATTTGTGATTTAGAAGAACGCACAGTTCTTTGCTGTGCTTTTGCCATCTTAACTCTTAAGTTTTCTAGCAGGAGGATGAGTGCTTCCATCCTCAGGTGAAGCTGAACAACTAGCCTTGAACATAGGCCAGGGCCTAAGCCGTTCCTTGCCACTCCGTGTCGTAAATGGCACATTGGCAAGTTTACGCTTCTCCTCAGACGATTTAGATTTAGACTTTTGGGTCATTTTACTGAGCTTTATTTTTTTGGATTTTACATGCTCTCTACTATGACATTGGGCATCGGCCTTGGCAGACGACGTTGATGGCATTTCATCGTCTCGGCCATGACTAGTGGCAGCAGCTTCAGCACGAGGTGGAAGTGGATCTTGATCTTTCCCTATTTTACCCTCCACATTTTTGTTCTCCATTTTTTAATGTGTGGAATTATATGCCAGTAATATATCAATAGCAATGGCCTACTACTATATATACTGCGCACAACTGAAATGCACCACAGGTATGTATGGATAGTATACTTGACGACACAGAGGTAGGTAGAGCAGTGGCCTACTGTACCATACTGCTATATAGTATATACTGGTGGTCAGCAAACTGTGCAAAACTGAAATGCACCACAGGTATGGATGGATAGTATGCTTGACGACACAGAGGTAGGTAGAGCAGTGGCCTACTGTACCGTACTGCTTTATTGTATATACTGGTGGTCAGCAAACTGTGCTAAACTGAAATGCACCACAGGTATGGATGGATAGTATACTTGACGACACAGAGGTAGGTAGAGCAGTGGCCTACTGTACCGTACTGCTAAATATTATATACTGGTGGACAGCAAACTGTGCAAAACTGAAATGCACCACAGGTATGGATGGATAGTATACTTGACGACACAGAGGTAGATAGAGCAGTGGCCTACTGTACCGTACTGCTATATATTATATACTGGTGGTCAGCAAACTGTGTAAAACTGAAATGCACCACAGGTATGGATGGATAGTATACTTGACGACACAGAGGTAGATAGAGCAGTGGCCTACTGTACCGTACTGCTATATATTATATACTGGTGGACAGAAAACTGTGCAAAACTGAAATGCACCACAGGTATGGATGGATAGTACCATGTAGTAATATAGTATACCCTGCACCGAACCCAGATAATGTCCTAGAAATATGATAAAACCAGCTGTTCAATAATTTTTACTTGTTTAATAGTCTATAATTAATCAGCTGGAGGTGCTCCAACAATCATGTTTAAACCTGATAAACATACAAAACCCGACAGTGGCCGGAGAAAGACAGGGATTGCCTTTTTGGAGCACTCTTTTACATTTAAATATATGTATTTAAATTGATATGATTATTTTTTTAAAACGTAACCTTTAATAATATTCCTTAAAATAAATGAGGTAAGAATTGATTCATGTCCTTAACTATTCATAACACTATGTAACTATCTTTTATTATTCCAATAAATACAGGATTATCTTAATTAATCATGATATTATGTGACTATCTTAACATTAATATGATGAAAT
This sequence comes from Pseudophryne corroboree, assembly GCF_028390025.1. Taxonomy (NCBI): domain Eukaryota; kingdom Metazoa; phylum Chordata; class Amphibia; order Anura; family Myobatrachidae; genus Pseudophryne; species Pseudophryne corroboree. The sequence continues at coordinate 193,560,972 of NC_086446.1, read as the reverse complement.
AAATAAAAAGTGTGAAAAGAAATATCAATTCTGCAGTTTAATAAAACTGATCAAGCAATAACCCTGTCTTACTTGTCTTAATCAACAATCTATCATAGAATTCAACTACTTTGTGCAAAGTTCATCTCCCAATAATATTATATTACAGTCACACTGATAAACATCCTAATGAGAGACCCAGAATTATAGATTTGCATAAGCTGATGGCTAATCACTGCGGTATCAGAAGTTCCCCTAAGTTTCTCTGGATTGTTGTCAGTGATTACGAATGATATTTGCTGGCTGTTCAACACTGATCATTTAGCTTCAATATAGTATAGCCATTTCCTCTCACAGCTATCTGCAAGCGTGACAGTCAGCACTTTCGATACAAATGTTGCTATTCATGTAGTGTTCATTGCAGAGTACTCAAATGCCAAACAAGCTGAATACATTGTAACAATTTATACGACTGTGATTCTTTCTCACACAGCCTTGAAGTTTATTCCGTATTTCACTGCCACCCTGATTGTAATAACAACGTATGACAGCCAGTAATTTTTCAGCATGTGAGCAAGTGAATAGTCGGCGCAGCGCCCTGTGTTCAAAACCCTGGGCATTTACAAATTCCCACTGATGGTAATTAGAGTGTATATACACACACGTTCATCTGCTGTTACAAGTTAAATACATTTATGGGGATTAGGTGAAAACCGGACCGGACCAAATTCCGGAATGCCGGACCGGATCAGCTCCCTGCAGCGACCTCTGCCGCTGGGGAGCTGTGAAAGCGCGTCCCCGTCCGGGGGGCGGGTCCGCGGACGGGCTGTCAGTGGGGAGGGAGAAATCCCTGCCGGCTCCCGCACGAAGCTGCTGCACTGCTAGGAGGCTGTCAGCCCTGCACAGTGGCGCTGTCTGTGCGCTGCTGTCACACAGGGGAACCGCTGTGCAGGGCTGACAGCCTCCCACCTACCCCGCTGGTACTACACTCGGGCAGAGGGATGGAGGGGGGAGAACGGACATAGCTGCTGGTGCTGCAGCTCATCTATTTCACACACTGGCTGCATAGGGAGTTTTTTTTTTTCTTTTTTAGAGCAGTATAAATAAATAAATAAATAAATAATAAATGACCACTTGCCCATTGTTTTTGTTGGGAGGGTAGGGGGTGTGGCCACGCCGCCTTTATAAAAAAATATAATTAAAACTAATATTTATGAGCAGCGCCACATGCAGTGGTGCCAAGAGGCGGGTAATCAGGTATTAATTACCCTGTCCCAGGCTGCTGGAGGGGCCCAACAGGGGATTCTAAAACTAATATTTATGAGCAGCGCCACATGCAGTGGTACCAAGAGGCGGGTAATCAGGTATTAATTACCCTTTCCAAGGCTGCTGGAGGGGCCCGACAGGGGAGTCCACATCCCCCTTCCCAAATATACTTACGCTTGGCGGTACTGGGCAGCGTCCTGTAGTGCACATGCGTCATGTTCCCAGATGTCACTGGGCAGATGGCGCCGTCGGCCGAAGAGGAGGGACCTGCTTCCGATTAAGCAACCTGGCCCCTTTGCATAAATTGCACACAATTAATACTTTAATTAATCATATCTTTCAGAGGTGTAGATACGCACCCAATTTAGGCCACACCGCATTACATTACTGGGGCCCAGCATGGCTTTCCACGCCCCTGTGGGGTGGGGCGCCGTTACATCCATTCCGGTTGGTAGAATTGGGTGCAGAACACCCAGACAAACTTATATGCTATTGGTGCCGAAATAGGACATCCTTAGATATCAGTACCAGGTCCCGGAATGGGGGGCAGACCATCTTAGATACCTGTTCCGGGTTCCGGAACAGGATGCATACCACCTTAAATAGCTGTTTCATGTGCCGGAATTGTGTGCAGGACACCCAGACAACCTTAGATAGCCTTTCAGGGAGCCAGAATAGGGCGCAGACCACCTTAGATACCTGTTCCGGGTGCCGGAACAGGGCTCAAACCATCTTAGACAACCGGTCCGGATGCCGGAACAGGAGGCAGACCACCTTAGATAGCTGTTTCAGGTACCGGAATGGTGTGCGAGACACCCAGACAACCTTAGATAGCTGTTCAGGGTGCCGGAATAGGGCGCAGAACACCTTAGATACCTGTTACGGGTGCCGGAACAGGGCTCAAACCATCTTAGACAACCGGTCCGGGTGCCGGAACAGGATGCAGACCATCTTAGATAGCGGTTTCAGGTGCCGGAATGGTGTGCAGGACACCCAGACAACCTTAGATAGCTGTTCCGGGTGCCGGAAAAGGGCGCAGACCACCTTAGATACCTGTTCTGGGTGCCGGAACAGGGCTCAAACCATCTTAGACAACCGGTCCGGGTGCCGGAACAGGATGCAGACCATCTTAGATAGCGGTTTCATGTGCCGGAATGGTGTACAGAACACCCAGACAACCTTAGATACCTGTTCAGGGTGCCGGAATAGGGCGCAGACCACCTTAGATACCTGTTCCGGGTGCCAAAACAGGGCTCAAACCATCTTAGACAACCGGTCCGGGTGCCGGAACAGGATGCAGATCATCTTAGATAGCGGTTTCATGTGCCGGAATGGTGTACAGAACACCCAGACAACCTTAGATAGCTGTTCAGGGTGCCGGAATAGGGCGCAGAACACCTTAGATACCTGTTCCGGGTGCCGGAACAGGGCTCAAACCATCTTAGACAACCGGTCCGGGTGCCGGAACAGGATGCAGACCATCTTAGATAGCGGTTTCATGTGCCGGAATGGTGTACAGAACACCCAGACAACCTTAGATACCTGTTCCGGGTGCCGGAATAGGGCGCAGACCACCTTAGATACCTGTTCCGGGTGCCGAAACAGGGCTCAAACCATCTTAGACAACCGGTCCGGGTGCCGGAACAGTATGCAGACCATTTTAGATAGCGGTTTCAGGTGCCGGAATGGTGTACAGAACACCCAGACAACCTTAGACAGCTGTTCAGGGTGCCTTGAAAGGCCGCAGACCACCTTAGATACCTGTTCCGGGTGCCAAAACAGGGCTCAAACCATCTTAGACAACCGGTCCGGGTGCCGGAACAGGATGCAGACCATCTTAGATAGCGGTTTCATGTGCCGGAATGGTGTACAGAACACCCAGACAACCTTAGATAGCTGTTCAGGGTGCCGGAATAGGGCGCAGAACACCTTAGATACCTGTTCCGGGTGCCGGAACAGGGCTCAAACCATCTTAGACAACCGGTCCGGGTGCCGGAACAGGATGCAGACCATCTTAGATAGCGGTTTCATGTGCCGGAATGGTGTACAGAACACCCAGACAACCTTAGATACCTGTTCCGGGTGCCGGAAAAGGGCGCAGACCACCTTAGATACCTGTTCCGGGTGCCGAAACAGGGCTCAAACCATATTAGACAACCGGTCCGGGTGCCGGAACAGTATGCAGACCATCTTAGATAGCTGTTTCAGGTGCCGGAATGGTGTACAGAACACCCAGACAACCTTAGATACCTGTTCCGGGTGCCGGAAAAGGGCGCAGACCACCTTAGATACCTGTTCCGGGTGCCGAAACAGGGCTCAAACCATCTTAGACAACCGGTCCGGGTGCCGGAACAGGATGCAGACCATCTTATATAGCGGTTTCAGGTGCCGGAACGGTGTGCAGGACACCCAGACAACCTTAGATAGCTGTTCCGGGTGCCGGAAAAGGGCGCAGACCACCTTAGATACCTGTTCTGGGTGCCGAAACAGGGCTCAAACCATCTTAGACAACCGGTCCGGGTGCCGGAACAGGATGTAGACCATCTTAGATAGCGGTTTCATGTGCCGGAATGGTGTGCAGGACACCCAGACAACCTTAGATACCTGTTCCGGGTGCCAGAAAAGGGCGCAGACCACCTTAGATACCTGTTCCGGGTGCCGAAACAGGGCTCAAGCCATCTTAGACAACCGGTCCGGGTGCCGGAACAATAGGCGGACCATTTTAGATAGCTGTTTCATGTGCCGGAATGGTGTGCAGGACACCAAGACAACCTTAGATAGCTGTTCCGGTTGCCGGAATAGGGCGCAGACCACCTTAGATACCTGTTCCGGGTGCCGGAACAGGGCTCAAACCATCTTAGACAACCGGTCCGGGTGCCGGAACAGTAGGCGGACCATTTTAGATAGCTGTTTCATGTGCCGGAATGGTGTGCAGTACACCAAGACAACCTTAAATAGCTGTTCCGGTTGCCGGAATAGGGCGCAGACCACCTTAGATACCTGTTCTGGGTGCCGGAACAGGGCTCAAACCATCTTAGACAACCGGTCCGGGTGCCGGAACAGGATGCAGACCATCTTAGATAGCGGTTTCATGTGCCGGAATGGTGTGCAGGACACCCAGACAACCTTAGATAGCTGTTCAGGGTGCCTTAAAAGGCCGCAGACCACCTTAGACACCTGTTCCGGGTGCCGGAACAGGGCTCAAACCATCTTAGACAACCGGTCCGGGTGCCGGAACAGGATGCAGACCATCTTAGATAGCGGTTTCATGTGCCGGAATGGTGTGCAGGACACCCAGACAACCTTAGATAGCTGTTCAGGGTGCCTTAAAAGGCCGCAGACCACCTTAGATACCTGTTCCGGGTGCCGGAACAGGGCTCAAACCATCTTAGACAACCGGTCCGGGTGCCGGAACAGGATGCAGACCACATTAGATTGCTGTTTCATGTGCTGGAATGGTGTGCAGGGCACCCAGACAACCTTAGATAGCTGTTCAGGGTGCCAGAATAGGGGGCAGACCACCATAGATTCCTGTTCCAGGTGCCGGAACAGGGCTCAAACCATCTTAGACAACCGGTCCGGGTGCCGGAACAGGATGCAGACCACATTAGATTGCTGTTTCATGTGCCGGAATGGTGTGCAGGGCACCCAGACAACCTTAGATAGCTGTTCAGGGTGCCAGAATAGGGGGCAGACCACCATAGATACCTGTTCCGGGTGCCAGAACAGGGCTCAAACCATCATAGACAAGTGTGTCGGGTGTCGGGTGCCAGAACAGGATGCAGACCACATTAGATTGCTGTTTCATGTTCCGAAATGGTGTGCAGAACACCCAGACACCCTTAGATAGCCATTCCGGGTACCGGAATAGGGTGCAGGCCACCTTAGATAGCTGTTCCGGGTGCCGGAATAGGATGTAGACCACCTTAGATACCCATTCTGGGTTCCGAAACGGGCAGCAGACCACCTTGGATACCTATTCTGGGTACCGTGCTAGTGTGCAGAACACAGAGACATCTTTAGATAGCCTTGTTGGGTGCCAGAATTGGACGCAGACCACCTTAGATAATCGTTCTGGGTGTTGAAACGGGGTGCAAAAACACCCATACATCCTTAGATAGTCAGCACCCCCACAGCTGTGCTTCCGTCGCTGCCCCGCCAGTGCTGTACTATACCGGCTCCTGCTCACACAGTGACAGGCAGCCTGCATTGGCACGCTGCAGTGACTGCAGCATCCTGTACCACCTACGCTCCGCCCCTCCCAATTCCCAATGTCCGCAGTAGGAGAAGAACATAGCGCGGTTGACAAATTGGCAGCCAGGTGGAAGCAGCTGCTCTGGAGGCTGAATTAAGTATAACACACACACACACACACACACACACACACACACACACACACACACACACACACACACACACACACACACACACACACACACACACACACGGGCTGTCTTAACAGCAGTGTAGGCCCCTGGGCACAGCAATGCGCTGGGGCCCCTACCCATCCTCTAATGGAAGGGGTGCTATCAGCGGCAGCTTTGGTGTCCCGTGGGTGGTAGGGGGTGTTTCAGGACGGATCGCAATACGCAATCCAAACGCAAAAATTACTAAAAGGATGCGGTGCATGCACAGGGCCTGTCCTGCGCCCGCATTTTCTGTGTGCGCCCGCAGAAAATGCAAATGAAGTGTTCGTGGGGCAGGGTGCGGCAACGCTCCTTTTCCAAGGCAGAGACTTAGCTTTGCGGGGGCGTGGCTTGGAATTGGGGGGCATGCCAGCATGAATGGGGTGGACATGACAGGGGCATGATCGGGGCGGCTGCGTGACATCACACCCAGCCACCGCAATCAAAAAGATGGAGGCAGGCCCCCTGCGGTGTGATCGCAATTTCTGCTTGGAAAAGGGGGGTGGTGGAACCTGAACCAGGCCCTATATTCCACTCTGCATGTAGGACCTGGAGCAGTAATTTCTGCTGGGAGGGCAGCTTGCTTGACTGCAGATATCTCAAGTTCCTGGAAATAGATTTTTTTTAGCTTTGAATGAGATTTTAAAAAGTAGTTATCCCCCCCCACCCCCCACCCCCCTTCCTCCTTCAGGAGGTGCTGGGGACATGGGGATCAGAGTTCAGGAGCCAGAGCAATCCACCAACGAAAATATACAAATATATTATAATATATATTAGGCATGTGGAGCTGGAGCCTGCTGCTGGAAGGCTGATATCTCTGGATCTGGGTATGGTAGAGACAAGCTGCCAGAGTCAACCAAAAGGGGAGAATCCCATCTTTTGGGGTACACTGTCAGAAAAACTCAAAGTCAAACAGAACCTGAGATATCTGGCTAGGAGAATCAATTAATAAGCTTGGATGGAGACCACTGCTTTGAAGTCAGATATCTCAGTTTCCCCAGGGCCAATTTTAAAAATCTGTTACCCCCTGGAAAGAGGGGGCCATCAGCTATCAGCCTAGCTCCCTTATACACCTGGTGCAATGTGCAAAAGGAAAGGGGGCTCTATCTGGTGCAATGTGTAAAAGGGGGCTCTACCTGGTGCAATGTGTAACAGTAATGGGGGCTCTTCCTGGCGCAGTGTGTAAAAGGGAGCTGTACTTGGTGCAGTGTGTAAGAGGGGCTCTACCTGGCAATGTATAAGGGGACTGTAACATAGTAACATAGTTAATGAGGTTGAAAAGATGCCCATCGGCTTCAACCTGTATTCTGTATTAAGCCGAGTTTATTATAATGTCCCTGCTGAAGTAATGTTTTATGTCTAGTTAACAACTATAAATCATGTTAATCCCAGATTATCAAAGTTGATAGTTTAAATTCTATAACCTTGGATATCTTTTTCAGTCAGAAATTTACTGCATTTACAGATTCCGCCATTACCACCTCCCTGGCAGGGAATTCCAAATCCTTATTGCCCTAACAGTGAAGAACCCTTTCCTCCGCTGCGTACGGAATTTTCTCTCCTCTATCCTCAGCGAGTGACCTCGTGTCCTATACAAAGTTTTTTTTTTTTTTTAATAAGCAATTCCTCTGATAACTCTTTGTAATTTCCCTTTACATATTTGAAGATATTAATAATGTCTCCTCTTAGATGCCTCTTTTCCAGTGTATACATATTCAACCTAGTAAGCCTTTCCTCGTAATCCAGTCCCTCTAGCCTTTTAATCAATTCAGTAGCACGCCTTTAAACCCTTTCGAGTTCACAGATATCTTTTTTATAATGTGGTGCCCAAAACTGAACACAATATTCCAGGTGCGGACGTACCAATGATTTGTACAGCGGCAGGATTACATCCTCGTCCCTTGTCTCAATGCCCCGTTTTATGCACGCTAGCACCTTACTTGCCTTCTTTGCTGCACTTTGACATTGTATACGGTTATTAAGCCTATTTCTCTTACGTTCTAGAGCAGGCCTGGCTAACCTGTGGCTCTCCAGATGTTGTGAAACTAAACATCCCAGCATAACCTGCCACAGTTTTAGCATTCCCTAATAGCAAAACTTTGGCAAGGCATGATGGGACTTGTAGTTTTACAACAGCTGGAGAGCCACAGGTTGGCCAGGCCTGTCCTAGAGGATGCTGGGGTTCCATTTAGTACCATGGGGTATAGACGGGTCCTTTGGGAGCCACTGGCACTTTAAGAGTTTAATAGTGTGGGCTGGCCCCTCCCTCTATGCCCCTCCTACCAGACTCCGTATAGAAACTGTGCCCGAGGAGACGGACAACTTCGAGAGAAGGAATTACACAGATAGTGGCGAGATTCACAGCAGCTCACACATACAAGGCAAACCAAGCTAACCAACTTGAAAACTCAAAAAAACAAACAAAAAAAAAAACAATAGGAAGCGCTGTCACCAAAAGTATCAAATTTAATAAAAGTTGTTTTTACATTATTCACAATAACACACACAATATTATAAAACCAACTCTCCTGGGAGTTTTAAACCATTCTGCTGACTCAGTGCTACAGATACAATGTTACTTTAGATTTTATACAGTAACTTTTTAGTGTCCACGCTAGGAGGCTCTCTTTGATACACTGTATCAATATCACCCTAGCAAAGTCTCTTAAATTCCGGGCCACACAGTCAGGCGAGCTGTGACAAGAGTAGCATGCTTTAATTCATTGTATAACTGAACAGAACACTGTGGCATAATTGATCACAAATCATCTAAAATGTGCATCCTACAATTGTTATAAAAATCAAGGGCATTAGTGAGCTCATTCATTTAATTAGCCCACGCGTGGAGCCTGCATATTTTAGAGACTTCTCTGAGGATCTTACTAAAGATCAATTCAATATTGATACAGTGTATCAAAGAGAGCCTCCTAGCGTGGACACTAAAAAGTTACTGTATAAAATCTAAAGTAACATTGTATCTGTAGCATTGAGTCAGTAGAATGGTTTAAAACTACCAGGAGAGTTGGTTTTATAATATTGTGTGAGTTATTATGAATAATGTAAAAACAACTTTTATTAAATTTGATACTTTTGGTGACAGCGCTTCCTATTGTTTTTTTGTTTGTATATCCATTTTTATTTGAGGTTCAGCACCCCAAATTGTGAAGCTGCAGTCACTATTAAAGTGTTTTTATAGGTGTCTAACAGTCAGTATACTAGCGCCCACTGTCTATATTGGAGCTTGAAAACTCAGCAACATCTGAACAACATTACTTAACCAAGAACAAAACAGTACTTAACCAAGAACAAAACAGTACTGAAACAAATAGCTACTGCAGGATAACGAAGCACTGGGCGGGCGCCCAGCATCCTCTACGGACTACGAGAAAAGGATTTACCAGTAGGCGATTAAAATCCTATTTTCTTTTACGTCCTAGAGGATGCTGGGGTCCACATTAGTACCATGGGGATGTACCAAAGCTCACAGAACGGGAGGGAGAGCGCGGAGGCTCCTGCAGAACAGATTGACCAAACTGTAGGTCCTCAGATGCCAAAGTATCGAACTTGTAGAACTTAGCAAACGTGTTCGACCCAGACCAAGTAGCCACTTGGCAAAGTTGAAAAGCCGAGACACCCCAGGCAGCCACCCAGGGAGAACCCACCTTACGAGTAGAGTGTGCCTGAAAGGATTTTGGATACTGCAATCCTGCCGAAGAATATGCATGCTGGATAGTGAACCTGATCCAGCGAGAGATCGTCTGCTTAGAAGCAGGACACACAATTTTCTTGGGATCATACAGGACAAACAGAGAGTCCGACTTTCTGTGACGAGCAGTCCTCTTCATATAGATCTTCAGAGCCCTTACAACATCTAATGACTTTGATGGATTTGAGGAGCCAGTAGCAACTGGCACCACAATAGGTTGGTTGATATGAAAATCTGACACAACTTTTGGAAGGAACTGCTGATGTGTCATGAGTTCAGCTCTATATTCATGGAAGATTAAGTAGGGTCTTTTACAAGACAAAGCCCCCAATTCCGACACACGCCTAGCTGAAATTAAGGCCAACAGGGTGACAACCTTCCATGTGAGAAACTTGACCTCATCCTCCTTTAAAGGTTTGAACCAATCCAGGAACTGCAACACCACGTTAAGATCCCAGGGTGCCGTAGGAGGCACAAAGGGAGGCTGGATGTGCAGAACCCCTTTCAAGAATGTCTGAATCTCAGGTAGGGAAGCCAGTTGTTTCTGGAAGAAAACGGATAAGGCCGAAATCTGGACTTTTATGGATCCCAAACGCAGACCCATATCCACACCTGCTTGCAGGAAGAGGAGAAACTGTCCAAGTTGAAACTCCACCATAGGAAACTTCTTGAATTCACACCAAGACACGTACTTTTTCCAAAGTCGATGGTAATGTTTAGACGTTACTCCATTCCTAGCCTGTATCAGGGTAGGAATAACATTGTTCGGAATACCCCTCCATGCCATCAAACATAGTCGTTGTAAGTGTTGATAAGCGAACGTCCCCTGTTGAAGAAGGTCCTCGTGAAGAGGAAGACGTCTCGGATCTTCCAGTAGTAATTCCAGAAGATCCGCGTACCAAGCCCTTCTTAGCCAGTCCGGAGCAATGAGGATCACCTGAACTCTTGTTCTTTTTATTAGTTTGAGAATCCTTGGGATGAGTGGAAGTGGAGGGAACACATACACCGACTGGAACACCCACAGAGTTACCAGAACATCCACCGCCACTGCTTGTGGGTCGCGTGACCTGTAACAGTACCTCCAAAGCTTCTTGTTGAGGCGAGAGGCCATCATGTATACTTGAGGTATGCCCCATTGGCTTGTTACCTCTGCGAACACCTCTGGGTGGATTCCCCATTCTCCTGAATGGAGATCGCGTTTGCTGGGGGAGTCTGCCTCCCAGTTGTCCACTCCTGGAATGAAGATCGCCGACAACGCCACCGCGTGTCTTTCTGCCCAGATGAGGAATTTTGTTATCTCTAACATTGCAGCTCTGCTCTTCGATCCGCCCTGCCTGTTTATGTAGGACACTGCTGTGACATTGTCCGACTGAACCTGAATGGCTTGAGCTTGCAGAAGATATGCCACTTGTAGAAGGCCATTGTAAATGGCCCTTAGTTCCAGAACATTTATTGGAAGGAGAGATTCCTGACTGGACCACTTTCCTTGGAAGTTTTCCACCTGAGTGACTGCTCCCCAACCTCTGCGACTTGCATCCGTGGTTAGAAGGATCCAGTTCTGAATCCCGAATCTGCGGCCCTCGAGCAGGTGAGAAGTTTGGAGCCACCAGAGGAGTGAAATTCTGGCTTTCGGCTATAGGCGTATCCGCTGGTGCATGTGAAGATGCGATCCCAACCACTTGTCCAGGAGATCCAGCTGGAAGGACTGTGCATTGAATCTGCCATACTGCAGAGCCTCGTAGGAGGCTACCACCTTTCACAGAAGGTGAATGCACTGATTAACCGACACCCAGGCTGGCTTCAAGACATCCCAGACCATTGATTGGATCACCAACGCTTTCTCTACTGGTAGAAACACCCTCTGCACCTCCGTGTCAAGGATCATCCCCAGGAAGGGTAGTCTCCTTGTTGGTTCTAAATGTGACTTTGGAAGATTTAGGATCCACCCATGATCCAGGAGTAGTTGAATTGAGAGAACAATACTTTGCAACAGCCTTTCCCTGGAAGATGCCTTTATCAGTAGATCGTCCAGGTATGGAATAATGTTTACTCCCTGCTTGCGGAGGAGGAGGAGCATCATCTCTGCAATGACCTTTGTGAACACTCTCGGTGCTGTGGAGAGGACGAATGGCAGGGCCTGGAACTGGTAGTGACAGTCCTGTATCGCAAACCTTAGATAGTCCTGGTGAGGCGGCCAGATCGGAATGTGAAGGTTCGCATCCTTGATATCCAGGGATACCAGGAATTCCCCCTCCTCCAGACCTGAGACCACCACTCTCAGAGACTCCATCTTGAACTTGATCACTTGTAAATATGGGTTCAATGACTTTAGGTTCAACATTGGCCTTACCAAACCATCCGGCAGTGCCGTAACTAGGCATTTTAGCGGTGTGTGCAAGAAACGACAGTGGCGCCCCCCCCCATGTAAGATAGGGGCAGTGCGCGCCGTATGCGTGCGAAAAATTTATAGGGGCATAGCTTCATGGGGAAGGGGCGTGGCCACAAAATAATAGCAATTCATACTACGGTGCACAGTAGTCTACATTATTCAAATTACGCTGCACAGTAGCGCCACTACACCTGGTAGAGCCCCTTTTATACATTACAGCAGACAGCATCCCCCTTTTTACACATTACAGCATACAGTCTCCCTTTTAACACATTGCGGCAGCCAGTCCCCCTTTTTACACATTGCGGCAGACAGCGTCCCCTTTTTTACACATTACAGCACACAGCGTCCCCTTTTTTAACATTACGGTAGACAGCGTCCCCTTTTTTACACATTACAGCACACAGCGTCCCCTTTTTTAACATTACGGTAGACAGCGTCCCCTTTTTACACATTACAGCAGACAGCGTCCCCGTTTTTACACATTACGGCAGACGGTGTCCCCCTTTATACACATTGCGGCAGCCAGTCCCCCTTTTTACACATTGCGGCAGCCAGTCCCCTTTTTACACATTATGGCAGACGGTGTCCTCCTAAAAGAGAGAGAGAGAGAGAGATACTTACCATCTCCCCGCTGACAGGCTCCTCGTGCAGCTTCCTCGGTGCAGGCAGGTGAGAAGGAGGAGGAGGGAGGGGGAGCAGGGAGCCGCAGCAGCGCTATTTCATTGGTAGTAAGCGCCGCTGCAGCATCCCCCTCTCCTTCCGTATTGGCTGCCCGGCGCTGCTGTGGATGCTGGGATGGAGGAACCGCATCCCAGCATCCACAGCAACGCCGGGCAGCCAATACGGAAGGAGAGTGGGGTGCTGCAGCGGCGCTTACTACCAATGAAATAGCGCTGCTGCGGCTCCCTGCTCCCCCTCCCTCCTCCTCCTTCTCTGCTGCCCGGTGCTGTAGCTGTCCTCCACAGCGCGGCCACGGCGCAGACTTCAGAGGCATGTAATGAGTCAATTTGACTCATTACATGCAGCTGGCCATGCGCCCTCAGGGCAACTGCGCTGTGTGCCAAGCCCACTTGGCACACAGAACAGAACAGTTAGTTAATAGAACAGTTAGTACTGTTATCACACTCCACCCTGGTACCGTGAGGCATTGGAGTTATGTGGAGGGCAGCGCTCCCTGTCAGCGTTCTGTGTAATCTGCAGGGAGAAAATGGCGCTGTTGAATGCTGGATCCACTCTGAGGGGAAGCCCCGCGCCCTGACCTGGTGCGTGGCTTCCCGCACTTATTATTTAAACTGGCTTCAGGATTTTATATGTTAACAGTGGGATTAGCCCCTGTAAATGCTATGACCAGTGTAGGGTTAACCTGCTGACTGGGGACTCCCCTCCAGCATCTACATGCAGAGATGTTGCTGAGCCATACCGGAGCACAGCCCCTCAGAGCTGTGCTCCAACCCTTGTGCCACCATACCCGCCGGCGACCCACTAACCGTGATGCTGGCACCATACTCACTACTCTTCTATCTTCTGGCTTTGTTAGGGGGTGGCGGCCGTGTTGTGGGAGTGAGCAGTTGCCTCATGGGCTTGTGATCATCACCTTCAGGAGCTCAGTGTCCTGTCAGCGCAGATAGAGAACCATTAACTCTCTATTAAGTTGGTTCCTACTCCCCCCTTAAGTCCCACGAAGCAGAAACTAAGTCCCACAAACTAAGAAATCTCCTAGGAGCTACCCTAGCTGTGACCGGCTCCTCCAGGCACATTTTCTAAACTGCGTCTGGTATGAGGGGCATAGAGGGAGGGGCCAGCCCACACTATTAAACTCTTAAAGTGCCAGTGGCTCCTAGTGGACCCATCTATACCCCATGGAACTAAATTGGACCCCAGCATCCTCTAGGACGTAAGAGAAATCGGGATGCCAGCATGGGTATTCTGAACGCTGGCATATCATACTGGATCCCAGAATCACAACTATACATTTTGGTGCCAGAAACAAAATTGGTGCCCCCCACAAAGGTGCGCTGTAAAAATATAGGGGCATGGCTTCAGGGGGAAGTGGCATGGTCTCAAAATAATACAAATTCATATAATGCCGCACAGCAGTCTCCATTATTCAAATTACGCCACACAGTCATCCCACTTATACACATTGTACCAGGGAGAGCCTTCATATACTCTACACCAGGTAGAGCCCCTTTTACACATTATGCCAGGTACAGTTCCCTTATACAATGACAGGTAGAGCCCTCTTACACACTGTACCAAGTAGAGCTCCCTTTTACACACTGCACCAGGAAGAGCCCCCATTCCTTTTACACATTGCACCAGTTAGAGCCCCCTTTTACACATTGCACCAGATAGAGCCCACTTTCCTTTTACACATTGCACCAGGTGTATAAGGGCCCTAGTCTGATAGCTGATGGTCCCCTCTTTCCAGGGGTACCAGATTTTTTAGAATCTGCCCTGGGGAAACAGAGAGATCTGACTTCAAAGCTGTGGTCCACATCCAAGCTTATTCATTGCTTTTCCCAGCCAGATATCTCGGGTTCTGTCTGACTTTGAGTTTTTCTGACGGTGTACCCGAAAAGCTGTGGCTTTCCACCCATGTGGTGGACACTGGCAGCTTGTCTCTACTATGCCCAGACCAAGAGATATCAGCCTTCTAACAGCTGGCTCCAGCTCCACACGCCTAATATATATTATAATATATTTGTATATATTCATTGGTGGATTGCTCTGGCTCCTGAACTCTGATGCCCAGGTACCCAGCACCTCCTGAAGGGGGAGAATCTCTAGTTTTTTTTTATCCCATTCAAAGCTAAGAATTCTATTTCCAGGAACTTGAGATATCTGCAGTTAAGCAAGCTCCCCTCCCACCAGAAAATGATGAATATTATGCCCACTCCACTATCCACCCATCCGCTACATATTAAACACACCCTACCACCCTGGAAGTCATGTACCAGGGCCCCTTCATTCAGCACAATGTTCCCGCCCCTTCTGTGCAGTAGAAGAGTAATTAGCAGAAATCATTGCTCCAGGTCCTGCATGCTGAGCAGAACATAGGGCCTGGTTCAGGTTCCACCCCCCACCCCTTTATCAAGCAAAAATTGCGATCGCACCACAATTTCTGCTTGATCGCTAAAATTAAGAAAGACTCCTGCCGGTGCAGCCTGGCTGCGCCTGCAGCGGTCCAGCCTCCGTCTCTTTGATCATGGCGGCTGCGTGTGACGTAAGGCACAGAGCCGGCCCTAGGTATAGGCAAACTAGACAAATGCATAGGGCATTTGGTATGCCTAGGGGCACAAGCAGCTTCTGCTGATTAAAATGATATGCATCATGCCTATATTCTGTGTGTGACTGCAGCTGTATCTGCATACAATATGCTACATTACAGTGTATTCCTGGAAATCAGTGTAACGTAGCATTTCATATGCAGATACAGCCACAGTCGCACACAGACTATAGGCATGCAGCATATAATTTTAATCAGCAGAAGCTGCTTGTGCATCCTAGCCACATAGTAATGCAAATAATATGCATTTTCATCAAAACAAGGCATCCGACGTTAGCAGAGCTGGCCCTGAGTTGGCAGCTGACTCACACCAGGCATCTCCTGCTGCATCGCGTACTGAGGCAAGATATAGGAGGACACACCTGTATCCAAGCAGAGGCAGAGGTCACAGTGTTAGCAACCTTGTGAGTGCTGTGTGCAGGTGGGTCGGTTGTGCAGTAGTGTTCAGCATATGTGTAAGGGACATTATGTGTGTCATGTGTATAAATGCATTAAAAATGTGCGGTATAAGTGTAAGGAATGTTATGTGTTTAATTATATGTGTATAAAGGCATTAATAATGTGTGGCATATGTGTAAGGGACATTATGTTTGTCATTATGTGTATAAGGGTACTAATAATGTGTGGCATAAGTGTAAGGGACATTATGGGGGAATTCAAATGTTTGAAAAGTCAGTTGGTTGTCTGTTTTTTCCTGTCTATTAGATAGGAAAAAACAGACACCCAAATGACTTTTCAAACAATTGAATAGCCCCCAATGTGTGTACTTATGTGTATAAGGGCATTAATAATGTGAGGCAAATGTTTAAGGGACATTATGTGTATAAGGGCATTAATAAAGTTTGGCATAATATGTTAGGCACATTATGTGTAAGGGGTATTACTGTGTTATATAATGTGTATAAAGGCATTACTAATGTGTGGCAATATGTGTATAAGGTGCTCTATTGTGTGGCATAACATGTAGAAAGCGGCATATGGTCTAATGTGAATAAAGAGCAATATGGTGTGGTATAATGAAAATAAGGAGCAATTCAGTGTGGTGTAATGTGGATAAGGGGCACTACTGTAAGGAGTAACGTATATAAAGTGACACTACTGTGTGGTCTAATGTGAATAAAGAGCAATATGGTGTGGTGTAATGTGAATAAGGGGCACTACTGTGAGGAGTAATGTAAGTGGTACTACTGTGTGATGTATCGTGAATTAGAGACAATGGGCCTAATTCAGATCTCTTCGCTGTCTAGCAATTTTCGCTGCGCTGCGAACAGGTAACTACTGTGCATGCGTATGCACAGCAATGCACAGGTGCGCCGTACGGGTACAAACAGCATCGATGTTTTGCACAGGTTCTAGTGTCGATTCCATTTGCACGGGCGTTCGCAAGGAGACTGACAGGAAGGAGGCGTTTCTGGGTGTCAACTGACCGTTTTCTGGGAGTGTTTGGAAAAACGCAGGCGTGTCAAAGCGTTTGCAGGGTGGGTGTCTGACATCCATTCCGGGCTTGAATAGGCTGAAGTGATCGCAGCGGCTGAGTAAGGTCAGAGCTACTCAGAAACTGCACAAGCTGTTTTGGTACAGGGCGTCTGCACACGCGTTTGCACACTTGCAAAGCTAAAATACACGGGGGTAAATTTACTAACATTCGTAATTTTCGGAAAAAGGTCAAAGTTCAATCACGAATGACATCGAAAGTGTAAAACTGCAACTTTTTGAATTGATTACGACTAATTTACTAAGCTGTCGTATTCGGGTTTTTCTTTTGTTCCGATGTCGATGTCATTCGTGTTTTTTTTTTCTATTTTTACGGCAGTGATTAGCAAAACACTGCCGACTTTTTAAAAATGAATCTCGGCCGGATCTGTGTGATCCGTGCTGGGGTTCATTTTTTTTTTTTTTTTAAATTAAACAGTGTAAAATTTAAAAAAAAAATTGCGTGGGGTCCCCCCTCCTAAGCATAACCAGCCTCGGGCTCTTTGAGCCGATCCTGGTTGCAGAAATATGGGGGGAAAAATGACAGGGGTTCCCCCATATTTAAGCAACCAGCATCGGGCTCTGCGCCTGGTCCTGGTTCCAAAAATACGGGGGACAAAAAGAGTAGGGGTCCCCCGTATTTTTAAAACCAGCACCGGGCTCCACTAGCTGGACAGATAATGCCACAGCCGGGGGTCACTTTTATATAGTGCCCTGCGGCCGTGGCATCAAAAATCCAACTAGTCACCCCTGGCCGGGGTACCCTGGGGGAGTGGGGACCCCTTCAATCAAGGGGTCGTCCCTCCCCAGCCACCCAAGGGCCAGGGGTGAAGCCCGAGGCTGTCCCCCCCCATCCAATGGGCTGCGGATGGGGGGGCTGATAGCCTTTGTTGTAAATGAAAAGATATTGTTTTTAGTAGCAGTACTACAAGTCCCAGCAAGACTCCCCTGCATGCTGGTACTTGGAGAACCACAAGTACCAGCATGCGGCGGAGAAACGGGCCCGCTGGTACCTGTAGTACTATTACTAAAAAAATACCCAAATAAACACAAGACACACACACCGTGAAAGTAAAGATTTATTACATACATGCACACAAACATACATACATACTTACCTTATGTTCACACGCAGGTCGGTCCTCTTCTCCAGTAGAATCCAAGGGGTACCTGTTGAATAAATTACACTCACCAGATCCAGGGTCCCAGGCTCCTCGTCGCATCCATGTATAATCCACGTACTTGAATAAAATAACAAAACGGATACCCGAGCCACGAACTGAAAGGGTCCCCATGTTTTCACATGGGACTCCTTTCCCCGAATGCCAGAAACCCACTCTGACTTCTGTCTAAGTGGGTTTCTTCAGCCAATCAGGGAGCGCCACGTTGTAGCACTCTCCTGATCGGCTGTGTGCTCCTGTCCTGAATGACAGGCGGCACACGGCAGTGTTACAATGTAGCGCCTATGCGCTCCATTGTAACCAATGGTGGGAACTTTCTGCTCAGCGGTGACGTCACTTTAGGTCAACCGCAGGGCAGAAAGTTCCCACCATTGGTTACAATGGAGCGCATAGGCGCTACATTGTAACACTGCCGTGTGCCGCCTGTCACTCAGTACAGGAGCACACAGCCGATCAGGAGAGTGCTACAACGTGGCGCTCCCTGATTGGCTGAAGAAACCCATTTAGACATCAGTCAGAGTGGGTTTCTGGCATTCGGGGAAAGGAGTCCCATGTGAAAACATGGGGCCCCTTTCAGTTCGTGGCTCGTGTGTCCGTTTTTTTATTTTAATCAAGTACCTGGATTACAAATGGATTTGAAGAGGACCGATCTACACTGGATTTTGTGAGTATAATTTTTTCTACAGGTACCCCATGGATTCTACTGGACAAGAGGACCTACCTGCGTGTGAACATAAGGTAAGTATGTATGTATGTTTGTGTGCATGTATGTAATAAATCTTTACTTTCAAGGTGTGTGTGTCTTGTGTTTATTTGGGTATTTTTTTAGTAATAGTACTACAGGTACCAGCGGGCCCGTTTTTCCGCCGCATGCTGGTACTTGTGGTTCTCCAAGTACCAGCATGCGGGGGAGGCTTGCTGGGACTTGTAGTACTGCTACTAAAAACAATATCTTTTCATTTACAACAAAGGCTATCAGCCCCCCCATCCGCAGCCCATTGGATGGGGGGGGGACAGCCTCGGGCTTCACCCCTGGCCCTTGGGTGGCTGGGGGGGGGACCCCTTGATTGAAGGGGTCCCCACTCCCCCAGGGTACCCCGGCCAGGGGTGACTAGTTGGATTTTTGATGCCACGGCCGCAGGGCACTATATAAAAGTGACCCCCGGCTGTGGCATTATCTGTCCAGCTAGTGGAGCCCGGTGCTGGTTTTAAAAATACGGGGGACCCCTACTCTTTTTGTCCCCCGTATTTTTGGAACCAGGACCAGGCGCAGAGCCCGATGCTGGTTGCTTAAATATGGGGGAACCCCTGTCATTTCCCCCCCCATATTTTTGCAACTAGGATCGGCTCAAAGAGCCCGAGGCTGGTTATGCTTAGGAGGGGGGACCCCACGCAATTTTTTTAAAGAAAATAATCACTTTCCCACCCCTTCCCACTGATATACATGCACGGATCTCATGGATCCGTGCATGCCTATACAATCACGGTAAAAAAAAGCAGGTCTGTTTTTTTTAAGCACTTTTTTACGAGTTGTAATTTTTCACGGCAGTGTTTTGTTTTTTTTTTGCTTTGCACTTCTTAGTAAATTACCGAGATTCATAGTTAAACAGCCGCGTTTTGACCGATGGTGTATTCATTCGTGATTTTTTTCCTAGGACTTCCAAATATTACGAATGCCCTCATCACTGCCGTGATTTGAGTTTAGTAAATTACCGAGATGACACTTTGATGAAAAAACGGCATCTCGGTCAAAATCGGGACCTTAGTAAATTTACCCCACAGAGTCTATCTGTTCGCAGCACTGCAAAAAATAGCCTGCGAGCGAACATATCTAAATTAGGCCCTCTATCGCATGATATAATGTGAATGAAGTTGCAGTACTGTGTGACATAATTTGAATTGGGAGGACTATTGTGTGGTCATGCCCCTTCCCAGAAAGAACACACCCCTCTTTGGGCTGTGCGCCGAATGTGCAAACTGTTCCTTTTTAAAATATAGTGGGTAGGAGCACCAAAATGAGGACTGCTATGGGTAAGGGGTGATGGTGCTGGGAAAGGGTTGCAGGATCAGAGGCGGAACTAGCGGTGGTGCTAGGGTGCACCAGCCAAAATCTTGCCTAGGGCATCATATTGGTTAGGGTAGGCTCTTGTAACGCAGCAGCCCCGATCACGCCCCACCGGTTCACGCTGGCACGCTCCCATTTCTAAGCCACGCCCCCGCAATGCTCCATCCCTGCTTTGGAAAAGGAGCGTTACCCCCCCCCCCCCTGCCCTGCAAACACCTCTGCCTGATTGACAGGCAGAGGCGGTCTCATTTTCTGCGGGCACCCACAGAAAATTCGAGCGCATGCACAGGACGTGCCCTGCGCATGCGCCCAAATCTTTTTAGTAATTTTTGCTGTTTGATCGCATATTGCAATCCAACCTGAATCGGGCCCATAGAACACCCCCTACCACCCATGGCACATCAAAGCACCCGGTGATAGCAATCCCCCACCCCTACTGCTGCAGGATGGATAGGGGCCCCAGTGCACTGCTGTGCTCAGAGGCCTACACTGCTGTTAAGACAGCCCTGGTTTGTGTGTGTGTGTGTTATACTTACTTCAGCCTCCAGAGCAGCTGCTTCCACCTGGCTACGGGCCTGTCACCCACGCTGTGTTCTTCTCCTACTGCGGACATTGGGATTCGGGGAGGGGCAGAGCGTAGGTTGTACAGAATGATGCAGTCACTGCAGCATGCCAATGCCCGGTTGCCTGGCGGCGGCGGGAACGCGGCTGTGGGGGTGCTGACTATCTAAGGATGTATGGGTGTTTCTGCACCCCATTCCGACACACAGAATGATTATCTAAGGTGGTCTGCATTCAATTCTGAAACCCAGCATGGCTATCTAAAGATGTCTCTGTGTTTTGCACACCAGCATGGTACCCAGAATGGGTATCTAAGGTGGTCTGCTGCCCGTTTCGGAACCCAGAATGGGTATCTAAGGGGATCTACATCCTATTCTGGCACCCGGCACAGCTATCTAAGGTGGCCTGCGCCCTATTCCGGTACCTGGAATGGCTAGCTATGGTGATCTGCTGCCTGAACCGGCACCCGGAATGGCTGTGTAATGTGGTCTCTGTGTTTTGCACCTCCTTCCAGCACCCGGAACGGCTATGTAAGGTGGCCTGTGGACCATTCCGGCACCTGGAACGGCTATCTAAGGTGGCCTGCGCCCTATTCTGACACACGGAATGGCTATCTACAGTGATCTGCTTCCTGTTCTGGCACCCGGAATGGCTGTGTAATGTGGTCTGGATATTCTACACCCCGTTCCGGCACCCGGAACGGTTGTCTATGATGGTTTGAGCCCTTTTCCGGAACCCGGAACAGCTATCTAAGGTGCACTGCGCCCCGTTCCGGCACCCGGAATGCTATCTACGGTGATCTGCTGCCTGGTCCGTCAACCACAATGGCTGTGTAATGTGGTCTGGGTTTTCAACACCTCTTTCCTGCACCCGGAATGACCATCTAAGGGGGCCTGCGCCAAATTCCGGCACACGGAATGGCTATCTACGTTGATCTGCTGCCCATTACGGCACATGGAATGGTTGCGTAATGTGGTCTGGGTGTTCTGCACCCTGTTGTGGTACCCGGTACGGCTATCTAAGGTGGACTGCACCCTGTTTCGGCACCCGGAATGGCTATCTAGAGTGATCTGCTCTTGGTTCCGGCACCCAGATTTTTTGCGTAATGTGGTCTAGGTGTTCTGCACCCCGTTCCGGTAACCGACACGGCTATATAATGTGGTCTGCACCCCATTCCGGCACCCGGAATGGCTGTCTATGGTGGTCTGTGCCTGCTCTGTCACCAGGAATGCCTATCTATGGTAGTATGCGGCCCATTCCAGCACCTGGATTGGCTATCTACAGTAATCTCCTGACCATTCCAACACCCCTTCTGACTGTGTTCTTCACCCCCTTCCGGGACGACAATCTATGGTGGTCTGCTGCCTGTTCAGGCACCCGGAGTGGCTATCAAAGGTGGTCTGCAGCCCGTTCCAGCACCCGTTCTGGCTGTGTAAGGTAGTCCTGGTGTTATGCACCTCCTTCCAGCACCCAGAACGACTATGTAAGGTGGTCTGCAGCCCATTCCGGCAACCAGAACTGCTATCTAAGGTGGACTGCGCCCCGTTCCAGGAACCAGAAATGGGTATCTAAGGTGGTTTGCATCCTATTCCATCTATGAGCCCTGTTCCGGCACCCGGAACAGGTATCTAAGGTGGTCTGCGCCCTATTCCGGCAACCGGAACAGCTATCTAAGGTTGTCTGGGTGTTCTGTACACCATTCCGGCACATGAAACCGCTATCTAAGATGGTCTGCATCCTGTTCCGGCACCCGGACCGGTTGTCTAAGATGGTTTGAGCCCTGTTCCGGCACCCAGAACAGGTATCTAAGGTGGTCTGCGCCCTATTCCGGCAACCGGAACAGCTATCTAAGGTTGTCTTGGTGTACTGCACACCATTCCGGCACATGAAACAGCTATCTAAAATGGTCCGCCTACTGTTCCGGCACCCGGACCGGTTGTCTAAGATGGTTTGAGCCCTGTTTTGGCACCCGGAACAGGTATCTAAGGTGGTCTGCGCCCTATTCCGGCACCCTGAACAGGTATCTAAGGTTGTCTGGGTGTTCTGTACACCATTCCGGCACATGAAACCGCTATCTAAGATGGTCTGCATCCTGTTCCGGCACCCGGACCGGTTGTCTAAGATGGTTTGAGCCCTGTTCCGGGACCCGGAACAGGTATCTAAGGTGGTCTGCGCCCTATTCCGGCAACCGGAACAGCTATCTAAGGTTGTCTTGGTGTCCTGCACACCATTCCAGCACATGAAACCGCTATCTAAAATGGTCCGCCTACTGTTCCGGCACCCGGACCGGTTGTCTAAGATGGTTTGAGCCCTGTTCCGGGACCCAGAACAGGTATCTAAGGTGGTCTGCGCCCTATTCCGGCAACCGGAACAGCTATCTAAGGTTGTCTGGGTGTTCTGTACACCATTCCGGCACATGAAACCGCTATCTAAGATGGTCTGCATCCTGTTCCGGCACCCGGACCGGTTGTCTAAGATGGTTTGAGCCCTGTTCCGGCACCCAGAACAGGTATCTAAGGTGGTCTGCGCCCTATTCCGGCAACCGGAACAGCTATCTAAGGTTGTCTTGGTGTCCTGCACACCATTCCGGCACATGAAACAGCTATCTAAAATGGTCCGCCTACTGTTCCGGCACCCGGACCGGTTGTCTAAGATGGTTTGAGCCCTGTTCCGGCACCCGGAACAGGTATCTAAGGTGGTCTGCGCCCTATTCCGGCAACCGGAACAGCTATCTAAGGTTGTCTTGGTGTACTGCACACCATTCCGGCACATGAAACAGCTATCTAAAATGGTCCGCCTACTGTTCCGGCACCCGGACCGGTTGTCTAAGATGGTTTGAGCCCTGTTTTGGCACCCGGAACAGGTATCTAAGGTGGTCTGCTCCCTATTCCGGCAACCGGAACAGCTATCTAAGGTTGTCTTGGTGTCCTGCACACCATTCCGGCACCTG